>NC_133325.1:634407176-634731342 GCF_042186555.1 Aquarana catesbeiana
AACCCTTCCCTCCACCCTTCCCTCCACCCCAGCAGAGGCTGATGAGGAGCAAGCTGGGTCTTCCATCCTGGATGAACCGGATATGACCATCTGGAGTCAGGTAAATTATTTTAACAAATATTTACTGTACTAATATTAATGATGTTAACTGGATGTTATAATTGTCTAAAATAATTTTGCCCTCAAAATTGTGTATACATATAAATTGACAGTAGTGGCTAAATATGTTTGGCACCTGCTTGAAATAATTAGGGTGTCTGATTAGACTCTTTTATTAAAGAGATGTATTCACATTGAATTTGCTAGTCATGAGAAGCAAACTGTGTGTCATTGATGAACCCAAAAAAATATACTAAAACTATTGTCCTTTTTTTATACACAGGATGAGTCCATCCAGGAGGAATGTGGGGAAAGTGGCAGGCAGGAGGAGACCGGGCCCATGGACAGCCTGGAGGAGGCCGGATTCACCATCATCCTGGAGGAGGCTGGGCCCAGTGTCAGGCAGGAGGTGGCTGCTCCCAGTGAGGTGGCTGCTCCCAGTGAGGTGGCTGGGCCAAGTGAGGTGGTTGGGCCAAGTGAGGTGGCTGGGCCCAGTAGGAGCCTGACCGAATCCCAAGTGCCTCCCCTCCACCTTCCCAAAAAATGGGCCAGGAAGGGGACGGTCACACAGGAGGCATCCCTGCGCCTCATGCAAGAGGCCACCCATTTTTTAAAGAGCCCCCCCGAAGCGGAAGAGTCCTATGGCTGCTACTTAGCCAGCAGGCTTCTTCAAATGGATTGGGAGCAGCGCCTCATTTGTGAGCGACTATTTGGGGAAACAATCCAGAAGGGGCTGCAGGGCACGCTAACACGAAACACCCAACTACATGAGGCAGCCCCCCTCCTCCTCCTCCTCCTCCTCCTGCCACAACTGAAACACCAGAGCCACAGCCTCGAAAGAAGGCTACAGGGAAGGCTGCAGGGAAGGCTGCAGGGCAGCGTGGAGGAAAGGCTGCAGGGAAGAGAAGAAAGTGATGACTTGGGTTCAGTCTGGTCTGACGGAAGACGCAGGCTGTTGTAGTACCACAATCTGGGGACATCTATATCATCTGCTGGTGCTGTTGATCTCTGGGATACTTGGACCAGATTGTGCTCCCTCTTATATGGACTCCTCAAGATCCCCATTTTCTTGTACACATACTTTTTCCAGCGTTGACTTCCTCTTTATTTTATTTAGACCATAAATAAATGGATCTTTTTTGAGTTTAGGTTTTTTATTTTAAATCATAGATTTTAGACACAATGTTTTAAATTAACAAGGGACAACAATCTCATTGATTTTGCAAAAACACAACAAAAATAGATTAAAATAATGTTAATAATATTCGAGTGGTAAGTATTTAAAAAAAAAAAGATACATAACAAAAACGGTTCTTTGGGTTAACTTTATATAAAAAAAATAACAAATCACTATAAAAACAAAAATTATAAAGGGTTCTTTGTGGTAACTTTACAAACATTTAAAAAAATTTAAAAAATATATATAAAAATGGGTTCCCTGTGGTAACTTTACAAAAAAATTTAGAGATAAACAGAAAAAAAGTTCCACAACAATCATAAAATAAATATCTGGATAAAAATTACAAGAAAAGATGACTCCACCAAAAAAAAAAAAAAGTTTAAAAAGTATTATTAGTATGGAAACATTGTTTTGAAAAAGCATACCATGTCATTCATGAGATCAAAGAGAAAAAGAATCCAGAAATCTGTTTGGGAGAACTCTGAATATGAACAGCAAAACATCTTCGTTCTTTATAGCATTCGTAAAGAAGACATTAAATGCGCTGCATTCAACGATCACAGATTTTGCAGCGTGAGGAATGTGCTACCTACAATACGAACACTAGTTTTACTAGACCGAGTGCTTCCGTTTAGTTTTTGCTTATGAGCATGCGTCGTTTTTTTGTCCGTCGGACTAACATACAGACGAGCGGACTTCAGGGTCCGTCGTAGTTACGACGTAAAGATTTGAAGCATGTTTCAAATCTAAAGTCCGTCGGATTTGAGGCTAAAAAAGTCAGTTGAAAGTCCGGAGAAGCCCACACACGATCGGATTACCAGCCAGCTTTAGTCCGTCAGCGTCCGTTGGACTTTTGTAGACGAAAAGTCCGACCGTGTGTACGTGGCATAATTGTGATTTGTAATAAATGCTTTACTCTTAACACACTGCAACTAGCGCAGCTTTCATTCATTCTAGGCCCTTTACCCTTTTGTTACCAGACCCTGAGCTCCACTTTTAAGCTCAGGGGACCAGACCAATTTTCATCTTATTTTATTTACAGCTTGCCGAGTTTGTAAACAATCTCCCAAACCATACGTTTTCTGAAATCCCTGGACCATTAGAACAAAAGTGTTTTTCCAAAGTATGGTTATGCTAAAAATATACTAAAATCATTATTAGCGCACACAATCACAAAATAACTTATACAATTCCTATTAAATCTAAAAGATAAAATTGTATTGAGTGATTAACCACTTGACGACCGCTGCACGACGATATACGTCGGCAGAGCGGCACGGGCAGGCAAAAGGACATGCATATACGTCCTTGCCTTCCCGCGGGTGGGGGGTCCGATCGGAGCCCCCCGGTGCCAGCGGCGGTCGCCTTTGGTCTAGCAGCGATCATAGATGAGGGGGCGGCCATCCGATCATGGCCCCCCCTCGCGATCGCTTCCAGCCAATGGAAATCGTCCCCTGCCTCTGTGTATTACACAGAGGCAGAGGATGTGATGTCATCTCTCCTCGGCTCGGCAGTTTCCGTTCCGGCGCCGAGGAAAGAAGACTTCAATGTGAGTGCACCAAACACACACACACAGTAGAACATGCCAGGCACACATTACACCCCCCTTTACCCCCGATCCCCCCCCGATCACCCCCCGATCACCCCTCCCCCCCCTGTCACACTGACACCAAGCAGTTTTTTTTTTTTCCTGATTACTGCATGGTGTCAGTTTGTGACAGTTACTGTGTTAGGGCAGTTAGTATTAGCCCCCTGTAGGTCTAGGGTACCCCCCTAACCCCCCCTAATAAAGTTTTAACCCCTTGATCACCCCCCGTCACCAGTGTCACTAAGCGATCATTTTTCTGATCGCTGTATTAGTGTCACTGGTGACGCTAGTTAGGGACGTAAATATTTAGGTTCGCCGTCAGCGCTTTATAGCGACAGGGACCCCCATATACTATCTAATAAATGTTTTAACCCCTTGATTGCCCCCTAGTTAACCCTTTCACCACTGATCACCGTATAACTGTTACGGGTGATGCTGGTTAGTTCGTTTATTTTTTATAGTGTCCTGTGTACCCGTCGTTTATTACCGAATAAAGGTTTAGCCCCCTGATCGCCCGGCGGTGATATGCGTCGCCCCAGGCAGCGTCAGATTAGCGCCAGTACAGCTAACACCCATGCACACAGCATACGCCTCCCTTAGTGGTATAGTATCTGAACGGATCAATATCTGATCCGATCAGATCTATACTAGCGTCCCCAGCAGTTTAGGGTCCACAAAAACGCAGTGTTAGTGGGATCAGCCCAGATACCTGCTAGCACCTGCGTTTTGCCCCTCCGCCCGGCCCAGCCCACCCAAGTGCAGTATCGATCAATCGATCACTGTCACTTACAAAACACTAAACGCATTACTGCAGCATTCGCAGAATCAGGCCTGATCCCTGCGATCGCTAACAGTTTTTTTGGTAGCATTTTGGTGAACTGGCAAGCACCAGCCCCAGGCAGCATCAGGTTAGCGCCAGTACCGCTAACACCCACGCACGCACCGTACGCCTCCCTTAGTGGTATAGTATCTGATCGGATCAATATCTGATCTGATCAGATCTATACTAGCATCATCAGCAGTTTAGGGTTCCCAAAAACGCAGTGTTAGTGGAATCAGCCCAGATACCTGCTAGCACCTGCGTTTTGCCCCTCTGCCCAGCCCAGCCCACCCAAGTGCAGTATCGATCAATCAATCACTGTCACTTACAAAACACTAAACTCATAACTGCAGCGTTCGCAGAGTCAGGCCTGATCCCTGCGATCGCTAACAGTTTTTTTGGTAGCGTTTTGGTGAACTGGCAAGCACCAGCCCCAGGCAGCATCAGGTTAGCGCCAGTACCACTAACACCCACGCACGCAGCATACGCCTCCCTTAGTGGTATAGTATCTGAACAGATCAATATCTGATCCCATCAGATCTATACTAGCATCCCCAGCAGTTTAGGGTTCCCAAAAACGCAGTGTTAGCGGGATCAGTCCAGATACTTGCTAGCACCTGCGTTTTGCCCCTCCGCCCGGCCCAGCACAGCCCACCCAAGTGCAGTATCGATCGATCACTGTCACTTACAAAACACTAAACGCATAACTGCAGCATTCGCAGAGTCAAGCCTGATCCCTGTGATTGCTAACAGTTTTTTTGGTAGCGTTTTGGTGAACTGGTACGCACCAGCAGCCTAGTACACCTCGGTTGAAGTCAAACCAGCACTGCAGTAACACTTGGTGACGTGGCGAGTCCCATAAGTGCAGTTCAAGCTGGTGAGGTGGCAAACACAAGTAGTGTCCCGCTGCCACCAAGAAGAAGACAAACAGGCCTGTCGTGCCCATAGTGCCCTTCCTGCTCATTCGCCAATTCTAATTGGGAACCCACCACTTCTGCAGCGCCCATACTTCTCCCATTCACTTTCCCAACCAAATGCAGTCGATTGCACGAGAGGCATTTTTATGTCCTCCCAAGTACCCCTACCCAGTGAACCCCCCAAAAAGATGTCATGTCTGCAGCAAGCGCGGATATAGGCGTGACACCCACTATTATTGTCCCTTCTGTCCTGACAATCCTGGTCTTTGCATTGGTGAATGTTTTGAACGCTACCATACACTAGTTGAGTATTAGCGTAGGGTACAGCATTGCACAGACTAGGCACACTTTCACAGGGTCTCCCAAGATGCCATCGCATTTTGAGAGACCCGAACCTGGAACCGGGTACAGTTATAAAAGTTAGTTACAAAAAAGTGTAAAAAAAAAAAAAAAAAAAAATATATATATATATATATATATATATATATATATATATATATATATATATATATATATATATATATATATATATATATATATATATATATATATATAATAAAAAAAATTAGTTGTCGTTTTATTGTTCTCTCTCTCTCTATTCTCTCTCTATTGTTCTGCTCTTTTTTACTGTATTCTATTCTGCAATGTTTTATTGTTATTATGTTTTATCATGCTTGCTTCTCAGGTATGCAATTTTTTATAGTTTACCATTTACTGTGTTTTATTGTTAACCATTTTTTTGTCTTCAGGTACGCCATTCACGACTTTGAGTGGTTATAGCAGAATAATGCCTGCAGGTTTAGGTATCATCTTGGTATCATTCTTTTCAGCCAGCAGTTGGCTTTCATGTAAAAGCAATCCTAGTGGCTAATTAGCCTCTAGACTGCTTTTACAAGCAGTGGGAGGGAATGCCCCCCACTGTCTTCCGTGTTTTTCTCTGGCTCTCCTGTCTCAACAGGGAACCTGAGAATACAGCCGGTGATTCAGCCAGCTGACCATAGAGCTGATCAGAGACCAGAGTGGCTCCAAACATCTCTATGGCCTAAGAAACCGAAAGCTACGAGCATTTCATGACTTAGATTTCACCGGATGTAAACAGCGCCATTGGGAAATTGGGAAAGCATTTTATCACACCGATCTTGGTGTGGTCAGATGCTTTGAGGGCAGAGGAGAGATCTAGAGTCTAATAGACCCCAATTTTTTCAAAAAAGAGTACCTGTCACTACCTATTGCTATCATAGGGGATATTTACATTCCCTGAGATAACAATAAAAATGATTAAAAAAAAAAAATGAAAGGAACAGTTTAAAAATAAGATAAAAAAGCAAAAAAATAATAAAGGAAAAAAAAAAAAAAAAAAAGCACCCCTGTCCCCCCCTGCTCTCGCGCAAAGGGGAACGCAAGCGTCGGTGTGGCGTCAAATGTAAACAAATGTAAACAGCAATTGCACCATGCATGTGAGGTGTCACCGCGAAGGTCAGATCAAGAGCAGTAATTTTAGCAGTAGACCTCCTCTGTAAATCTAAAGTGATAACCTGTAAAGGCTTTTAAAGGCTTTTAAAAATGTATTTAGTTTGTCGCCACTGCACGTTTGTGTGCAATTCTAAAGCATGTCATGTTTGGTATCCATGTACTCGGCCTAAGATCATCTTTTTTATTTCATCAAACATTTGGGCAATATAGTGTGTTTTAGTGCATTAAAATTTAAAAAAGTGTGTTTTTTCCCCAAAAAATGCGTTTGAAAAATCGCTGCGCAAATACTGTGTAAAAAAAAAAAATGAAACACCCACCATTTTAATCTGTAGGGCATTTGCTTTAAAAAAAATATATAATGTTTGGGGGTTCAAAGTAATATTCTTGCAAAAAAAAATAATTTTTTCATGTAAACAAAAAGTGTTAGAAAGGGCTTTGTCTTCAAGTGGTTAGAAGAGTGGGTGATGGGGGGGGCGTGTCCGGACGAGCTACGGGGAAGACGTGTAGGAGCTGAGCTCCGCTTAAGGGATATTAATCCACAGCCATCCTAGCTGGTTTTCGACCTCCAGAGCTCCATCCTTCCCTCCACCACACCGACCCCCCTCCTGCTACTGCTGCCGAGGTAAATTAGCAGTTTTCACGGAACTTTGCGGTCCCGGGCCTTCGGCCGGTCTTAGGCCTGGTGCGCCGGCCGCCATATTGGGCCTCACAACCGCCCGCCTTAAGCTGCCTTCCTCCCCCTGCATCGGTGAAACAGCAGAGCCCTCACCTCTACTCCATAGTCGGGACGCCATCGGTGATTTCGCTAGCTCCTCTGAGTGCTGTGGTGACGCTGGCTGCTCCCCTCTCCTACCTCAGGCCTGTCTCTGGTGGGAGCCATCTTGCGGCCTGCTGCCCCGGCTTCGCCTGGTGAGGACACAGTGAGTACGGTGACATCCCTATCCTCCTCCCCAGCTGAGTGTCCCTGGCAGTACCAATACTCTGCAGCCCCACCAAGTTACTGAATATAGACATATAAAGCGCTGTTCCGGACCTCCGAGAGGCAGCACACGCCAGGCCGGACACTAATCTCAGGAAAGTCCGCGGCTTCGGCCTACCCCTGGAGGTTGGCGGCCATCTTAGTGCTCCACAGTGCTCTCCCTGTCCTCAGCCTACTCTACTGCCTTACCCACCGTACCTGTTATATCAATACCTGCATCTACACCTTCCCACATGATTGTGGCACCTTAATACATGTCTGATCTTACGCTGATGTAATTGAGGAGTACTCCCTGCAGCTAGCGGCCGTATAGGTCCAGTGATGCCCGCCAAAACGCCTAAACATCGTGCCGCCCCAGGTAAACGTCCAGGCAAGAGGTCACTGTCAGTTCCAGTCTCAACAGGCTCCATCCAACAGTACTTGGCTAACGCACGTGACGAACAGGCCCGTACCTCGCGCACAAGTGCCTCTCCATCGTCTCACGCGGCCTCTGTGCGAGAAAGCTCTCCTGCCTCCTCATACTGCTCCGACCTTATGGACGACCCAGGATCCCCAGCCGGTCCCGAGATGACTACACTAATGAGCGGTCTTAAAAAAGAACTTGCAGGTATGTTTCGCAGTTTGGAGAAATCCATCAAAAAAGAAATAACCGCTGTTAGATCCGATATGTCACATATCCTGGTCAGAGTTGAGGAAACAGAGCAACGGCAAGACACACATGCTGTAGCCATTAAGGAACTACAGGACACGGTTACTCAGCTGGCCTTTGCCCATTGAGCCTCTCTTTATAAGCTTGAAGACCTCGGGAACCGCAACCGTAGAAACAATATCCGTATCAGAGGCCTGCCGGAAGCCACTGGGGATAATGATCTAGAACCATCCATAAGAGGCATTTTTAATACCATCCTGGGTAGATCTGCCACTGAACCGCTGCGTTTCGACCGTGTACATCGGGCTCTAAGGCCTAGAAATGCTAATTCAGACCAACCTAGAGATGTCATCTGCCACCTGCATTACTTTGAGGATAAAAATGCTATCATGTTGAAGATGAGGGGTCTACCTAACATTGACTTTGACGGAGCAGTCATTACCATCTTCCCAGATCTTTCCAAGGATACGCTAGATCGTCGCAGAGCTCTGAAACCGCTACTTGACCAGCTACGCTCTGATGGGATCATTTACAGATGGGGATTCCCAGCCTGCCTGATAGCCACGAAAAATGGTCGCTCCTACACATTAAGATTCCCGGAGGAACTTTCAACTTTTCTACGTGATCTTAACCTCCCACCAATGGAGCTCCCAGGCTGGCAAGACCCAATTCCTAAATTTCTGAGCCATCTGGACCCACCATGGAGAAAGACTCCCTCAAAGAAGCAATGTACCTCACTTCCAGGCTCTGCACAAAAGCATGGTTGAAAGGTGGCCTTTCCCCTTTTGTCTGGTTCCCTTTTTCTTTTTTTTTTTTTTTTTTTTCTTTTTTTTTATGCTCATCCATGTAGACCAACAATTAATCACAGGATGACACTCTGAGTAATATTTTGGTCATAAGTTTTTTGTATTTTTACACATACATATATGGCCAAAACTGATGCACTATTGCATTGACCAATGTTTTTCTTTTGGTAGTCTAATTTTTCCGTTATTCTTAAGTGTTTACTTTAATCTTTTGTTCTATAACTTAGGTACCAAGCTGGTCTACAGTTATATACTACTTTTTCAGGTTATGTGCTGTTTACAACGATCCTGATCCGTTTATAAACAATCTCTACATTACTAACTGGAACTTATTAAGTCCCTACAGTCGTAGGTTATATGGTTTTTTTTCATAGGCCGTGCGCTGTTGGTGCGTACTCCTCCCTCTACCCCACCTTAAACAAAGTAAACCCGCCCCCCCTTTCCTTCCTTCTGGGGTTGGAGACTGCGATTGGCCTTACAACTGCTCTATCCGATCCCTACCCAGGGGTTGAGATGGCCCCTCGTTTTCTCTTTCCCCAATGGGAACACTGCAGATTTCTGCGTGACGTTCAAATGTTTCCCACAAGATGCTTAAGTTACGTAAATGTTTTCTATATATGCTTTTTTTTCCTCTTTTTTCTTCTGCCTCTCTTTTCAAAACTCTCTTTCTTCCCCCCCTCCCCCCTCCCCCCTCTCTGTTGGCACGCATGGATGGGACGGCTGAAGAACCGAGCACTGCTTTAGATATGGCTACCTTAAAGTGTGTATCATACAATGTTAGGGGTCTTAATGTCGCTGTTAAGCGTCACCAATTAGCTCGTGAACTAAAACAAACCGCCTGCTCAATTGCTTTTCTCCAAGAAACGCATCTTACTCACACAACTTCTGTTAAGCTAACTTCACCCCATTATCCACAGTGGTACTATAGCTTATCAGATACCAATAAAGCTAAGGGTGTTGCCATTGGATTCTGTAGAGGTGTGTCCTTCAGGCTATCCGATATGTTAGCAGATGAACATGGTCACTTTCTTTTCCTTCGAGGCTTCATAGGAAACACTCAATGCACTTTAGCAAATGTATATTGCCCAAACCACAATCAACCAACTTTTTTCTCACAAATCACTACTAAACTCTCACAGTTTGCCAAGGCTCTTACTATCTTAGCTGGTGACATAAACATGCCCCTAGACCCTACTATGGATACCTCTCAAGGTCGCTCCAGTGTTTCTTTCAAACGTTTGAAATTTGTTAAAAAGAAACTTTTGAGCCTCCAACTGATGGATGTCTGGCGTCTCCTCCATCCTAAGGAAAAAGATTTCTCCCATTTTTCCACAACACATCAATCCTATTCCAGAATAGATAACATGTTTTTAGATCATTATCATCTTCCCCTCCTGCAATCCGCTCACATAGGGACTGCTTCTATATCTGACCATGCACCTGTATCGATGACGTTGACCATGCCCTCCCTACCAAGACGTACTAATAATTGGA
Organism: Aquarana catesbeiana; assembly: GCF_042186555.1. Lineage (NCBI taxonomy): Eukaryota > Metazoa > Chordata > Amphibia > Anura > Ranidae > Aquarana > Aquarana catesbeiana. Next base: position 634,417,182 of record NC_133325.1, read on the forward strand.
AACTTAATGACTCCCTTCTATCCAACGAAGCTGAGGTCTCCATATTAGCCTCTCATTTAACACAGTACTTTAAGGAAAATAAGCCTGCTGACACATCTCCCTCCACAGTATGGGAGGCTCATAAGGCTACTATAAGGGGTCGTCTCATTGAACTTGGTTCTAGGAAGAAAAGGGAGCATGGTCAACGAGTCGCCCGGGTCTTGCAGCAGATAGCGACCCTCGAAAAACAACACAAATTATCTCTACATATTGAACACCTTCAATCCCTCACACTTAAACGAGAAGAGTTGAAATCGCTCCTCAACTTGGATACTAAGAGGAAATTCCAACGCCTATCCCAGAAATTTTATGAGTGGGGGAACAAACCAAGTAAGTTATTAGCCCGATCCTTAAAAACTAAACAGGCGCAGTCGTTTATTCCCAAAATCAAACTTCCATCAGGAGAGCTAGTCCACGCAACCCCAGATATCGCTAAGGCCTTCAGAGATTACTACACGGACCTTTACAATGTTAAAAACGACCTGTCCTCTCTTTCTCAAAAAGAGAGAAGGAGTCGCATATTATCTTACTTAAAAGATGCTAACCTACCTAAATTGCCCCTGTCCATACTTAAAGAAATGGAAGAAGATTTCTCAGTCGAGGAATTTCAGGCAGCATTAAAATCCTCCCCATCCGGTAAAGCCCCTGGACCTGATGGGTTCACTATTTTATATTACAAAACATTCAGTGATGTACTGCTCCCTCGTCTATGCGCCTATGCAAATTCCATCTCTCACTCTTCAGGTCTACGCCCAGAATCCCTCTCCACTCATATCACTGTCATCCCCAAATCTGATAAGGATCCTACCCTATGCAATAGTTTCAGGCCCATATCGTTGATCAATGTGGACATTAAATTACTCGCCAAAGTAATGGCGAATCGTTTGCTGCCTCTTTTGCCTAGCTGGATTTCAGCAGATCAATCAGGTTTTATACCTAATAGGGAAGCAAAGGACAATTCCCTTCGTGCAATCTCATTGATCCAATATGTCCAGAGGCGCTCCCAGTCCACCCTGCTCCTCTCCACTGACGCTGAGAAGGCTTTTGACAGGGTGGACTGGGAATACCTTAAAATGACCCTACGATACTTCGGGCTGGGCCCTAAGATGTTCCATCGAATTTCATCCCTATACTCTAATCCTACAGCGCAAATTAGGATAAATGGGATGCTGAGTGACCCTTTCGTCCTACACAATGGAACCAGGCAAGGCTGCCCCCTGTCTCCCCTTCTTTTTGCCATTACCTTAGAACCCTTTCTAGTAACAATCAGACATAACATTGATATCAAAGGCATACAAATAGGCAACAGATCACATAAATACGCAGCCTATGCTGATGATATATTATTCTTTATTCAACAACCACGCATTTCAATTCCAAATTTAATGACAGAATTCTCCAATTTCCACTCCATTTCTAACTTCAAAATAAATTTGTCCAAATCTGAAATTTTAAACATTAATATCCCCAAGTCGGAGGCTCTCTCCCTTAAACCTTTGTTTCCCTTTAAGTGGGAATCAAAATGCATGAAATATCTGGGTATTTATCTTACTCCTCACCCCCATTCTCTTTTTCAATACAATTATATCCCCTTGCTAAATAAGATTAGAGACGATCTACGAAAGTGGTCCAATTTATCACATACTTGGCTAGGGAAAGTAAATATAATTAAAATGAATATATTACCTCGCATCCTTTTCGTTTTCCAAATGCTCCCATTAGGGGTACCGGTGGGGTTTTTCACTATTTTACAAACCATGATTTCCAAATTTATTTGGAAGAATAGGCACTCCAGGATATCCAGGGAGCTATTGTTCCGCTCTAAATGCTCTGGTGGTCTGGCCCTTCCTAATTTCAAAACATACTATCAAGCGGTTGTTCTTTCCAGATTGGCGGATTGGAAATATGCTCTCAAAACGAAATTGTGGGTACAAATTGAATACTCTCTAAGTGAAATGGACCTTTCTATAGCTCCCTGGATACCCCGATCTTGCAGAAATCTGGCCCATAATACCTCGGTTCTTACTATATCGTCTTTAGATATATGGGATGCACTACACAAAAAATTTTCATGGAACTATAACTCCCCTTTAATGCCTCTCCTCAACCACAAATATTTTTTGCCGGGTTTATTAGACCCAGGTTTTAAATCATGGAAACCTGCAGAACCCCTACTACTACATCATGTCCTCCGAGACAACACAATTAAACCACTGAGTATGATTCTAGCCCCTAAACCTGCTACATTTATGGATAAATGGAGATATCACCAATTACAACATTTTTTAAATTCCCTTCCTAAACCAATTAGAGATGTTGAGGATTTGCATGCTATAGAAGAGATTTTCTATCCAAAAGATTCACCTTTACATAGCATATCTCTATTTTACAAAGCTCTCACTGCTCTACAAAATCCCAACTTTCCACCTTTCCTCGCTAAATGGGAATCTGATTTAAATTCTTCCCTCACTGACAATCAAAAAACCAAGATTCTTCAATTAGTCCACACTTCTTCCATAGCCTCGAAAATGTCAGAGGTTAACTATAAACTGTTATCCAGATGGCATTACACCCCAGCTAGATTACACCAAATGTTCCCAGCCGGTTCCCCATTATGCTGGAGGAACTGTGGGAACAACGCTACTCATGCACACATCTGGTGGTTTTGCCCAATGATTCGACCTTTCTGGGATGCCATTCATACTCTGATAACACAGATCTCAGATACGAATATACCCAATGATCCTTGGGCTATTCTCTTCCACTCTACAAATACCCCTATGAGATTATATAAGCGTTAATCCCGACTTTATGGGGACAACCAACAATCCCTTCTGTTCAAGTTTGGCTGCAAATGGTTGAAAACGTACATCTTATGGAGAGTATTACACACAACATCAGAGGTACCTCCAAGAAACATTCTATAACATGGGATTCATGGATAAAATTTCAATCCACTTCCACTTATAAAGACATTATAACACAAACCCCTTAAATTGACTTACTAAGAGTAGCTGTTTATATTCCGATGTTCAGGTTCTTTTCAATGTGATAACATGTGTGGCAGCAATTCATCCCTCCCCCCTTCCCCTCCCCATCCCTACTTCTTGCTCTATCTTTCCCTCTATCCTCTCTCTCTATCTATACTTTTACTTTTCCTCTTACTCTTTACTTCTGCTAAACTAATATACAGATCACTGTTCATTATGTTTGACTCAAAGACTCAAAGACTGTGAACCTCCCCTTCTTTTTTACCTAAATACTGCAATAATACTCTTTATAAATGTATAGATACTTGCTGGATATATGGTTAATTTTTTACTGATATAGCCGATACAGTCTAAATCTAAATCTATCATTTTGACTTCTAAATATGTACCTTTTATGTGCATTATGTATGTCTTTGCTCTGTTTTTCTTTAATAAAAACTTATTAAACAAAAAAAAAAGAAGAGTGGGTGATGTGTGACATAAGCTTCTAAATGTTGTGCATAAAATGCCAGGACAGTTCAAACCCCCCCCAAATGACCCCATTTTGGAAAGTAGACACCCCAAGCTATTTGCTGAGAGGCATGTTGAGTCCATTGAATATTTTATATTGTGACAGAAGTTGCGGGAAAGAGACCAATTATTTTTTTTTTTTGCACAAAGTTGTCACTAAATGATATATTCCTCAAACATGCCATGGGAATATGTGAAATTACACCCCAAAATACATTCTGTTGCTTCTCCTGAGTACAGGGATACCGCATGTGTGAGACTTTTTGGGAGCCTAGCCGCATACGGGACCCCGAAAATCAAGCACTGACTTCAGGCTTTCTAAGGGCGTAAATTTTTGATTTCACTCTTCACTGCCTGTCACAGTTTCGGAGGCCATGGAATGCCCAGATGGCACAAAACACCCCCAAATGACCCCATTTTGGAAAGTAGACACCCCAAGCTATTTGCTGAGAGGTATAGTGAGTATTTAAGGCAATGGTGGTCACCTCCATTATACAATACAGCAGCAAATCAGAAAATATGAGATTTTTGGAGCACAGTTGTTCAGTGATGCAGGTGTTCCAATGTTTCCTATTAAGAAAAAAAAAAGCTTACCTATTCCATTGTAAAGAGCGCAAGGATTTAGAAATCTTAATTTTAGACCTATCTGTTGCTGTTTCTGCTAAAGTTGACACATAGGGGTTGATATACTAAAGGTAAATAGTATGTTCACTTTTTTTGTGTTAATGTTTTTTATTGAATCTTTAGGTTGCATTCACACCTGAGCATTTCAAAACTGTTCATTTTTACCGCATTTTTACTGCAATTTTTCTGCAATTTTGTACAGGTCACCAATGTAAAAAGCAGAAAAACGTCTGTAATCTGCCCCAAAGAAGCTCATGTTCTTTTTTGAGCCTAAAGCATTTTTCAGGCATTTTGCTTCAGATGACAAAACGCTCAGATATGAACAGGTGCCATTGAAATAAATGGTATTTTGCTTGTTGGGCATTTTTCAGGCATTTTTTCGGGCGTTTTACAAACATTTTATGAGCTTTTCAAATGAAGTATGTGTCAAGTTTATGTGGGATTTAATTTTTTCAAATAAAAGTTGCATATTATTCTGATCTACCGCTCCAGAAGAGTTGGGTGCCAGGTTTTTAGTCCAATGCCTAGCTATAACTGTTTTATCTGCCAATAAAATGTGTAAGAAAACAATTCTTAAACTATGGTGGAAGCCATCTATACCCCGGTGTAAAATGACAAGAGCTGGGTTAGGTTTAGTCAATACACGTGTGGTCTCAGAGAATAATTTTCCTCCAAAAGCTAGTAAAATTCTTAAATATCCAGAACATGTGAATGAGATTACCCACCTGGCCACATTCCTTCCAGCAAAAAGGATTGGGATTTGGAGAATTTTCATAATTGATAACTGATATGATGAGATACCAATGAGTGAGCAACTTTTGTGATTGTTCCCAGTGGGCTACACAGTGCAACATAGAGAGGGTGCATTTAATGGCTGTTGTCCATTGGTTATCAGAGAAGGATATGTGGAGGTTTTCTTCCCACTTTAACATGGGGTTTGTTTTGGAGAAAGTCATTTTGGATTGTAAGGAGTTATAGAAGAGAGAAATACCCTGACAGGTAGGTTAGGAAGGACAGGAACTGCCAAATATTATCAGGTATCTTCAGGCAAGGAGGAGGATGTTTGGATAAAAAGCTTAATATTCTCATGTATGCTTAAGAGGCAGATCAAGTAAGATCGCACTCTGCCAGAAGGGCATCTATGGTCTTTAATTGGTTAGTATGATCAAGGTCATCTACCCAGCGTATTCTTGCCTCTTCCCATTATTCGAGAGATAAACAGGGAATAAGAAGTTCCAGAACTCTTATGCCCCGTACACACGGTCGGACTTTGTTCGACATTCCGACAACAAAATCCTAGGATTTTTTTCAGACGGATGTTGTCTCAAACTTGTCTTGCATACACACGGTCACACAAAGTTGTCAGAAAATCCGATCGTTCTAAACGCGGTGATGTAAAACACGTACATCGGGACTATAAACTGGGCAGTGGCCAATAGCTTTCATCTCTTTATTTATTCTGAGCATGCGTGGCACTTTGTCCGTCGGATTTGTGTACACACGATCGGAATTTCCGACAACGGATTTTGTTGTCGGAAAATTTTATAGCCTGCTCTCAAACTTTGTGTGTCGGAAAATCCGATGGAAAATGTCCGATGGAGCCCACACACGGTCAAAATTTCCAACAACACGCTCCGATCGGACATTTTCCATTGGAAAATCCGACTGCGTGTACGGGGCATTAGTGGGAAGCATATGTGGTGCTGGAAGTTGCCTTGGGGGGTTTGGGATGTTAGCTTTCTCCACGGTAGAATGGATGCACAAGTGGGAGGGGAATTGATATATAGGGGCTTCCAAGAGTCTGCTAATAAAATGTGGTATAAATGGTGTGAGTGCATATTCAATGTCTGTCCAAAGTACGTCTGGAGGGTTTTGTAACCAATGGCATAGGGGTGTGAGTTGAGATGCATGAAGGTAATCTTCAATACCGAGTAAACTCAGGCTGCCCACTCATCTGTGTTTAAACAGATGGTGGTATGTACTTCTTGCTCTTTTGTTTTTCAATAGGAAGGTTTTAAGTATTAATTTTAATGATGAAAGATAGTGTGAGGGTAACAGGATTGGTAGAGTATAAAAAACGTACAAGATTTTTTTTTAAGGGTTTTCATTTTAAACACCACCAGCCTAAAGGCCCAAGACATTCCGATTTTGATAAGTCTTTGCGTATCTCCGCATATGGTTTGGATTAAAGGTTTAAGATTAGCTTCTGCTAGTTTGGTGGTAAAGGAAGTTAAAGTGATTCCCAAATATGCAATTTTGTGGACAGCCCAAGAGTACGGTAGTTGCGATGAAAGATTTTTACGAGTATCAGTGTGGTCTCATAAATCTAGAATTAAGGAGTTAGAAAAATGTAATTTATAGTATGATATTCTGCTAAAGTCTTGCAGGACTTGATGGGCAAATGGGAGTGAGATTAGGGGTTTAGTTAGTATAAGGATCAGGTCATCTGCAAAGAGGTTTACTGTGTGGGATCTACAATTAGATATACACAATTCTCACCTCTGTACACCTCCCTACATACTACTGACCTCTGTACACTGCCCTACATATTACTGACCTCTGTACACTTCTCTATATATTACTAACCTCTATACACTGCCTTACATACTACTGATTCTGCACACTACTCTACTTATTACTGGCCTCTGTACACTGCTCTACACAATTCTGACCTCTGTACACCGCCCTACATACTACTGACTTCTGTACACTGCCCTAAATATTACTGACTTCTGTACACTGCCCTACATATTACTGACCTCTGTACACTACCCTTCATAATACTGACCTCTGTACCCTGCTCTACATATTACTGACCTCTGTACACTGCGCTACATACTACTGACTGTGACCCTGCACTGACTGACAAAAACTAGCTTGCCCAGCACCCTACAGGGCACTTTGGCAGGCTAGACAGGAGAGAACCTGATGTGCTAACCTGTCCAGTGTCTACTGCTATGTCCTGCTCCTGCTGCAATTCCGCAGCAGCAGGATAGAGCATTGTGGCAGGCTGGGGGGGCATGCCACGCCAATGCGCTAGCCTGCAGGCATGCATTTTGGGGGGTGACACCATGTTTTACAGCACCAGGTAGTGTAATACATACCAGCAGTGCAATACATCCCTGTGAAATGGTGAGCAACAGCAGTGAAGTACATGAAGATGAAAGGCCATGTAACAGTAGTGGGGTGTCACATCAGCCACCAAGGATGAAGGCCCATACTAATGTCCCACAGGAACTTTTAAATCCTGTTTGGCTACCTTACAATGCAGCAGCACATAAATTCGCTCCATCTACAGCTCAGCCAGGCATTTAGGAGGCAGAAACCCCAAATTTCATGCCCATTCTTTTTATTTATTTATTTTCACAGAAGTATTTTAATTCAATTGGCAACCAATGTAATCTTTAGGCCCAGCAGTATATCAACCTAAATCCCAGCTAAATCCCAGCTGTGTGTATGCCCATCCAAGTGGAAACCTATCACAGTTTAAGAATTTAAAGTGTTACTTGGCCTCATACTAACTATGGGACTCTAAAAAAAAAATAAACTGCAGTCCTATTGGTCCACAAACAGCTTTTACCTATACCAGTCTACTCCTTTATTATGTTGAGGACCCGCTATAAAATAATTATGGGATTTCTACACTTCAACGACAATTCCCTGTGAGTGCTTCCTGATACAAACTTTGTGAGAGTGCCAAAGGATATATGTATTACTTCTAGGTTTATACAGGAAAAGACAGCCACCTGGATGCCCAGCTTATATGGAGAGCAGTGGAAAAAATGTGTGGGACCTTGCATCACCCCTGATCCATCAGGGGTACCACCACTATGTAGACAACTTTTACACCAGCCTGCCCCTTTTCTGCCACCTTTACCTTCAGAAAACTTTGACCTGCCATACAGTGTGGTCAAACTTCAAGGTCAGCCAGTTTGTGGAATGAAGAAATATTGGCCCTAAATGGAGGGATAAATGGGATGTGTATGTCTTTCTTCCATACATGAAGATAGTTTTATCCTATGTGTCCATGAACACTATTGTAAGCTAGAAGCATTTTTCAAGCTTCAGCTTCTAGGAGCAGAAAGAAACACTTTTATGCATTTTTGGAAACAATTTGCCAGCAGGAAAAAAAAGCCGACAGCTTCTAGAAGCTCCTAAATGCTGTTAATCATTGCTAAGCACCGGTTTCCAGTTTTTTTTTCTCAGCCAGCAGCCCACTGGCATCCTTAACAACCAGTGTATAGCTGGTTGCTAAGGAGCAGGCCGGCAAGCTGGCTGCCACGTCCTTAACAACGGTGATTTATCAACTGTCAGGGGGGGTTCCCTGCTGGCAGATGAAAGTAAACAACACAATTGTCAGCAGTAGGGATGAGCCCGATGTTCGCCTGTTCACCGAACAGCGAACAATATGCGGAGTTTGTGGCAAATTCTAAAGCTGCCGGAACACCGTTAAAGTCTATGGGACACTAACATGAAAAATCAAAAGTGCTAATTTTAAAGGCTTAAATGCAAGTTATTGTCATAAAAAAGTGTTTGGGGACCTGGGCCCTGCCCCAGGGGACATGTATCAATGCAAAAAAAAATTTAAAACGCCCGTTTTTTGGGAGCAGTGATTTTTTTAATGCTTAAAATGAAACAATAAAAATGAAATATTCCTTTAAATATTGTGCCTGGGGGGTGTCTATAGTATGCCTGTAAAATGACACATTTTTCCTGTGTTTAGAACAGTACCACAGTGCCAGAGATGCAGACAGGAAGTGGGTACTTTCTGGCATATGGTCTGGTCTTGTCCCAGTCTCCGACTCTTTTGGTCAGCAGTGGCATCCACACTGAGCAATGTCATAGGATCAGACTTGCAGGTGGATCCCCAAATACTATTGCTCAGTCATCTGGAAGATGTTGTGGGTGATAGGTATAGCAAATTGTGTCTAACCTTCGCATTGTACTATGCTAGGCGAGAAATTCTACTGCAATGGAAAATGGTAGAGCCTCCTACCCTGGCCTCGTGGATAAGGTCGGTGAATAAGGTACTCCCTCTCTATAGATTAACGTATGAAAGTAGGCAATGCCCTGGGAAGTTTGATAAAATCTGGTCATCCTGGGTCAACGCCTCCGGAGACCCTGATTCCCCTACCCCATAAGCAGGACGTGAAACATAATGGAGGACATCCTACATCTCACGTCTATTCTTCTTATGCCCTTTTTCCTTCATCCCATTCCTTCTCCTCCCTCCCCCCCTCCCCCTCTTCCTTTGTTCCCCTCCCCTCCCCTCCTCCCCTCTTCCTCTCCCCCCCCCCCCCCCACTGTCCTTACCAGGTTTGGTTGAATATTGGGCCATTTACTTTATACTCTCTAAAAATGTATGATGATTTGAGCCTTGAGAGGTATGGTTAAGTGAAGCTTCTGATGTTTGCACATCTGGAATATCTGATAAATAATGGCTATTGTTTAAGGGTAAATCTTACTGTCTTTATTCTCACCGCAATGACTGTACTAAATTCTTGTATTGTAGTGCTGATTTGTTCAATAAAAAAATTTCTGTTAAAAAAAAAGAACAGTACCACAGCAAAATGACATTTCCAAAGGAAAAATTGTCATTTAAAACTGATCGCAGCTGTAATGAATTGTTGGGTCTTGGCAATATAGATACAGGTAATTGAAAAAAGAGCATGGGATCCCCCTGTCTATTACCAGGCCTTTTGGGTCTGGTATGAATAATAAGGGGAACCCTGAATCAAAAAAATAGTGTGGGGGTCCCCCTAAAATCCATACCAGGCCCTTTAGGTCTGATATGCAAATTAAGGGGAACCCTGCGCAAATTTTAAAAAAATATGGCGTAGGGGTCCCCCCCAAAATCCATACCAGACCCCTCAGGTCTGGTATGGATTTTAAGGGGAACCCTGTGCCAAAATTAAGAAAAAATAGCGTAGGGGTCCCCCCAAAACCCATACCAGACCCTTATCTGAGCACGCAACCTGGCAGGCTGCAGAAAAACAGGTAGGTGAGAGAGCGCCCCCCTACCAAGCCATATGCCACATGCCCTCAACATGGGAAAGGTGCTTAGGGGTAGCCTCCAAAGCACCTTGTCCCCATGTTGATGGGGACGAGGGCCTCATCCCCATAACCCTTGTCCAGTGGTTGCGGGGGTCTGCAGGTGAGGGGCTCATCAGAATCTGCAACCACCCTTTAACAAGGGGACCCCCATGTACCCCTACCATTTCACAAAAAAAGTGTCAATACGGTAAAAAAATACAAGAGACAGCTTGGGACAAGTCCTTTATTAAAAAATAAAAAATAAAAACATAAAAATGTCCCTTGAAGAAAGTTCAATGGACCGAAAAAGAAAAAAAAAGCTGCAACCGTCCCGCAGTCTTCGCTGTGACAGTTCTTATATAACTGAGGGCAGGGCCACCCGGTGATGTAATCGGGTGACCCCGCCTCCCTCTGATGCACGGGGCTTCCCTGGTGACCTTATAAAGATGGGTTATTCCCGCGCTATCATATATGAAATCGGCTAAAAATAGAATAGAAAAGCTGCATGCACTGTTAAAGGTAAGCACCTGACCTTGTAAGTAAATCTAAAAAATGGATAGTGCTGCGCAGCACTATCCATTTTTTAGATTCCCTGGTGACCTTCTTTGTTTCTTTCCAGATTGGCGGCCGGTGTTCAACGTGATTGACAATGGACCTGCAGCGGGACATTTTTTTTTTTTTTTTTATAAAGAACTTGTCAAAACTATGTGTGGGTTTTTATTTACTTTTTAACACTTTTTGGTGAATGAGTAGGGGTATCCCTACTCATTCACATGGGGGGGTTCAGGATCTGGGGGCTTCCAGAGTCACCCACAAGTCACCCACTGCATCACCACAATCACCGGCCCAGGGTTGTGGGGAAGAGGATGGATAGAAGACAATCCGCAAATCCATACATGCTCTCTAATAAGTCCAAATTTATTGTAACTTCATAAAAGATAAATATGTACAGCAGAAGTTAACGCATTTCAGCCATAATGGCCTTGTTCACAATAGTTATGTACAAAAACAGAACAACATATATAGTAAAAACACCCCCTCCTCCTTCATTGTTCACAGAGATTTCCAATTAACCTAATGATTGTCAAATTGAAACAATGAAACTAAAGAAAGAGGAGGATTAAAATTGTTCTGGAAAAGCAAACCACAAAACAGAAATAAAAATATTCAAAAGAAATTAAAAATAAACAAAATTTATGTAAATGTAAATCCAGGTCCCATCTGAGGTTTAACCCCTGGGGGGCTCTGGTTTTAAGCCTAAAAATCCACTAAGCTTCCCTATTCAAAAGTGGCCTACCTTTGCCCCCCTCCTGGGCATTGGAGTCAATCTTTCAATGCCAGTAAACCTAAAAGGGGACAAATCCCCAGCATGACATTCTCTGAAATGACGCAAAACTTTAGAAATGTGTTTGGCATTAGGATAACAGTATTGCTATAATGTGAACCTCTTCTAGTACGTAGGGCAAGTGTAGTGCACCACACGTATTGCAAATTAGAAGCAACACAGTATATCAGGTTCACTGCATATTGAGTCCCGCAATTTATATATTGTTTGATTTCAAAACTTTTGCCTGAATTAGGAGAACTAATTGACTTCCAGGGTAAGGCAGCCAGGTAGGTTGGCATTTAAATTATGTAAATAAACTGGGGGACAGAAGGGAACCCAAAGTGACAACCTAACCTCAAAATCTTATGGAGACTTGTATCTGAATAAAGGATGGGTAAAGTCTTTTTAATTATGCCAACCACCTGCTGGTACTTCTTAGAAAAAGTAGTAACAAAGGTGGCTGGGCAGCCAGGATCAGATCTCCCTTCTTCTATATGCCCTTGCCCTCATTAACATGGGGACAAGGTGCTTTGGGGGGAACCCCCCCAACCCCAAAGCATCCCCCCCCATGTTGAGGGCGTGTGGCCTGGTATGGTTTAGGAGGCCTGGTATGGTTCAGGAGGGGGGGAGCTATTTACTGGTTGTTAAGGACACCAGCGGCTGCCCGCTACTTAACAAAAATGCTACAGCTCCTAAACACTGCAAAAATGCTCCCAAACACTGCAAAATGCTGGCAAAAATGCTAAATATTAGTGTTTTCATACAGTGGTTTTTTAGCAGGTTTTCGGGTGTCTAGTGTTAATGGAGCATCAGTGTTGCCTATTTTACACAGAATGAATGTACATGAAACTTGTTTATAAATAGACCCTCAAGTGTTACTTCAATACAATGATTGTCATACTTCTGAAACTGCATTTGGTTAGTTATTCAATATGCTTACCTGTAAACAACACTCAGAGGTGTTCCAGTCACAGCACAATAGGTATTGTATTTAAATTCAGAATCAGCTGCTCAACATACAATCAAGTGTTCTATGTAAAAATAATATAATCAGTGCAATGGTGTATTTACTAGAAAGATCACACTAATCAAATAAAAGCTGCTGAAACAGTTAATGTATAGTACACCACACTAGTAACCTAGATGCATGAAAGTTTAATAAGGATTTAATTAAAAATGGATCTGCTTTATATCCATGTTGTATTACATTAAAATAAGAAAGCTGGTGATGCATAATAGAAAACTGAAGTTATATGTTTTTACACAGCACATAAAAAGCATTAATTTTTTTCAGAAGCATGTTCTACCTATGCATTTTAATGACTTGAACAAGATAACGTTGTTTTGGCTTTTACATGCAATATCAATGTCCACTATATTTTACTTTTTTAAAAAGGCATTTAGCTGCTGTGCACCTCTTGCTGCAATATGCATACTTTAATGGGAACATTCTTGTATATGCTCAGTCATCCAGATTTAATAATGCTCAGCTTCATCTAACTGAGATGACTGAGGACATTACTGTAAGTGCAGGCTGTCATGAATCTAACCCATGAAGAAATACTGTAATTGCATCCTCTTTGCCTTAGTGCAGAGAGTTGCACTATAGTAATAACATAAGTGCCTCGCTTTGCATCTGTAATGTCCACCAAGCCCAGACAAAAAGCAAAGACAGAGGGGCCCTGTAGTGTCACATGATCAGCTTGAAAACATTGGAAAAGTAAGTATTAAAGTGGTTGCACACCCTGTACAACCACTTTTACCTACAGGTAAGCCTATATTAAGTCTTACCTGTAGGTGCTGGAAATATCTCCTAAACCTCCACGGTTTAGGAGATATTTACAATAAAGCCGTGCACCAATTTCTATGGCACATGCACACTTTAGAAAGGGCAGATCACGCCATTTCTAAAGGAGGTCATGCCGTGACTGTCGGCTCCCGCGTGCATAAGCGGGAGTGATGTCACGCAACTCCTGCCAGTCACAGAGCCGGAGTTCACGGCCCCAGAAGGAAGGGGGGTGAAGATGGACACTCGCTGCTAGTGGGGACAGCAGTGACATCGCAGGCTTCGGTTTCAGGTAAGTGACACATAATGGGCTACGATGCGATGCATCGTAGCCCATTATGCTTTACCTTTGCAGGGAAATAAAGAGGAAGTAAAACCCATCAGGGTTTACTTCCTCTTTAAGGTGTGCTTTTATGAACATGAGATGAGCAGAGACAGTGAATATCATAGCTTATCTCCACTATACAACAGTTTAAAAAGTGGTGATGAGGAGTGGGGATGATGTTCCCCATTTCTCATTTCATCTCCGTGAGAAGCTGCCAGTTACAGCAATGCAAATGGCCAGTTTATTAAAGTTTTACTAAACCCACAACAGTAAAATCAGTTTGTATATTCAGTAAACCATGCTTGGTATACTCACTGTGGAACCTAAGGAGTTAATCCTCTGCACTGTGTAAAAAGGCTGTTTGATCCTGTATGCAAAGATTCTCCTCTTCTTCCACTGAATCCAAAACATGTCCAAATAAGACAGAGTTACTGGAGTCAGGCTGCCCATGCTCAGTTTGGTGTGTATTACTAAAGAGGTTTTTTCCTGGAAGAGTGCATGTGATCAGCACAGGGCCAATCAGCACCATCCAGACAGAGGGTCAGGGGTCCTGGATCCTGACAGGACAGTCAGTGCAGTGTGAAAACTCCTTCTACAAGCTTTGACTAAGCACTGATAGAAGTCTCAAGACTGCTATATACTGCTGAGGAGAAAATGTATTTAGCCGTTTATTTTTACTAAAATAATTGCATTTCTGTGGTTTGTGTACTGTGGGAGACCAGATATATTGAATACAGGGTTCTGGGTTTAGTAACACTTTAAGGTGTAATGTATGCACCTTACTGGCCATGAGGGTTATGTCCCCTGCTTACTCTGTCATCGCTTGCTAGCCCCTATAAAAGTTAGGGCTTTTTTTTCAGCAGGAATGAGAGGGAACGCATCTCCAGAACTGAATGTATATAATAGCAAGGTGTGCTGGAGGGTCTATTGATGCTGGTGGCTGAGGGATCTATTGTTACTGGAGGGGATCTATTGTTGCTGGGGATGCTTATGTTGCTGGGGGTCAATTGTTGCTGGAAGGGATCTAGTGTTAAGGGAGGGGTCTATTGTCCCTGGTTGCTAGAAAGTCTATTGATGCTGGCTGCCGGGAGATCTGTTGTTGCTGCCGGGAGGCCATTGTTGCTGGAAGGGATCTATTTTTCTGCTGGGGTCTATTATGGCTGAGGAGGTCTATTGTTGCTGGTGGGGGATCTATTGTTGCTGGAGAGGATCTATTTGTGTGTGGCAGTCTATTGTTGCTGGGGGTCAATTGTTGCTTAAAGGGATCTACTGTTGGGGGAGGAGTCTATTGTTCCTGGCTGCTGGAGAGTCTATTGATGCTGGCTACTGGGAGATCTGTTGTTGATGCTGGAGATCTATTGTTGCTAGGGTGATATTTTGTTGCAGGGGTCCATTGTTGCTGGGGTGTCTATTGTTTCCTGGGGAATCTATTGTTGCTGTGGGGGGTATATTGCTGCTGGCTGTGGGGGATCTGTTTTATTGCTTTTCTTATTATCATTAACAAATCCCATACAACTTACTTAGCACCACAAAATGATACATGGCTCTGTATTCTGTAAATGAGGCAGTGCTTAGAAGTGGGTAGGGGGTGGAACCACGGGACGGTGTTTGGAGGTAAGTAGGGGACAGAGACAAGAAGTGACTCAGAAGGGGGAGTTCCAGCACTTATTCCCTATTCACCTATACATATAACCTGAACTAACTTTCTAACTGTTACAGGGGCTGCAAGCTGTGACAGAGGAAGCAGGAATCCTCATGGTTCCTCCTCACAATGCAAACATTTGCTCACGTCTCTTCCTTCTATCTCCACCTCTGTATGACCTATGTGAGAGGGACCAGTCATAAATAATTATGTGTTTTTTTACATCAGGGCATTCTGGCGACACTTGTAACCAAGTGTATTTATGGCTATATAAATACACTCAGAAACAAGTGTCACAGGAATGTTTAAATATACGGTAGCAGGCAGAGGAACACAGCGCTCTGATTCTTCTGCAGAAGACACAAGCTCAAACCCATCCACTGGAACCATGATATTCTGTGGCTCACAGCCACTGAATAATGAGTCCCTCCTGATATTCCCACTACCAGAAGTCCTGCCAAAAAAAGAAATCAAAACAGGCTGATAATTCTGCTCATGATCCTGTCATCTCACTGCATGTCTTCCAGGCTCCCTCTCTTATAAACAAAAAGAAAATGAAAAGTCTGGTGTCACGAGTGACACACCTCCATCCCTAAATACAACAAAAGCTACAGAAATTCACCCTGGGACTTTGAGTGAGGTGAGCACAGGTTTGCCAATAAACATAACAGAGTTAAATACAATCTGAAATGTATTCAAGAAGGTGCATACATACATAATAACATGAATGGATGCCAAGCCAGTGGAATGATACATATAACATAGGTATTACAAGTAAAATGGCAGATAAAATAACACACATGCCTCTAATATATTTGACGCGTTTTGCGAGGCACAGCTCACTTCCTCAGGGGTGGAAGCATGTGTGATGTATCTAAAATAGAACAAAAAGAATGTATAGCACAATAGTAGTTGTGTTAGCACATGGTAGAAGGGGCCATTGATAAATGAAACCCGTACTCACCATTTGGCAAAACCAGAATGCTAGATGCACAATTCCCAGAGGGCTGCAGCAATATCAGTCTTGCCTGGGAGCCAGGGGGGAGGAACCAGGCAGAAACCCACCAGGGGGAAACCGGAGGGTGGACATGGCGAGGATGAAAGGTGTATATCCCTAGGAGTCTCATTATGTCCATTGTGAATAGCAGCTGTAAACATAAAAGTGTATGTCAAAGGTTGCTGTGGTGACAAAGTGAACATGAATTAGTGTAATGATATGCGTATATACTGTACATATGAATGAGGCAGCCGAGTCCAACTGTGATATGGACCTAGAGACCAATGGCAAAATTGATGAAGAGAGACAGGAAGCAACAGGAGTGGCAGTGAAGGCAATCTGAAAAAGGAAGAAAAAGTTGAAAAAATAGATGAAAGATGTGTGAAAAAGTGTGAAAGTACAATGGCAGACACAAAAATGAGTGCTCAAATAAAAAACGTAGGGAAGTATATGAGTATAACTGAGTGAGGTGAGTGAGTGCTAGCCCTCAACAGAGAACTTCCGCATGTGGAGTGAAACCACTGTTGACATGGGAATACTCGCAATGTCAGACCCCCGATTTGTACACCAGGCTCCATTCCCAAGGCCATGTGGTGGATGGTAGACACGTGAGCGCTGCAAGCGCTCACCGTTGCTGGGGGTGCGCAGGCGCAATCAGCCCCGGCCATCCAAGATGACACATTACGCCCAACCGCAGTGATGCCACGGGCTCCCTCTCTTGGAACAAAAAAGTGTCACCTGGTGTACCCAGTGGCATACCTCCATCCCTATTGAACATACAAATACAGAGATTTTGCACTTGGGACTTTGAATGAGGTGTGACCCTATTATTGCTGAAATAAAAAAACAAGAGATTTATTGGTTCACACAAGATCTACAGTAGCCACAAACAGATGTCACATATATGAACATATTCATAATGTTGTACAAATATTATCGCAGGAAAATACAATTTTACATAACAAAGGTCCAAAAGGGTTAAGGTAGTGCTGAAAAAAAATGTTGGCCACACAAAATATTGACACTTTGGACACTTTGGGCCCAATTTGGACATTTTCACTTAGGGGTGTAATCACTTTTGTTGCCAGTGGTTTAGACATTAATGGCTGTATGTTTAGTTATTTTGAGGGGACTGAAAATTTACACTATTATACAAGCTATACACTCATTACTTTACCTTGTAGAAGTGTCATTTCTCCAGTGTTGTCACATGAAAAGATATAATAAAATGTTTACAAAAATGTGAGGGGTGTACCTACTTTTGTGAGATACTGTAGTTCCTGCACTACTTTTGGCAACTTCAGGGTGATTTCAAAAGACATCTGTGCATGAACCTGCACAGATGTCTTTCAGATCGCCCACTGACCTCGCACTGAAATGCGAGTTTGAAATCGTGTGTCAGTTCAGTTGAACTCGCACGATATCAAACCCGCCATCAGTGTGGCTTAAACACACTCTTGCTGCTCACTTAGTGAATGTCTATAACATCACAATGTCCACAGGACAATTTCCTAAAGAAATGCTCCAGGTAGTAATTATCACTATACCAAAGCCAGAGAAGGATTCGACCCTCCCTAGCAATTACAGACCAATTTCCCTTCTCAGTTTGGACATTAAAATTTACATTTAAGCAATTGCCTTGCAATTACTCCATATTGTACCTACTTTAATACAACCAGACCAAGTGGGTTTTGTTAAAGGGTGACAGACTCTAGACACCACTAAGTGCATGTCGAATACTCTTACATATGTTGAGCTCCATAAAATCCTTACATTGTTTCTGGTGCTGGATGTGGAAAAACCTTTTGATCAAGTGCACTGGGGGTTTCTTGAAGCTACTTTATGTAAATTCAGATTTGTTGATTCAATCTTGCCTGCTATTATTGTTTTGTCTATAAATCCAACAGCAAAGGTTTATATTTCAGGGTTGCTTTCCTGAGAATTTCATATTACAAATAGAACCCGACAAGGGTGTCCCTTGTCCCCATAATTTTTTTGCTAATGATGGAACTCCTAATTTTCTTCATCAGAGCAGCTTCTCAAGTTACAGGTGTCCAAATAGGTCAAATGTATAACAAAATCGGCCTGTTTGTGGACAATGTGATTCTTGTCCAAAGAAATCCGACCATTTTTCTTCCACTTGTTCAGGAATTACTCATGTTCTTTGGAGTGGTCTCATACTATAAAATAAATGCAGCTAAATCACATATTCTAGGCATTCACATAACTTGACCTCCACATACCCATACCTCTGGGTCGCTACCTCAATAAAGTACTTTAACTTTAAACTCCCCTTCCTAAGGAAGCCTCCTTTATAATGCTAGTTCTGCCAATATTTTTACCAATTGTACCAATTGTCATTCATCCCCCCAACCCTTGGGAGGGACCTAGATGAGACATAAAGCAACTGGTGGCATGTCTCTACCCAACATTTATCACTGTTACATTGCAACTCTCCTAGACCAAACTCAATTTTGGTTAGAGGCCTACTACACATAAACTTTGGTCAGTTATAGAGGAAGCCTTGCTGCCTTGCACATCGGTGCAATCCTTACTTCTTACAGCAACTAAAGGTGAGAAGTCCTTGGAGTCACCCCACTATTCAAGCCACCATTAGGGCACTTAAATACTCACAAGGACATGTCAGATGTTGCTACTTCTATCCCCACGCCTTTGAAGGTAGTTGAGTTTTATATTACAAATCTTAGGTTACATTCATGGATACAAAAGGATAATAACACATTACAAAACCTATATTCTAAAGATGGTCCCAAACCTTTCTTGGATCTACAGACTACATATCATATTCCTTCTAATGAGATATAAAAAAAACCTTTAAATGACACACTTACTTCAGCATTTCTCTATACCCATGTCTTATTAAACAATATTTTTTTACCATTTCCTTGAGTGTGCTACCTCTAACTTGAATGGTATTTCATATCTCTACAATGGAATGATGGGTACCTCCTCTTTTAGTAAGTTATCTGCCCTGCTTAAATGGGAACATGATGTAGGGAAGACTTTCCTGCCCAAACATGGTTACAGTCTTTTCAATTTTTGTATGCTTCCACTTTGTCTGCCAATCATTGAGAGTTGATCTTTAAGATTACTCAAAGATGGTATTTAACCTCTTATAGATTGTCCAAGAAGTATCCTACTACCTCTCCACATTGTTGTCATAGTTGTGGAGATATTGGTACCCTTATTCACATTCTGTGGTACTGGAACTCTCTTCACTCCTTTTGGAATAAGGTATTCAAGCTTTTATCAGAGTTTGCACTATTCTCCATTACACCGACAGCTGAAATGGCGTTATTGCATGCCAATGTGGATGAGATTCATAAGTCTTCGTGGACACTGGACAGTAGTCTTGCATATCCTGTTCTCTCCCCCTCACTTACTGAGGTTATACATGATCTTAAAAAATTCTATGCCTTTGCAACAATCTTTGCAATAAAAAATCTCACTTTGTCTAAATTTCTTGACAAATGGGATCCCTGGTTAAAAGACCCTTATTGAACTGTTGGCACCTTTTAAACTTTAACTTATGTGATTATGATATCGATGCTGAGAATCTTCCTTCCACCCCCCCCATCTTTTTTGTATATAATATTATTAGCTAATGTTATCTACTGTATGTATATTTTAATTAGATTAATGAGTGTTATAATGGCTACCTAAATGCTGCTTGATACTGATTATACTGTATGTCTAGTTTATCCATGCCTGCATTGCTGGTTGAACTGAGATGTCTTAATTTATACCTTTTTTTCCATAATGTCCTAAAAGTATATCCTGACTGTGTTTCTTTTGTAGTATGTGGTTTTTCTGTTGTTATTGTTATATTCTATTATATAATAAAGACAAATTGAACATTAAAATAATGCAGTGAAGTGCTCATTACTAGAACACAGGGGGCTTAATTTAAGAAGAGTAGACTGTTCACTTAAATTATCACGGTTGCCTGAATACCATTGCAGTAATTGCATCTGATAAGTCACAGTCTCTGTTCAGCAGGCAATATACTACCTGGTTATTTTGATTTTTTATTTGTTGAGCCAGGTGGTGCTGACTGGGCCACTAAGCCTCAGTTCTCGTCTGGAATTAGCTATCAAAGTAAACATGGTGAACATTTGTGAAATTTGAATATTAAATATGCTAGCAAAAATACTTTTTTTTTTTAGATTCCTTTGTGTGTCACTGAGTATTCAAATTCAGCACAGGTTCACCTTTTTTACTCTACTTTACTTTATTCCCCACTGGATTTTTAAATGTGTATTGACACATTAAAAAGGAGTTTAGAAATATTACAGTGCAAGCAGATACTGTACATCACACAGTTATCACATGGTGTGTATATATCTTTAGAGGTCTGTGAGGACCAGCATTTAAAGCTTCAGTTTGGAGAAAATGCAATTATAAAAAAAAAAATAGTAAATAATCCTGATTGCTTGTTACAATCTAAAAGAGCAGTGGAAGAACAATTTCCCCTACATTAAAGTGAAAGTCTAAAATGTAATTTATTATTTTTAGAAAATCTCAGTTCAATAATAATATGTAATTGTCTGAATCAGTGAACTGTTCCTGAAGTTTAAACTGTTCACAGAATGAATTCATAAACATGTATATTTGTTAAATTTTTTATTTGCAACAAGTATTTGAGAACTTTTTTATTTAACTGGACACAAAAATTTCACAAAATATTGAATAGACATACTTAATCCCAATAAATGCAACGATGATTCATTATTTTGAAAATAATCTATGTTTTGAGCCGCTTAGCAAACTACTGATGAAAAGACATCCTAATTCTAAAAAAACATATATAGTACATGTAATTGAGTATAAATTGCTATATTTCACATTTTTAAATTTATTTTTCAAAAGACATTAGTTAAAGCAACATATCTGGTGTCATCGCTATCCCAAAAGGGTGTTGCTGGCTAGACACTGTGCTCAGGTATAACTGAAGATATACATGCTCATAAAGGTGCTTGGAGGTATGTTGACTCCTCTACATGTTTTGTGATGAAAACCACTTCTTCAGGAGATTTTACATACACTTCAGCCAGGCGGAGCAGATACTTAGGCACAACCAGGGGCAGGGATGACCAGAGGCGCTTCCCCACAGTGAGCACATGGCGCCCAACATTTAATGAAAAGGATCTAGATCAAAGTAACTTGACCCTGGGAGGAACAGAATTCAAACTGCTGAACATTCACATAGGGAATAATAAATGGGGAGGGGGGTTTGAAGGGGGGGATTTGGTGTTTCCCTCTGATGCCAGGTAGTTAATGGCGCTGGCACTTTTTAAATATATTAATAGTAAAAAGGTCAGGTCTGAGCATGTAGTCCCTTTACAAAACAAGCTAGAGTAGGTGACTGGGGACAAAGAGGAGGCAAGTTTACAGTATTGAATATGTTCTTCAGCTCTGTGTATACAAAGGAGCATGGGGGAGCTCATGTCCATAATGGGGGTGGTAGTGACACAGCCCCAAATGATCCACAATGGCTCAAAAATGATATGGTCCAGAAATATTTAGACAAAATAAAGGTGGATAAAGCACCTGGACCAGATGGCATCCACCCACAGATCCTAAAAGAATTGAGCTCTGTCATATCAAGGCCATTGTTTCTAATATTTAGGGTCTCGTTAATGACTGGAATGGTACCACTGGATTGGCTCAGGACCAATGTGGTGCCGATATTTAAAAAGGGATCAAAGTCTTTACCAAGTAATTATAGACATGTTAGTTTAACTTCTGTAGTCGGGAAGATACTGGAGAGTTTAATAAAAGACCACGAAGGGCGTGGTCTGCCTCGAAAGAAGATGGCTGCTTAGACCTCAGGCTCCGTCTCACCACAGCTTATAATCAGCATTTCACGGGGATTTTTGACTAGAATTTACTATGGGAACTTCCTCCCGCAACAACTCACAATCCAGATCCAGATCTCCGAGGAGAACCGCGGCCCCCCCAAGCTACACAATCCCGGAGATATTCAGATCCCAGAGAGCTAACATGGCGGCTCCCCTTCCCGCCTCAGCCTCTGCTCCGGAGCATAGCGAGATTATACTCACACCGACTGATCACTCCACCTCAACTGTGGAACATGGATTGCAAGCTCATCGTCAACCTAATCTACAGGACCTTCAGGCGGTGGCTACAGACATAAAAGACACCCTATTCTCTGCCATATCGGACCTCCGCCATGAAATACAAGCCATTGCAGGAAGAATGAACCAGGTTGAACATACTACGGCACAACAGCAAACGGCGATAAAAAAGATTCACCGCCAAGTGGACTCACACACCTTACAACTCAGAGATCTTCAACGTCATGTCGAAGATCTCGACAATAGGGGACGTAGGCACAACTTGCGGGTGAGAGGCCTCCCCGAGTCCGTAGAACAGGACCAGATTCTCCTGGCCGTTACAGATCTATTTAACCACCTCCTGGATAGGCCAAGGCACTCCTTAATAACTATGGAAAGGATTCATAGGGCTCTCCATCCCCGAGGCAGAGACACTGATCCCCCTCGGGACGTTATATGTCACATCAATGACTTTACAATCAAGGAAGAAATCCTGAAGAAAGCCCGTGATAAGATACACCTGGAACATGAGGGCAGCTCTATATACATTTATCAGGATCTCTCAGCCATCACGCTGAAACACCGCAAAGATCTAAGACCCCTACTGGATGTACTGAGAACCAGAGGGATCTGCTACCGATGGAAATTTCCATTTGGCCTCCAAGCCTCCCATCAAGGGCACTCTGCATTGTTGAGAGTTCCAGAAGACTTGGAAAACTTCTGCCATACACTGGATATCCCGCTCGTATCGGTCCCCAATTGGTATGCTGAGTTCCTCCTACCTTCTCGTACACTCCGCTCACCGGAGGCAGAACCGATGGAAGCCCACAACACCAGCTTCAGCAGACGTCGCTCACCGTCCACCGTCAGATCTCACTCCGCCTCGAGGCTCCATCACCCCCCCTTGAGTCCCATGACAGCGCCCTTACCTCGGCGTGCACGCAGAGACCGCTGATTTTCACCGTCCCGGTCCAGGATGTCTGCGCATTGTAGAAAGAACTGACTCCTTCCGTTCCTCTTCAGTCATCTCTTTCCACCCTTGCACAAAGATCACGGACACCTACTTTTTTCACAGATATCTTTATTTCCAGACCTATGAACACACACCAGAAGTTTTGAGCGGCTGCTAACGATTGTCACTCCAGCTCTCATGACATCTGCACATACCAGTTACCGAAGACACCATGGTCACTATGCAGAGGATGTTACCTCGCCACAGATGACAGGCAGCTCGCACGGAACATTATACTCACCCCAGTATCTACAGTTCTCAGCTAAGTATATAAACTGATAATCTCCAGCAACTCAGGAAAGAAAAAGAAAGAATTTAGTATTAATAATTATTTAATGCAAAAAAAAAAAATATATATATATAGAGACAGGGATGTAGAAATTTAATTATGGAACCTCCTTCAGCGAAATTACGATTTCAGGGTTGTAAGTTCACCATTCAGATCACAGATACTACCGTATCATACAGATCTTATGGAAATATACCACACGATGGCAGCAGTTGAGAGGGTTCTCAGATTTTAAGATCCCATCAATGTCTCCTCTAACTCTTACTATAATTCTAAATGACAATACATTATACAACACGATAGCCAGTATTATTTGAACATATAGCGCCCTCTACTGCCAAGACTGGCACACTACCGCTATCTATAATCTTCAGACCACAACTCTCTCACTACACATGCTCTGCGTTTACAAACCCCTAAGGTGGAATAACCACGATCTCACCACCGTTGTTAGAAGTTTTAGAACATAATATAAAACATATATCACTTCTACATTCCACATGGACACATGTATTCACACTAAGGGTTCTGCTGGAACCTGACAAAGTTTATAGCTTAGCGCTGCTCATATCTCACTTTCAAACTGGGTCATAGGTGATTTCTCTTGATTTTGTTCATCATACAAACAGTTTTTACCCTGTTGTTGGTTATTACGAGTTTAACTCCACATGGTTTGCTCTCCAATGGACACTTGTCCTTACCATTTCTAAATGTTAACGGATCAATGCTGTTAGCTACCATTGAGATCCTTTTCGTTATTTTTATTTTTATTTTTCTTTATTGTTTTTATGTTACTCGACACCCAGATGGAACTCTCCTGTGTACCCACTACCTGCTACTGTCTAAATCAATCGGTTCCTTCCCCTCACAGCTCTTGTTGACGACTCCATGTAAAACCCTTAGATACGACTTGTCATATAACTCATCCCCTGCTCATCTCACTCACTCACTACCCCCATCACCCCATAATGACAACACCTATAATATCCCCTACATAACTTCACCACCATAGACTATAGCTGTCGGTGAATGGATCCTCAATACCCATTACCTCTCTACTCGTTCAGATTCTCTCCAGTGACAGACCAACTCTCACACAGTGGACACATACAAATCTCCAATTCTTCCTCTACTGCATAAGAAAAACTCCACTGACCCACACCGGCACGACTGTAAGTGCGACCCCATTCGCCGAGATAGGTGATAGGGATCTCGCTTAACGCCGGATTCTCCTCTTCTTTTCACCACAGTATACCCACCCCACCCCACTAAACTACTCTCACCCCCAGACCATCCTAAACACACTATCTGCTGCAGCTCTTACAGTACTATCCAATACTTTCATACACACCCAAAATGACAACAGCCTCCCAAGATGCTACCATTCCACTGGTTAAACTTGTTTCGCTTAATGCCAGGGGTCTCAATACCCCAGAAAAATGCTCCAAACTCCTCCTCACTATGTCTCGAAGCAAAGCTGACATCGTTTTCGTGCGGGAGACACATTTTCGCTCCGATGCCATACCGAAACTACACAACCTCCATTACCCCAAGGTATATCATGCAACTAATCCCTTGCACAAATCAAAAGGGGTCTCAATACTCATAGCAAAACGCTGCCCTTTCCAACTCACTGATACACTTATGGATCAAAAGGGTAGATACCTCTTCCTGAAAGGTTCACTTTTCGGTAAGGCAATCACCTTAGCAAATATATATGCACCAAACATCCGTCAAGTACCATTCTTCCGAATCATAACCGATCTCTTAACAAACTTCCAAGAGGGCACCCTAGTGTTAGGGGGAGACTTCAACGCCCCGCTATCTCCGATCCAAGACACATCAACCGGCACCTCATCACTACCATACATAGCCCTGAAAACAATTAAATCCCAGCTCCGATGCTTATTGCTCCATGATACTTGGCGCACCAAAAACCCTGAAGGCAAAGACTATACTTTCTACTCAATACCTCATAACCGATACTCAAGGATAGACTACCTATTCCTATCACAAACAGACCTACCCATGCTCCATCAAACCTCCATTAACCCAATGTTCATCTCGGATCACCATCCCATTTCCCTGACATTGAAATTCCCTGCTACCTCACCTCGATCAAACACATGGAGATTAGATCTATCCTTACTGACTGATCCCTCTATCGCTGCAGAAATTGAACAGCGGCTACAACACTTCTTCCTCAAAAACAATCCCAATGACGCTTCTCCGCTCACTAATTGGGAAGCACATAAAAGTGTAATTAGAGGCACTTTCATAGCGGCAGCTGCAAAACGTAATCGAGAACGACGGAAACAATACTCTGACCTTATTACTCGAATCCACAAACTCGAAAACACACACAAACACTCTCAAGCCCTAACCACTATGACAGACCTGATACAAGCTAGAAAAGACCTCTTAAACATAATCGACCAACAAATTCAACGCAAATACATCCTTTCCAAAAAAACGTTCTATGAACATGGCAACAAAGTCAGTAAACTGTTGGCAAAAGCCATACAAACGAAAAAATCTGACATGACGATACATTCCGTTGTAGATCCGTCAGTCTCCCTCAATCGGATCCACCTAATGATGGCACCAGTAGGAAACAAATGATAGTTCAATTCTTGGAACAATACGGCCCCATGAAAATTTCAGAATCCACTGCCCAAGACCTAGCCTCCCCATTAACAACTGATGACGTCAACCGGGCATTGACACAAATGAAACCAGGTAAAAGCCCTGGCCCCGATGGTCTACCAGCCGGGTACTACAAATCATACATGAAAATACTAATTCCGGATTTTTTGACAGCTTACAATTCTTTTGCTACCCCCACAGAACCACCATGAGAGCTCCTAACCGCCCACATAGCGGTAATTCCGAAACCAGATAAAGACCCCTCTTTAGTTAGTAACTACCGCCCCATCTTGTTACTTAACATTGACCTTAAATGGTATGCAAAAACTCTTGCAAATCGACTCCTCCCTTTAATACCACAATTTATAGATCTTGACCAAGTGGGCTTCATCCCGGGGAGAGAAGAGAGAGATAACACTCTCAAAGCTATTAATATTCATCACTGGCTTACGTCTACACATACCAGGGATTTATGCTCTCGCTCGAGAAGAGAAGGCATTCGACAGACTAGCATGGGACTTTATGTCAGAAACCCTAAGAGCTATAGGCCTCCCATCGACAATGCTCAACTTCATATTAGCCCTATATTCAAATCCCACTGCACGAGTTCAAGTGAACGGTCATCTGTCGGATGCCTTCTCCGTGTCGGATGGAACCCGGCAGGATGCCCTCTCTCCCCCTTAATCTTTATTCTCTCCCTTGAACCGCTACTAAATCGCCTTAGAGCTAATCCGGACATCAAGGGCATAGATATAAAACACCGCACATATAAACTAGCAGCCTTTGCAGACGACATCCTACTCTTTCTTACGGAACCGCTTACAACAATCCCAAACTTACTCAAAGACTTCCAAACCTTTAACACCCTAACTAATCTGCAAATAAACTTCTCCAAATCGACTGCACTTAACGTCTCCCTTAACCATGACACATGCCATCAATGCCAAAACAATTTCCCGTTCAAATGGAACAACCGCGCAATTACCTACCTAGGCATACAACTACCGACCTCTCTAAACGACCTATACTCCTTAAACCATGCTACACTACTACAAAAAATAATACTTGATTTGAAAAAATGGTCCACTGGACTTTTTTCATGGTTCGGAAGAATTGCAATCATCAAGATGAATATCCTTCCTAGAATCTTATACATCCTACAAACAATCCCAATTAAACTTCCACAAACTTTCTTCTCTACTTACAAAAAGGCTTGCACAAATTTTATCTGGGGCAAAAAAAAGACAGAGACTAGACTTCACGAGACTGACTACTCCTAAACTTCTAGGTGGCTTAGGACTCCCAGACATATGTAAATACCAACAGGCTTGTCACTTAGCTAGGATTGTGGACTGGAACATACACATTAAAAACAAGGACTGGATACACTTAGAACAATCATTATCGGACATACCTATAGCACAACTCCCGTGGACTGAACCCCGGTACCATCCGCTAATTAACCCAACTTTGGCCTCATTCCACACAGCATGCAAAAAATACAAAATTTCTTCATTACATGGCCCTATGACACCTC
This sequence comes from Aquarana catesbeiana, assembly GCF_042186555.1. NCBI lineage: Eukaryota > Metazoa > Chordata > Amphibia > Anura > Ranidae > Aquarana > Aquarana catesbeiana. Next base: position 634,445,037 of record NC_133325.1, read on the forward strand.
TTCGGCTAAATCCGGATTTTACACCAGGAATGCACTCCTCCTTTTTAGTAGACCATTGGCCCTACCCAACTGTTCGTGCAGAACATTTCTTTAACGATGCTCACCTTTTAACTCAATCCGCTTTGGCAACTAAAATGAATATAGACACGTTTCCCTTCTGGACATACGTCCAACTGAGGCATTTCTTCAATAAACCCAAACCCAGGCCTGATTGGTCCAGATGCACTACCAAGTTTGAGCACTTATGTTTAAGCGAGGAAGCTCAAAGCCACCTTATTTCTCAAATATACACCCTACTATTTATCACTCATACACCTGAGAAACACTGGACCATTAAAAAATGGGAACGAGATCTCTCCGTGGAATCCACAGATCTTGATTGGGACACAATATACACTATAATCCACAAAGGTTCGCTAAATGTACAAATACAGGAAAATGCCTTCAAAATTCTTTCCAGATGGTACAGAACACCTAATGTTTTGCACCAAATTGATCCGACAATCTCCCAGAACTGTTGGAGATGCAAAAAAGAAAAAGGTACTCTCCTACACATCTGGTGGTCCTGCTCAGAAATTCAACCGTTCTGGAGAGAAGTCCATAAATTCATACATCAAATAACCACATACTCGCTGGAATTCACGCCTGCCCAATTCCTACTCCACCACTCAACAAATCCGACACCAGCATATTTTCGCTCTCTTGCTATGCACTTGGTCACTGCAGCTAACATGTGTGTCCCCCTCAAATGGCGTTCCACAGATCAGCCGACCATGAAAGATTGGTTCACACGTATACAAAACACAAAGGTCATGGAAGACCTCATACATCAGGCCAAGGAAACGCCAACTAAGTTCACCAAAACATGGGCATGTTGGCTACATTTTGTCACCACTGACCCCTACAAACAGATAATGATATGAATGCCACATAAGAGCTGTGGCAGAATAGCAACAACTCTGTAACTCTCTCACCCATATCCCTACCCTACACTCCCATTCCCCCCCCATCCCCCTCATACTTCTACACATCTGCGCAACACATACTTAATGTACTTCCCCGCCCACGGAATATATTACGCAACTTAACCCACCATAAATGATTCGAAATGCAATCCCCCCCTCCACCCACTTATATGCTCACCCCAACAGGATACCCTTTCTTTTCCCAAGTTTGACTTTTCAACCTTTCATACCAACTTGTATACCTGATATTCGACCCACTGGCATACGATTCGATCATTATCCTCTATATTTATCTTACCTTAACCTTCCCCAGATATATCATATAAGTTTACCCGCATGTACTAGAACAGAACGTGCTGACTATATATTAGTCTATACCATTGGCTGTGACTTAAAGCTGTATAATGTTTCACTGCTTTTCATATACATTGTTACTCGCACTTCATCTTAACGGCGGCTGCGACCGCACATATGTATGTACATGTACGAGTTTTCAAATCTTGTTATTTCTGTTACCTATGTATCAAACTTCAATAAAAACTTTTCAACAAAAAAAAAAAAAAAAGACCACATAGACGAGTTCTTGCTGGAAAAAAATATTTTAAGCAACAGACAGCATACATTCATGAAAGACAGAAGTTGTCAAACAAACCTGATTTCTTTTTATGAGGAGGTAAGTAAAACCTTGGACAGAGGGGTGGCTGTGGACGTGGTATACTTGGATTTTGCAAAAGCATTTGAGACAGTTCCCCACACACGGCTCATGTGTAAGGTAAAGTCTACAGGCTTGGAAAGATCAATTTGTAAATGGATAGAAAACTGTCTAAAAGACAGAATTTAAATAGTGGTTAACCACTTAAAGTGATACTAAAGGTTCATTCTTTTTAATCCTGTTCCTTTAAGGTATCATACTGTTGGTTCACTTACCTTTTCCTTCATTTTTCTTTTTAAATGCCTCTTTATGGTGTGTGATTTTGGAACTTCCTGTTCCTCTTCTACAAGGTTGCCCCCTCATCCAAGCCATTCTGCCTGGGGTTTACTATACGTGTGCGCCCCCTCCCTTGGGACTACATGCCTGTAGTGAGACGCTGTCTGCACAGGCACAGGAGGCAGGGGAGCCATGGGTGTGTATAAGATGCTGTAGCTCCACCTCCTATGCTATCTTAACTACTATGTCTTTATTAAGACTATGGGTGTGCTGGGGAGGCGGGAATGGGCATGGCTGCTGGGAGGTGTCCTGTGCACTGAAGGCTGTAATAGACATGAGAACAAGGCTCGTTCTCATTCTTTCACACAGCAAAAAAGCGACACTGCGCATGCGCAATGCTGCTAAGCATCAAGGGATTTGTAGTTCCCATTAAGACGTGACATTGCCGCAGGGAGCGCGCTCCAAAAACCGGAAGCTGAGGACATCGTACAGAGAATCAAGGAGGAAGTGCAGAATAAGAATACGTATATAACAGGTAAATTAAAAAAAATCAGGAGAAATAAAAGCTAGATTACTGATGTATTCAGCATATAGATAGGATATTGTTTAAAAAAAATTTAGCTTTACAATCCCTTTAAACCCTGGACCATTTGGCTGGCCAAAGACCAGAGCACTTTTTACGATTCGGCACTGCATCGCTTTAACTGACAATTGCGCGGTCGTGCGACGTGGCTCCCAAACAAAATTGATGTCCTTTTTTCCCCACAAATAGAGCTTTCCTTTGGTGGTATTTGATCACCGCTGCGGTTTTTATTTTTTGTGCTATAAACAAAAAAATAGCAACAATTTTGAAAAAAACGCATTATTTTTTACTTTTTTGCTATAATAAATATCCCCAAAAATTTATAAAAAGAAACCTTTTTTTCCTCAGTTAAGGCCGATACATATTCTTCTACATATTGTTGGTAAAAAAAATGGCAATAAGCGTTTATTGATTGGTTTGCGCAAAAGTTATAGCGTTTACAAAATAGTTTTATGGCATTTTTATCAGTGAGTTTTATCATGACTGCGACATTATGGCGGACAGATCGGACACTTTTGGTGCTATTTTGGGACCATTCACATTTATACAGCGATCAGTGCGATTAAAATGCATTGATTACTGTGTAAATGTGACTGGCAGTGAAGGGGGTAACCACTAGGGGGGCTGTAGGGGTTAAGTGTGTCCTAGGGAGAGATTCTAACTGTGGAGGGAGGGGCTATGTGTGACACGACACTGATCACCGCTCCCGATTACAGGGAGCTGTGATCAGTGTTAGTGTCACAAGGCAGAACGGGGAAATGCTTGTTTATATCAGCATTTCCCCATTCTTCCTCTCTGTGAGACGATCACGGGTATCCTCACAGACATCGAGTCCGCGGGACCCACAAACACACTCATGGAGCTCGCGGTGCGCACGCATGTGTGCCACCACTGGTGCACGCACGCCCGCATACCACTTCTTAAAGGGCAATGTACAGGCACGTGAATCTGCCTGTATATGCCCTTCTGCCAACGTATATCAGTGTGACCCGGTCAGCAAGCGGTTAAAGACTCTTACTCTAATTGTCCTAAGGTTATCAATGGTGTACCCCAAGGTTCAGTGCTGGAACCCTTACTTTTTAATAACTTTTTAAACGATATAGGGTCTGGGATTAAAAGTAACATTTCTGTCTTTGCAGATGACACTAAGCTATGCAGTGGATTAATGTCCTGATAAGATGTCTTAAATTTACAAGCTGACCTCAATGCACTGTCTAATTGGGCACCTAATTGGCAAATGAGGTTTAATATAAAATTCCAAAATAACCAAGGTTATGCTGAATACATGCTGCATTCCATTTTAAGGATATTTCATATTGTTTGTAACAGCAGCGTAACTACAGGGGTTGCAAAGGTGACCCCACCCCTGCTTCAGGGGGCCCGTGCGGCTTGTAGAGACAGGCCGCACAGGCCTTCCTGCCTGCCTTCCTTGCACTATGGCACAAGGAAGGCAGGAAGGAAGGATCACTATGGTACATGTAAGTGACTATATTTTGTGGAAGGAAGGATTAATCACTATTAGGAATGAGCCGAACACCCCCCGGTTCGGTTCGCACCAGAACCTGCGAACGGATGGAAAATTTGCATGAACGTTAGAACCCCATTGACGTCTATGGGACTCGAACGTTCAAAATAAAAAGTGCTAATTTTAAAGGCTAATTTGCATAGTATTGTCCTAAAAAGGGTTTGGGGACCCGGGTCCTGCCCCAGGGGACATGTATCAATGCAAAAAAACTTTTAAAAATGGCCGTTTTTTCGGGAGCAGTGATTTTAACGATGCTTAACCACTTGCCAACCGCCTCACAACGATGCACGTCGGCAGAACGGCACGGGCAGGCAGAATCACGTACCTGTACGTGATCTGCCTCTCGTGGGTGGGGGGGTCCGATCGGACCCCCCCGGTGCCTGAGGCAGTCGGCTTTTGTCTGGCAGTGACCAGACATGAGGGGGAGGTCATCCATTCGTGGCCCCCCCTCTCGATCGCTTCCAGCCAATGAGAATCTTCCTCTGCCTCTGTAATGTAAACAGAGGCAGAGGAAGTGATGTCATGGCTCCTCTAGCCGGTCTTTTTCGTTCCAGCGCCGAGGAGAGAAGACATCAAGTAAGTGCACCAACACTACACTTCCAGTAGAACATGCCAGGCACACTTTTCACCCCCCAGTCACCCCCCGATCACCCCCGATCACCTTTTTTGCATTGGTGTCAGTTTGTGACAGTTATAAGTGTTAGGGCAGTTAGGGTTAGCCCCCTTTAGGTCTGGGGTACCCCCCTTTAGGTCAAGGGTACCCCCTAACCCCCCCTAATAAAGGTTAACCCCTTGATCACCCCCTGTCGCCAGTGTCACTAAGCGATCATTTTTCTGAGCTGTATTAGTGTCACTGGTGACGCTAGTTAGGGAGGTAAGTATATAGGTTCGCCATCAGCATTTTATAGTGATAGGGACCCCCATATACTACCTACTAAAGGTTTTAACCCCCTGATTGCCCCCTAGTTAACCCTTTCACCAGCAATCACCGTATAAGTGTTACGGGTGACGCTGGTTAGTTAGTTTGTTTTTTATAGTTTATTATAGTTTTAGGGCACCCGCCGTTTATTACCTTATAAAGGTTTAACCCCCTAATTGCCCCGCGGTGATATAAGTTACGTTTTAGGGTCAGATAAGGTCTTCGTCACCCCAGGCAGCGTCAGGTTAGCGCCAGTACCGCTAACACCCACGCACGCAGCATGCACCTCCCTTAGTGCTATAGTATCTGAACGGATCAATACCTGATCCAATCAGATCTATACTAGCATCCCTAGCAGTTTAGGGTTCCCATAAACACAGTGTTAGCGGGATCAGCCCAGATACCTGCTAGCACCTGCGTTTTGCCCCTCGGCTCAGCCCTGCCCAGCCCACCCAAGTGCAGTATCGATCGATCACTGACACTTACAAAACACTAAGCACACATAACTGCAGCGTTTGCAGAGTCAGGCCTGATCCCTGCGATCGCTAACAGTTTTTTGGTAGCGTTTTGAATTAGTCACTGACAGGAGCGTTTTTGCCTGTGAGTCTCACTAGTGTACCCCTAAATTTAGAGCCCAAAATGGCAAATTGAAGGTACACTAGTGAAGAGGCCTACACATTTCTGAGCATGACAGATAGTGAAGAGGAAGTCATTCATCTGTCAGATTCAGGCTCAGAATACAATCCTGTAGAGGACAGCGGCTCCATGACAGATAGCTCTGATGACGGAGTTGTGGTCCCTGCTAAGGTCAGGCGTACCAGACCCCAATCTTCTTCTTCTGTCCTTGAAGTGCAAGAACCACAGGTCCCTTGTATGGAGCAGAGCAGTACTAGCGCCGCTATTCCTTCTGGTGAACTGGCATGCACCAGCGGCCTAGTACACCCTGGTCGTACATCTAGCACTGCAGTATGACGTGGTGACGTGGCGAGTCCCATAAGTGCAGTTCAAGCTGGCGCGGTGGCAAGCACAAGTAGTGTCCCGCTGCCACCAAGAAGATGAACACAGGCCCGTCGTGCCCATAGTGCCCTTCCTGCTGCATTCGCCAATCCAAATTGGGAACCTACCACTTCTGCAGTACCCGTACTTCCCCCATTCACTGGCCAACCCGTAATTCAGGTGGAAACAGTTGATTTTACGCCACTGGATTTTTATTCGCTGTTTTTCACCGAAGATCTCTATAGATCTATTGTGGACCAAAGCAATTTATACGCTGGTCAACACATCGCCACTATTCCCCAGTCCTCCCTTGCCAGAGATTGGAGACCAATTACGGACTCCGAATTTAAGATCTTTCTGGGCCTTTCCCTCAACATGGGCATAACTAAAAAGAGTGAGTTGCGGTCATATTGGTCCACTGAACCAATTCACCATATGCCCTTGTTCTCTGCCTCCATGACCAGGGCACGATACGAGCAGATTTTGTGGTTCATGCACTTCAATGACAATGAACTCTGTTGTCCTCGTGGAGACCCTGGATACGATCGGCTCTACAAAATCGGCCCCTCGTAAACCACTTCAACCAGCGTTTTGCAGACTTGTTTACTCCCCATCAAGTTGTCTGCGTTGATGAGTCCCTGATTACATTTTCTGGCCGCTTGTCATTCAAACAGTACCTTCCCAGCAAGCGTGCCAGATACGGGGTCAAGATGTATAAGCTCTGTGACAGGGCCACAGGCTATACATGTAGATTTATGGTTTACGAGGGCAAAGATAGTCATGTAGAGCCGACAAACTGCACTGACTACATAGGAAGCGCTGGCAAGATAGTGTGGGACTTGGTGTCACCCTTATTCGGAAAGGGGTACCACTTGTACGTGGACAATTATTACATGAGCGTGCCACTTTTTAGTCACCTTTTTGATCAACAGATTGGAGCATGTGGCACCGTGCGACGGGGCTTTCCCCAGCGGCTTGTAGATTCCCGTCTTAGGCTGGGGGAGAGAGCCTGCTTGAAGTGTAATAACTTGCTCGCTATGAAGTGGAGGCATAATAAGAATGTTTTCGTTCTTACCTCCCTTCATGCAGACATGTTGGTCCAAATTACTACGGCAACTGGTGTTGTGGAGAAACCCCTCTGTGTCCACGAATATAACCAAAATATGGGAGGGGTGGACCTCAACAACCAGTTGTTGGCGCCGTACCGTAAGGCCAGATGCTGGTACAAAAAAGTGTCTGTTTATTTATTTCAATTTGCTTTGCTGAACGCTCATGTGCTATACAGAGCTTCAGGACGGACTCGATCCTTCCTTAAATTCCAGGAAGAGATCTTCAGAGCCCTTCTGTTTCCAGACGGTGCTCCACCTCACCTTCTCCAACCAAATGCAGTAAGCCGGCTGCATGAGAGGCATTTTCCTTATGTCCTCTTGAGTACCCCTACCCAACGAGCCCCCCAAAGAAGATGTTGTGTCTGTAGCAAGCACGGATTTAGGCGTGACACCCAGTATTATTGTCCCTCCTGTCCTGACAATCCTGGTCTATGCATTGGTGAATGTTTTGAACGCTACCATACACTAGTTGAGTTTTAGCGTAGGGTACAGCATTGCACAGACTAGGACACACTTTCACAGGGTCTCCCAAGATGCCATTGCATTTTGAGAGACCCAAACCTGGTACCAGTTACAAAAGTTAAAGTTACTAAAAAAAGTGTAAAAATAAAAAAATAAAAACACAAAAAAAAATAATAAAAAACAAATATAGTTGTCGTTTTATTGTTCTCTCTCTCTCTATTCTCTCTCTATTGTTCTGCTCTTTTTTACTGTATTCTATTCTGCAATGTTTTATTGTTGTTATGTTTTACCATGTTTGCTTTTCAGATATGCAATTTTTTTATACTTTACTGTTTACTGTGTTTTGTTGGTAACCATTTTTTTGTTTTCAGGTATGCAATTCAGCTGCTGAGCGGATTTATTTATCTTGACAGCAACAGCTCCCACGATACATAAAGCCGTGACTCCAGCACTGTCGGAGGTGATTTCACCACCACAGTAACATACTTCAGCATATATGCCGATGTGTGGGGGCAGCAGTGGGTGGAGGAACTATTTGCTCCTGCCTTTTGTGGGAGGATGCCCCCATGCTTCGGCATATATATATTTTAGGCACAGGTTGCGTTAAATGTTTTATTTTTTACTATGTTTTTTTGTATTTGCTTTGCAGGTATGGTAAGTCTTACTGTTATACTGTAATGTTACTTTGTTTTATTGTTAACCATCATTTGCTTAGCAGGTACGCCATTCAGTTGCAGCGTGAATTTATTTATCTTAACAGCAACAGCGTTTGCTCCCACAATACATAAAGTCGTGACTCCAGCGCTGTCGGAGGTGATTTCACCACCACAGTTACATACTTCAGCATATATGCTGAAGCGTGGGGGCAGCAGAGGGCGGAGGAGCGATTTGCTCCTAACTTTTGCGGGAGGATGCCCCCATGCTTCGGCATATATATACGGTGTATGTATGCCCATCATTAGAAGTGGGTGGATGAAGGGAGGTATTCTAATGGTGGTCATACCCACCGATCAATCTCTTTTTTTTGTTCAGCCCACAGGCTGCATGAAAAAAAGTTTACAATATATGCCCAACAAGGACCAGCAACGTACTGGTATGTTGCTGGACTTTGAGTGGTTATACCAGAATGATGCCTGCAGGTTTAGGTATCATCTTGGTATCATTCTTTTCAGCCAGCGGTCGGCTTTCATGTAAAAGCAATCCTAGTGGCTAATTAGCCTCTAGACTGCTTTTACAAGCAGTGGTAGGGAATCCCCCACCGTCTTCCATGTTTTTCTCTGGCTCTCCTGTCCCAACAGGGAACCTGAGAATGCAGCCGGTGATTCAGCCAGCTGACCATAAAGGTGATCAGAGACCAGAGTGGCTCCAAACATCCCTATGGTCTAAGAAACCAGAAGCATTTCATGATTTAGATTTCGCTGGATGTAAACAGCGCCATTGGGAAATTGGGAAAGCATTTTATCACACTAATCTTGGTGTGGTCAGATGCTTTGAGGGCAGAGGAGAGATCTAGGGTCTAATAGACCCCAGTTTTTTCAAAAAAGAGTACCTGTCACTACCTATTGCTATCATAGGGGATATTTACATTCCCTGAGATAACAATAAAAATGATTAAAAAAAAATAAAAATGAAAGGAACAGTTTAAAAATAAGATAAAAAAGCAAAAAAAAATAAAGAAAAAAAAAAAGCACCCCTGTCCCCCCTGCTCTCGCGCAAAAACGAACGCAAGCGTCGTTCTGGCGTCAAATGTAAACAGCAATTGTACCATGCATGTGAGGTATTACCGCAAAGGTCAGATCGAGGGCAGTAATTTTAGCAGTAGACCTCCTCTGTAAATCTAAAGTGGTAACCTGTAAAGGCTTTTAAAGGCTTTTAAAAATGTATTTAGTTTGTCACCATTGCACGTTTGTGCGCAATTTTAAAGCATGTCATGTTTGGTATCCATGTACTCGGCCTAAGATCATCTTTTTTATTTCATCAAACATTTGGGCAATATCGTGTGTTTTAGTGCACTAAAATTTAAAAGCGTGTGTTTTTTCCCCAAAAAATACGTTTGAAAAATCGCTGCGCAAATACTGTGTGAAAAAAATAAACACCCACCATTTTAATCTGTAGGGGATTTGCTTTAAAATATATATAATGTTTGGGGGTTCAAAGTAATTTTCTTGCAAAAAAAAAATATTTTTTCATGTAAACAAAAAGTGTCAGAAAGGGCTTTGTCTTCAAGTGGTTAGAAGAGTGGGTGATGTGTGACATAAGCTTCTAAATGTTGTGCATAAAATGCCAGGACAGTTCAAACCCCTCCCCAAATGACCCCATTTTGGAAAGTAGACACCCCAAGCTATTTGCTGAGAGGCACGTAGAGTCCATGGAATATTTTATATTGTGACGCAAGTTGCGGGAAAAAGACAATTTTTTTTTTTTGCACAAAGTTGTCACTAAATGATATATTGCTCAAACATGCCATGGGAATATGTGAAATTACACCCCAAAATACATTCGGTTGCTTCTCCTGAGAACGGGGATACCGCATGTGTGAGACTTTTTGGGAGCCTAGCCGCGTACGGGACCCCGAAAACCAAGCACCGCCTTCAGGCTTTCTAAGGGCGTAAATTTTTGATTTCACTGTTCACTGCCTATCACAGTTTTGGAGGCCATGGAATACCCAGGTGGCACAAAACCCCCCAAATGACCTTATTTTGGAAAGTAGACACCCCAAGCTATTTGCTGAGAGGTATAGTGAGTATTTTGCAGACCTCACTTTTTGTCACAAAGTTTTGAAAATTGAAAAAAGAAAAAAAAAAATTTTCTTGTCTTTCTTCATTTTCAAAAACAAATGAGAGCTGCAAAATACTCACCATGCCTCTCAGCAAATAGCTTGGGGTGTCTACTTTCCAAAATGGGGTCATTTGGGGGGTTTTGTGCTATCTTGGCATTTTATGGCCCTCAAAACTGTGATAGGTAGTGAAGAGTGAATCAAAAATTTATGCCCTTAGAAATCCTGAAGGCGGTGATTGGTTTTCGGGGCCCCGTATGCAACTAGGCTCCCAAAAGTCCCACACATGTGGTATCCCCGTACTCAGGAGAAGCAACAGAATGTATTTTGGGGTGTAATTCCACATATGCCCATGGCATGTTTGAGCAATATATCATTTAGTGACAACTTTGTGCAAGAAAAAAAAAATTGTCACTTTCCCGCAACTTGTGTCAAAATATAAAATATTCCATGGACTCAACATGCCTTTCAGCAAATAGCTTGGGATGTCTACTTTCCAAAATGGGGTCATTTGGGGGGGTTGTGCCATCTGGGCATTTTATGGCCTTCAAAACTGTGATAAGTAGTGAGGAGTGAAATTAAAACTTTACGCCCTTAGAAATCCTGAAGGCAGTGCTTTGTTTTCGGGGCCCCATGCACGGCTAGGCTCCCAAAAAGTCCCACACATGTGGTATCCCCATACTCAGGAGAATCAGCAGAATGTATTTTGGGGTGCAATTCCACATATGCCCATGACCTGTGTGAGCAATATATCATTTAGTGACAACTTTGTGCAAAAAAAAAAAAAAAATTGGTCACTTTCCCGCAACTTGTGTCAAAATATAAAATATTCCATGGACTCAACATGCCTCTCAGCAAATAGCTTGGGGTGTCTACTTTCCAAAATGGGGTCATTTGGGGGGTTTTGTGCCATCTTGACATTTTATGGCCTTCAAAACTGTGATAGGTAGTGAGGAGTGAAATAAAAAATTTACGCTCTTAGAAATCCTGAAGGCGGTGCTTGGTTTTCGGGGCCCCGTACGCGGCTAGGCTCCCAAAAAGTCCCACACATGTGGTATCCCCATGCTCAGGAGAAGCTGCTAAATGTTTTTTGGGGTGCAATTCCACATATGCCCATGGCCTGTGTAAGCAATATATCATTTAGTGACAACTTTGTGCAAAAAAAAAAAAAAATTGGTCACTTTTCCGCAACTTGTGTCAAAATATAAAATATTCCATGGACTCAACATGCCTCTCAGCAAATAGCTTGGGGTGTCTACTTTCCAAAATGGGGTCATTTGGGGGGGTTTTGTGCCATCTTGGCATTTTATGGCCTTCAAAACTGTGATAGGTAGTGAGGAGTGAAATAAAAAATTTACGCCCTTAGAAATCCTGAAGGAGGTGCTTGGTTTTCGGGGCCCCCTACCCGGCTAGGTTCCCAAAAAGTCCCACACATGTGGTATCCCCATACTCAGGAGAAGCAGCTAAATGTATTTTGGGGTGAAATTCCACATATGCCCATGGCTTGTGTGAGCAATATATCATTTAGTAACAACTTTTTGTAATTTTTTTTTTGTCATTATTCAATCACTTGGGACAAAAAAAATGATATTCAATGGGCTCAACATGCCTCTCAGCAATTTCCTTGGGGTGTCTACTTTCCAAAATGGGGTCATTTGGGGGGGTTTGTACTGCCTTGCCATTTTAGCACCTCAAGAAATGACATAGGCAGTCATAAACTAAAAGCTGTGTAAATTCCAGAAGGCATGTGGCTGAATACATTTTGGCCTAAATGTATGACTAAAATTGAGTTTATTGGATTTTTTTTTATAACAAAAAGTAGAAAATATCATTTTTTTTCAAAATTTTCGGTCTTTTTCCATTTATAGCACAAAAAATAAAAATCACAGAGGTGATCAAATACCATCAAAAGAAAGCTCTATTTGTGGGAAGAAAAGGACACAAATTTCGTTTGGGTACAGCATTGCATGACCGCGCAATTAGCAGTTAAAGCGACGCAGTGCCAAATTGTAAAAAGTGCTCTGGTCAGGAAGGGGGTAAATCCTCAAGTGGTTAAAGTAAAAAAAAAAAAAAAAGAAATATTCATTTAAATATCGTATCTGGGGGGTGTCTATAGTATGCCTGTAAAGTGGCACGTGTTTCCCGTGCTTAGAACAGTCCCTGCACAAAATGTTTTTTTAATGGAAAAAAAGTCATTTAAAACTGCTTGCGGCTTTAATGTAATGATGGGTCCTGGCAATATGGATAAAAATCAGTGAGACAAACAGCATGGGTACCCCCCAGTCCATTACCATGCCCTTTTGGTCATGTATGGATATTAAAGGGAACCCCGCACCCAAATTAAAAAAAGGAAAGGCGTGGGGCCACCAGGCCCTATATACTCTGAACAGCAGTATACAGGCGGTGCAAACAAGACAGGGACTGTAGGTTTGTTGTTAAGTAGAATCTGTTTGTAATTTTGAACTGGTACATTTTTAATGTGTTTAGCTCCAGCCAAAAAATCTATTTTAAGCTTTTTGGAAAACATAGGGAAGGGTTATCACCCCTGTGACATTTGTTTTGCTGTCTGTGCTCTTCTTTAGAAGTTTTCACCTCACTTTTTGTCCCAATGACAAATGTTTTTTGTAAATTTGTTTTTTTTTGTGAAACAAGGATTGGTGATAAAGCATCAGTGGAAAGGAAAAATGTTTTCCCCATATTAACTCTTACAGAAGAGAATTTCCCTTCCTAGGGGTAGATTTAATCTCACTTCCTGTAGTCTCCTTCCGTTTGCAAGTAGGAGTCATTTGTAAGTTGGATGTTTGAAAGTAGGGGCCTGCCCTATATACTCAGCAGAAATTTGAGCCTTAGGTGTTGTTGTGGCCACAACACTGTAAGCCCTCACAGGGCCCTGCTGTGAAATATTAGATCAAGAATTGTAATTACATGCCCCTGTTGAACAGGGGCTGAAAAATTGGGCATTTGGTGGTGGTGGTGGTGGTGGTGCCACAACACAAGTCCTCACTCGCTCTTGGTGGGCGCAGAAACGAGCCCTGCTGTGAAATATTAGATCAAGAATTGTAATTACATGCCCCTGTTGAACAGGGGCTGAAAAATTGGGCCTTAGGCACTGGTGCTGGTGCCACAACACTGCAACCCCTCACAGATACTCTAGTTGGAATGCAGAAAAGAGCCCTGCTGCAAAGTATTGCATCAAAAATTGTAATTACACGCCCCTGTTAAACAGGGGATGAAAAATTAGGCCTTAGGCACTAGTGCTGGTGCCACAACACTGCAACCCCTCACAGATACTCTAGTTGGAACGCAGGAACGAGCCCTGCTGCAAAGTATTGCATCAAAAATTGTAATTACATGCCCCTGTTAAACAGGGGCTGAAAAATTGGGCCTTAGGCACTGGTGGCAGCACCCAGAACCAAAAATGTTCTTACAAGCTATCAGCATGATCATTAAGGAGGAAGAGGATAATTACTCAGGATAGTCACTCAGCATCAACATTGGCAGTCTTTGAAGGTATCTGAGATTTAAAAAAAAATTATTCGGTTACAACAGCATCAGGTGCTTGGTAGCTGGTGGTGATCCAAGACTGATTCATTTTTATGAAGGTCAGTCGATCGACCGAGTCGGTGGACAGATGCACCCTGTGATCGGTTACAAAGCCTCCAGCAGCACTTAATGTGTGTTCCGAAAGAACGCTGGATGCAGGACAGGCCAGTAGCTCAGTTGCATACTGTGCAAGCTCTGGCCAATGATCCATCCTCAAGACCCAGTAACCCAGAGGATTTTCCGTGGGAAAGGTGTCCAAGTCAGATCTTGCCCCTAGGTATTCCTGCACCATGTAAAACAGACGCTGGCGATGGGGGCTGGAACCGATCATACCTTGGGGCTGTGGACCAAAAAATTGTCTGAATGCATCGGTCAGGTGGCCACCTTCTCCACCGCTCCTTCTTTGACTGACTGAAGCCTCAGCAACACGTTGTCCAGAAACAGGAGTTTGTAACCTCCCAGTCTCTGGGAACGCGTTGCACAGACCTTTCTGAAAGGCCTCCCGAAGATGTTTCATCCTCTGCTCCCTCTGTGACGGCAAGATAAGGTCCGCAACCTTACCCTTGTAACGTGGATCAAGGAGGGTTGCCAGACAGTATTGGTCCTTCTCCTTGATACCACAAATATGAGGATCCTTATGCAGGCTTTGCAGGATCAGGGAGGCCATGCAGCATAGGTTTGCTGAGGCATTCGGGCCGGAGTCCTCTGGGTCACTAAGGACGACATGGTCTGCAGCCACCTCCTCCCAGCCACATACAAGTCCATGTGTTTCTTGGGACTGATCCCTTAAAGACTGCTGCTGATGCTGAGTGCCAGGCTCCACCTCCATACTGACACAATCCTCCTCCTCCTCCTCTTCCTGTGTGATCGGCACACAGGAACACTGTCTGGATAAAGGGGGCCTTGAGAGCTAAGGAAGTCCTCCTCTTCCTGCCTCTAGTGCCCTGTCCATTATTCCATGCAGCGTGTGCTCCAACAGGTGGACAAGGGGGACAGTGTCACTGATGCATGCACTCTCACTGCTCACTATCCTTGTGGCGTCCTCAAATGGTGACAGGACAGTGCATGCATCCCTGATCATGGCCCACTGGTGTGGGGAAAAAAAACAAGCTCCCCTGACCCTGTCCTGGTGCCATAGTCGCACAGGTATTCATTGATGGCCCTCTGCTGCGTGTGCAGCCGCTGCAGCATGGCCAACGTTGTGTTCCACCTGGTGGGCATGTCACAGATTAGGCGGTTCTTGGGCAGGTTAAACTCCTTTTGGAGGTCTGCCAGCCGAGCACTGGCATTATATGACCGGCAGAAATGCACACAGACTTTCCTGGCCTGCCTCAGGACATCCTGTAAGCCGGGTACCTGCCCAAGAACCGCTGCACCACCAAGTTAAGGACGTGAGACAAACAGGGCACATGGGTCATTTGTCCCTGTCGGAGGGAAGAGAGGAGGTTGGTGCCATTGTCGCAAACCACCATTCCTGTCTTAAGTTGGCGTGGCGTCAACCACCTCTGAACCTGCCCCTGCAAAGCTGGCAGAACCTCTGCCCCAGGGTAGCTCCTGTCCCCCAAGCACACCAGCTCAAGCACCGCATGGCATCTTTTGGCCTGCATACTTGCGTAGCCCCTTGAAGGGCTACGGAGAACCACTGGTTCAAGGACAAAGCACAGGAAGAGGCCATGGAGGAAGAAGAAGAGGAGGGGGTGGAGGAGAGAGGTGTGTCACAATCATTAGTAGTGGCATTTTGGAGGCATGGTGGCGGAACAACCTCCAACACTACTGCACCTTGTCCTGCATCCTTCCCAGCTGCTAGCAGAGTCACCCAATGCGCGGTGAAACTTAGGTAACGTCCCTGTCCATGCCTGCTGGACCATGAGTCAGCAGTAATATGCACCTTACCGCTGACCGCCCTGTCCAGCGAGGCATGGACATTGCCTTCCACATGCCGGTAGAGAGCCAGAATCGCCTTCCGTGAGAAAAAGTGGCGTTTGGGTACCTGCCTCTGAGGAACTGCACATTCCACAAACTCATGGAAGGGGGCAGAGTCTACCAACTGAAAAGGCAGCAGTTGAAGTGCTAGCAATTTTACCAAGCTAGCATTCAACCACTGGGCATGTGGATGGCTGGGAGCGAACTTCTTTTGGCGGTGCAGCAGCTGGGGCAGGGAAATTTGCCTGGTACAAGCTGACGTTGGTGTACTGAAAGCAGATTGCCCACAAGTACTTGGCTGTGACACACCTAATTCTACACCTTCATTCCTCTCAGTGCAGGTCTCAGAGAGGACTGAAGGTATAGTGGGGTTGGAGATCTCAGCTGATGAGGAGCAAGGAGAGGTCCTCTTTGTTCTTTGGTGTGGGTCTTTTAGATACGCTTGCCAACGAACTGCATGGCAGGTCAACATATGTCTTGTCAAGCATGTGGTGCCCAAGTGGGAGATGTTTTGGCCACGCGAGATACGCTTGAGACATATGTTGCAAATAGCAGCAGTGCGATCTGATGCACTTGTCTCAAAAAAAGGCCCACACCAAAGAAATTTTGGAATAACGCAAAGAGACAGCAGCGCCCTGCACGTGCCGAGCTTTGGGGTGTGATGCAGTCAGTGTGCTCAGTATCATCATCAGAGCCTTCTAAATGCTGGGCATCCTCCTGGAGCATGTACCCAACACTGTGGTCAAACAGTTCGAGGAACTCCTCAGGAGGACATGGTGGGGCTAGGGAAGGAGTCACTGATGCCATTGAGCTGAGGGAAGAGGCTGCGTTGGCAGCTGCTTTGCCAGACAAAGTACCCTGAGCATGGGTGAGAGAGGATGAGGAGGATGAGGACGGTTTGGTCATCCATTCGACCAAGTCTTCTGCATGTTGCGGCTCAACACCGCCAGCTGCCAAAAAAAATGCCAAGCGTGTCCCACAGCCACGTGCTGATGAGGATGCACCGTCTCCACGACCAGCACTGTTGCCTCTAGACACAGAGCCCTCTTTTGTCCTCTTTTATTGGCTTGTGACTGTCTGCCTCTGCTTGTTGGCCTTCCAGACATACTAATGGCCTGTAGCTGCACTAAGCTGAACACTGTGCAGAGCTCGCAAAAAACTAACTTGTAGCTTTTTTAGCTGCCTGTGGTAGTGATAGGATCAGGAAAACACCACCAACCTTCTACAGGTAGCTTTAGGTGAACACTGTGCAGAGCTCGCACTACACTAACTTGTAGTTTTAGCTGAACACTGTCCAGAGCTCGCAAAAAACTAACTTGTAGCTTATTTAGCTGCCTACGGTACTGATAGGATCAGGAAAACATCACCAACTTTCTACAGGTAGCTTTAGGTGAACACTGTGCAGAGCTCACAAAAAAATAACTTGTAGCTTATTTAGCGGTAGTGATAGTGATAGGATCAGAAAAACACCAACAACCTTCTACAGGTAGCTTTAGCTGAACACTGTGCAGAGCTCGCACTACACTAACTTGTAGTTTTAGCTGAACACTGTGCAGAGCTCGCAAAAAAATAACTTGTAGCTTATTTAGCTGCCTGCGGTAGTGATAGGATCAGGAAAACACCACCAACCTTCTACAGGTAGCTTTAGCTGAACATTGTGCAGAGCTCGCACTACACTAACTTGTAGCTTATTTAGCTGCCTGCAGTAGTGATAGGATCAGGAAAACACCACCAACCTTCTACAGGTAGCTTTAGGTGAACACTGTGCAGAGCTCGCACTACACTAACTTGTAGTTTTAGCTGAACACTGTGCAGAGCTCACAAAAAACTAACTTGTAGCTTATTTAGCTGCCTTCGGTACTGATAGGATCAGGAAAACACCAACAACCTTCTACAGGTAGCTTTAGGTGAACACTGTGCAGAGCTCGCAAAAAGCTAACTTGTAGCTTATTTAGCTGCCTGCGGTAGTGATGGGATCAGTAAAACACCACCAACCTTCTACAGGTAGCTTTAGGTGAACACTGTGCAGAGCTCACAAAAAAATAACTTGTAGCTTATTTAGCTGCCTGCGGTAGTGATAGGATCAGGAAAACACCACTAACCTTCTACAGGTAGCTTTAGCTGAACACTGTGCAGAGCTCGCAAAAAACTAACTTGTAGTTTTAGCTGAACACTGTGAGGAGGACGCACTACACTAACTTGTAGCTTTAGCTGAACACTGTTCAGAGGACGCACTACACTAACTTGTAGCTTTAGCTGAACACTGTTCAGAGGACGCACTACACTAACTTGTAGCTTTAGCTGAACACTGTGCAGAGGACGCACTACACTAATGCCGCGTACACACGGTCGGACTTTTCATCTACAAAAGTCCGACAGCCGGTCCGACAGACTTCCTGCGGACTTTCGGCGGACTTGCGGCAGACTTTCTAACGAACGGACTTGCCTACACACGACCACACAAAAGTTTGACAGCCTAGTACGCGGTGACGTACATCAAGTCCGGCGAGACTATAAAACGGAAGTTCAATAGCCCGTACGACACCCTTTGGGCTCCTTCTGCTAATCTGGTGTTTATCTCGTGTTAGTAGAAGTTTGGTGAGAGACGATTCGCGCTTGTGAGACTCGTATTTTTCAGTTCATTTTAACTGTTGTTCAGTCTGTGCTTGTGAGGTTTGTATCTGCTTTTCAGTGCGTTTGGTCAGTTGGCATTGAGAAATCTTTGTTTTATTGGCCGCTCGTTCCTGATTTTCAGGTCGTTCTTCACAGGCCTTGCTGTTCTTCAGTGCGTTCTGTTAAGTGCGTTCTGACCAGCCGACCGTTTTATAGCCATGTTACCTGTACGTACTCGTCATCAAGCTCGTGCATTGTATGTGTTTGGTGCTGTAGTTTATTCTTCAGACCAAGACCAGTCCATGAACAGGGCGAGGAGGAGTTCATGGACCAAGAATTGGTTGCTCCAGCGTGACCAGTTCTGTCACATGCCATTGCTCCGTGAGATCCGTGAGAATAATCCTGAGGATTTCAGGAACTTTCTCCGGATGACGGACCCCGTTTTTGACCGTTTGTTGGCTTTGCTGACCCCCTATATCAGCAGGCAGGATACCTGCATGAGGCAAGCCATCACTCCGGAGCAGAGGCTAGTTGCCACGTTGCGGTACTTGGCGACGGGGAGAAGCCTGCAGGACCTCAAGTTCTCGACAGGCATCTCCCCCCAGGCTCTGGGGATCATTATCCCAGAGACCTGTTCTGCCATCATCCAGGTCCTGCAGAAGGACTATATTAAGGTAAGAATTTTTTCTTTTATTAGCATCACATGTTCTTTTATTTATTCTTTGATAATGTAATGTATTTCTTAGCTCAAACACTACTTACCATCATTGTAATATAGTGTGAATGTCCCCTTTTTCTTCTCACGCATGCTTGATTTGTTTCATGTTCTTTTTTGTCATGCATGTATATTTGCCTTCAATAACCTCTCCAGCATTCAATGCTGGTCACATATTCACCTAGTCTACTCAGTTTGAATGTATTTAGTCAGCTGCATTGTATTTTGTTTCCCCTAAACTCTATCCAAATAGTGTGCTTATAATTAGCTTGATTTCAACCCCCCCCCTAATAATTTGCTAGAATCTTCTGTGGTGTTGATTTTTAAAAAGCAAATATATGTTGCACTTTGCAAAATGCATGTGCACTCTACAAGTGCATTTGCTCCAGTGCTTTAGTAAATGAGCAGAAGCTCTGCTGATTTCCATCATCAAATCATATACAAGCCACAAAGTGTTTTCATTAATTGCCCTTGCATGTGGTTGTGTACTCCTTGCAACATGAAAGCCTTTTTACCTTACCTCATTTACTTTAAGCTGGGGAGCAACTGCACTTGCAGAGTGGGACAACTGCAGTCTTGTAGCCTTTTTAGTCCATAAATCCCTGTGTGTCCTAAAATTAATATTTTTTGGTAATTTCACCACCCCCTAAAATGTAATCAATGTTCCATCAGAGGGGGGTGAGCAATCTGATAAGTGTGCCTTTCAATATTATTTCTTCCAGAAGATATACATTATTTAATGTTATACTGATGCTGTGGAATAATGTTTTTAATTGTATAATTTTCTTGCCATGTTCGATTCAAAATTACTGATTTTTGTTTTCTTGTTTGATTCCCCAGTTTCCTTCAACGCCACAGGAATGGCAGACTGTGGCATCCCATTTTGCCACCCGTTGGGACTTTCCCAATTGTGGAGGGGCTATAGATGGGAAACATGTCCACATTGTGCCACCACCCCATTCGGGGTCATACTATTTTAATTATAAGGGGTTCCACAGTATAGTTTTAATGGCGGTGGTGTCGGCACACTATGAATTTCTATATGTGGACGTGGGGAAGAATGGCCGGATGGAGGATGGAGGAGTATTTGCCCAGACGGAGTTCTGCCAGCGTCTCCAGAGTGGTGGCCTGGGATTGCCACCTGATGCAGATAACGTGGAAGGACTCCCCTTTGTCTTCATTGCCGATGAAGCCTTTGCTCTGAGCAAGCACCTCATGAGGCCATTCCCCCAAAGAACCCTCACCCCGGAGAGGAGGGTTTTTAATTTCCGGCTGGCCAGAGCTAGAAGAGTGGTTGAGAATGCGTTTTGGATTCTGGCCAGCCGGTTCCGCTTGTTTCAAACCTCCATTAATTTGGCGGAATACAAACTTAATTTTATAATTTTATCGTGCTGCATCCTGCACAACTTTTTGCACAAACATTCTCAAAATTATATGGTGCCAGTTGGGCCTGAGGCCGGACTTATCGTTGAGAATCTTACGGGCTTGGATACTGTCCATACTGGCTTGGCCCCCCAAAGTGCCCGTCAAGTTAGACAGCAATATGTTAATTATTTTATGGGTAGGGGGGCCATTGCAATGGGCCAGGATATCTAAAGATTTAAAATAAAAACAATCTTGATGAAATCTTGAATTATATTTATTGCTTGCCTTTCTTTTGGGCTTTCTCCTAGGTTATGGTCGAGCAGTTGTAGTGCCAACTGTATTTTCCTTGTAAATTTCTAAATAAGCTCCATTGCCACTGTAAACCACTTTTTTGAAATTTATAAACAAACTGATACTGAGCATTGAAATAACAAACCACACATTTATTTAATTCTAAGCAGATGTTTTTAATCTTTGGTATCCATTCAGTTATGCATTTAGTATAAAATGTTCCTAGCCAAAAATATAAAGATATATTAAATAAATTTAGAATAATATAATTAGAGTTAAATATTTTTAGATAATCAAAAATAAAATTTGTTGGGCATTTTGATTTTAGCAAACAGGCCTTTTTTTTTTTTTGGTGTTTTTTAAAATCCTTTTTTTTTTTTTTTTTGTCTTTTTTCAAATCCTTTTTTTTTTTTTTTGGTGTTTTTTAAAATCCTTTTTTTTTTTTTTGTCTTTTTTCAAATCCTTTTTTTTTTTTTTTTTGGTGTTTTTTAAAATCCTTTTTTTTTTTTTTTTTTTTTTTTGTCTTTTTTCAAATCCTTTTTTTTTTTTTTTGGTGTTTTTTAAAATCCTTTTTTTTTTTTTTTGTCTTTTTTCAAATCCTTTTTTTTTTTTTTGGTGTTTTTTAAAATCCTTTTTTTTTTTTTTTTGTCTTTTTTCAAATCCTTTTTTTTTTTTTGGAGTTTTTTAAAATCCTTTTTTTTTTTTTGTCTTTTTTCAAATCCTTTTTTTTTATTTATTTTTTGTTTTTTTTGAAAAATAGGCCTCCTTTTTTAAATGTTGTTAAACAGGCATATAATTTAACAGAAAATAATAAAGAGAAGGCCCAGAATGGGGTCAGCAAACCAGGAAATGAAGGACATGATCGATGTTTTGGGGTTTAAAAAAGGGCATTTAGATTCGACCCAAAACATCAATCATGTCCTTCATTTCCTGCTGCATACAATCCAGCCGATTCCGCATTTGATCGATCTCCCCATTCCAGGCCATTATTTGAGCAATTAGCCGTTGGGCACTGTCTGTGGTGAAATAGTCACTTGGACCTAAAGTGGAATGAAAAAAAAAAATATGTTTAGAAATATGCACACATAGTTTACCTTACCATAAAGCTGGTGTCTCAGACACTGACCTGGTGGGGTGCCCATGTCGCATACTTCATGAACATCCTCGGGGGTGGCGCTGTTGCTTGACTCAAGCACAACCAGATCACCTAAAATAGAGTAGAAAAATTACATAAAATAAAAGGCAGCCATGCATAGATTACCGTAAGCTGGTGTGTCAGACACTCACCTGGTGGGGTGCCCATGTCGCCCACCTCTCCTTCCTCCACATCCTCAGTGGGGCTTGGGCTGATTTCCCAAGTATGTTCTTTTGCTGGGTGGGGACTGGGTTCCTCTTGTTGGCTGAGTGATTTTTCCCCTATGTGAAGCAAAAAATTTATATACTTAGCACACAGATATTTTAGTACATACTAATCTTCAAACATTTGTAGTGAAGTGGTGTACAAATTGTCTGTTTGTGTAGAGTTCCTAGTAGACTTCAAGATTTTAATTTCTAAAGACATATCAAGATGGATAGATATCTCGATATCTAGATATCAATATCAAAATATATCAAAAAATCTTTGGATCTCTCTCTCTCTATATATCTATAACTAAATATAAATCTTCAATCTCAAACAAAATCTAAATCTAAAAATAGATATTAATTTAATTAAAAAAAAAGAAAAAAATTCTATATCTATCTATATATCTACCTATATATCTATATACATACATATATACATACATACATATGTATATATATATATATATATACACACACATATATATATATATATATATATATATATATATATATATATATATATATATATATATATAGAGAAAGAGAGAGATATATATGTATATATTATATATAGATATGTAACGATGTTTATTAAAAGATCGTTTTAAACGATGCAAACAATCGTATAGGAATGAAAAGCACATGGCGCGGTATACGAGGTAATCAACACAAGATGAAAACACAGGTACTTACTTTTTTGCAGCACTTTACGGATCCGTCTGTACTGATCCGGCTCCCTGAGTTTCAGGTCAGACCATCTTTTTCTAATTTGATTCTTGGAGCGCTGTACCCCAAAATAAGCCTGTAAAGTGTCCACCACCTCCGCCATTATTTTGGCCTTGCGCAAATTTGGCCGGGCGTACGGCCCATACTTCCCATCATAGTCCTTTTTTTTAAGAATGGCCACCATCTCCACCATCTCTTCAAAGGACATATTGGAGGCCTTAAATCTAGGCCTCACAGATCTTGACGTTCCAGCCTCCGGGCTTTCTTCGCTACCTGAGGTAGTAAACATGTCATGTGTCTCCGCCATTATTCACCCCACTACGCGCCGTAACTAAAAATGGGCGGAGAACATGAGTTAAAATCGAACGTCAGGGGCGGGCGACGCAGGCGGAGTTTCACACATGCGTAGTGTATAAAGAGGGGCCTTGCGCACGTGTCGTACATACGTTCTGTGCGTAGAATTAAGGGGCGGAGAACATGAGTTAAAATTGAACGTCAGGGGCGGGCGACGCAGGCGGAGTTTCACACATGCGTAGTGTATAAAGAGGGGCCTTGCGCACGTGTCATACGTACGTTCTGTGCGTAGAGTCAAGGGCGGATTATATGCGTAAACAAAAAGAACGTCAGGGGCGGGCCAAATAGGCGTAGTATTACGCATGTGCAGTGTATAATGCGCTGTTACGTATTGTGTCGTACGTACGTTCTGTGCGTAGGTGATAGTGGACCGGGACGCTACTAAACGAAGGTAATTTAAAATTTATACTTTTGGTCAAGACTTTGTAGCAAGCGGCCTATATGGCTTGACAGATTGATGAGGCCTACATAGGGATAAGATGATGAGGGTTTAGCAGAAACCCAATAAAAGTGTTTTTTGTCTTGTGACTTTATCTTTTATACAGACATTATGAATCCCCTATTTAAGGATCCAGAGTTCCTTACTGCTTTTATTTCTAAATATAGAGAGATGAGGAATTTGTGGGAGGTGAAACACCCACAGTATTATGCAAAGCATGTGAGGAAGTCAACGCTGGAGAGACTTCTGTCCTTTGTCCAGGCGACCATCCCGGAAGCAACAATGGAGACATTGCTCAAGAAAATTGGGGTCTTGAGGAACATGTATAAGAGGGAACATAAGAAGATCCAGGAATCAATGAGATCAGGAGCATCAGCAGATGATGTTTATGTACCCAGGCTGTGGTACTACAATCAACTCCGTTTTCTTGATGACCAGACTGAAGACAGGGCATCACTTTCAACCCTTCCCTCCACCCTTCCCTCCACCCCAGAAGAGGCTGATGAGGAGCAAGCTGGGTCTTCCATCCTGGATGAACCGGATATGACCATCTGGAGTCAGGTAAATTATTGTAACAAATATTTACTGTACTAATATTAATGATGTTAACTGGATGTTATAATTGTCTAAAATAATTTTGCCCTCAAAATTGTGTATACATATAAATTGACAGTAGTGGCTAAATATGTTTGGCACCTGCTTGAAATAATTAGGGTGTCTGATTAGACTCTTTTATTAAAGAGATGTATTCACATTGAATTTGCTAGTCATGAGAAGCAAACTGTGTGTCATTGATGAACCCAAAAAATATACTAAAACTATTGTCCTTTTTTTATACACAGGATGAGTCCATCCAGGAGGAATGTGGGGAAAGTGGCAGGCAGGAGGAGACCGGGCCCATGTACAGCCTGGAGGAGGCCGGATTCACCATCATCCTGGAGGAGGCTGGGCCTAGTGTCAGGCAGGAGGTGGCTGCTCCCAGTGAGGTGGCTGGGCCAAGTGAGGTGGCTGGGCCAAGTGAGGTGGCTGGGCCAAGTGAGGTGGCTGGGCCCAGTAGGAGCCTGACCGAATCCCAAGTGCCTCCCCTCCACCTTCCCAAAAAAAGGGCCAGGAAGGAGAAGGTCACACAGGAGGCATCCCTGTGCTTCATGCAAGAGGCCACCCGTTTTTTAAGGAGCCCCCCCGAAGCGGAAGAGTCCTATGGCTGCTACTTAGCCAGCAGGCTTCTTCAAATGGATTGGGAGCAGCGCCTCATTTGTGAGCGACTATTTGGGGAAACAATCCAGAAGGGGCTGCAGGGCACGCTAACATGAAACACCCAACTACATGAGGCAGCCCCCCTCCTCCTCCTCCTCCTCCTCCTCCTGCCACAACTGAAACACCAGAGCCACAGCCTCGAAAGAAGGCTACAGGGAAGGCTGCAGGGAAGGCTGCAGGGCAGCGTGGAGGAAAGGCTGCAGGGAAGAGAAGAAAGTGATGACTTGGGTTCAGTCTGGTCTGACAGAAGACGCAGGCTGTTGTAGTACCACAGTCTGGGGACATCTATATCATCTGCTGGTGCTGTTGATCTCTGGGATTCTTGGACCAGATTGTGCTCCCTCTTATATGGACTCCTCAAGATCCCCATTTTCTTGTACACATACTTTTTCCAGCGTTGACTTCCTCTTTATTTTATTTAGACCATAAATAAATGGATCTTTTTTGAGTTTAGGTTTTTTATTTTAAATCATAGATTTTAGACACAATGTTTTAAATTAACAAGGGACAACAATCTCATTGATTTTGCAAAAACACACCAAAAATAGATTAAAATAATGTTAATAATGTTCGAGTGGTAAGTATTTAAAAAAAAAAAGATACATAACCAAAAACGGTTCTTTGGGTTAACTTTATATAAAAAAAATAACAAATCACTATAAAAACAAAAATTATAAAGGGTTCTTTGTGGTAACTTTACAAACATTAAAAAAAAATTTAAAAATATATATAAAAATGGGTTCCCTGTGGTAACTTTACAAAAAAATTTATAGATAAACAGAAAAAAAGTTCCACAACAATCATAAAATAAATATCTGGATAAAAATTACAAGAAAAGATAACTCCACCAAAAAAAAAAAAAAAAGTTTAAAAAGTATTATTAGTATGGAAACATTGTTTTGAAAAAGCATACCATGTCATTCATGAGATCAAAGAGAAAAAGAATCCAGAAATCTGTTTGGGAGAACTCTGTTTGAATATGAACAGCAAAACATCTTCGTTCTTTATAGCATTCGTAAAGAAGACATTAAATGCGCTGCATTCAACGATCACAGATTTTGCAGCGTGAGGAATGTGCTACCTACAATACGAACACTAGTTTTACTAGACCGAGTGCTTCCGTTTAGTTTTTGCTTATGAGCATGGGTAGTTTTTTTGTCCGTCGGACTAGCATACAGACGAGCGGATTTCGGGGTCCGTCGTAGTTACGACGTAAAGATTTGAAGCATGTTTCAAATCTAAAGTCCGTCGGATTTGAGGCTGAAAAAGTCAGCTGAAAGTCCGAAGAAGCCCACACACGATCGGATTACCAGCCAGCTTTAGTCCGTCGGCGTACGTTGGACTTTTGTAGACGAAAAGTCCGACCGTGTGTACGCCCCATAACTTGTAGCTTTAGCTGAACACTGTGCAGAGGTTGTACTACACTAACTTGTAGCTTTAGCTGAACACTGTGCAGAGGTCACACTAAACTAACTTGTAGCTTTAGCTGAACACTGTGAGGAGGACGCACTACCCTAACTTGTAGCTTTAGCTGAACACTGTGCAGAGGTCACACTAAACTAACTTGTAGCTTTAACTGAACACTGTGAGGAGGATGCACTACACTAACTGTAAATAGTCTAGCTGCCTGACTGTGGTACTAACAGGATCAAAAGAACACCAGCTGTAAATACTGTAACAAGACAAGCCTGCCTGTCAGTAGGAAGATAATAGGAACGGATCTAGCTAAACTGAATACAGTGTATATATATATATATGTATCTATATATCTATAGATATATAGATATATAGATATATATAGAGAGATATATATCTATATATCTATAGATATATATATATATATCTATAGATATATATCTCTATATATATCTATATATATACAACACCTGGGATGCATATATATACACAATACACTGTAAGTGCAGCTAACTCACTGACTGTCCTGCCTAATCTAGCTAACTCAAATGAAATGACACTGTCTCTCTCTCTCTAAGCATGCCGGAACACACTACACAGGGCCGCCGTGCAGGCGGCCTTATATAGTGTGGGGTGTGTACTAAAACCCCTGAGCCATAATTGGTCAAAGCCACCCTGGCTTTGGCCAATTACAGCTCTCTCTACTGACGGCGCTGTGATTGGCCAAGCATGTGGGTCATAGTGCATGCTTGGCCAATCATCAGCCAACAATGCACTGTGATGCCCCAGTGAATTATGGGCCGTGACGCGCCACACGAATTTGGCGCGAATGGCCCATATCGTTCGCAATTTGGCGAACGGGTGAACAGACGATGTTCGAGTCCAACATGGGTTCGACTCGAACATGAAGCTCATCCCTAATCACTATTATATGAAAGGAAGGAAGAGAGATAGGGGTGAGTTCAATTAAAATCTGTGTTCACTCAACTGAGGCTGGCTGGTCTCCAGAGACTCAGGCAGTGACATCATGTGCACTGCTTCAAAATTCCCACCCACACAACCCCTTCAAAGACACAGCATTGGCTGCATGCCAGGGTTGTGGGTGGACACAGGGGGGCATGAGGAGGAGGTGGAGCAGACCTAGCCTACCTCATCTTCTATTCTGCAGGCTGTAGAGTGGTCAGGTGAGCTGGCAGGCGGATGTTGGGGATGTGCTGGCTGGCATGGACCTGTCAGTCTCAGCCTTGATAGCTGCAGCATAGAGCTGTACGGCTCCACTGCAGGATTCAGCCAAGAATCACGGAACAGCAGGATTTACTTGAAATCCCAGGACGGTTCCGGTGAATCTGGGACAGTTGGGAGGTATATACGTATATATATAGATATCTATATATCTATACATATAGATATCTTTGCAACAATGTAAAGTAGTGAGTGTACAGCTTGTATAACAGTGTCAATTTGCTGTCCCCTCAAAATAACTCAACACAGCCATTAATGTCTAAACAAAAGTGAGTACACCTCTAAGCTAAAAAATGTCCAAATTGGGCCCAATTAGCCATTTTCCCTCCCCGGTGTCATGTGACTAATTAGTGTTACAAGGTCTCAGGTGTGAATGGGGAGCAGGTGTGTTAAATTTGGTGTTATTGCTCTCACTCTCTCATACTGGTCACTGGAAGTTCAACATAGCACCTTATGGCAAAGAACTCTTTGAGGAGCTAAAAAAAAGAATTGTTGCTCTACATAAAGATGACATAGGCTATAAGAAGATTGCCAAGACCCTGAAACTGAGCTGCAGAACTGTGGCCAAGACATGCAATGGTTTAAAAGGACAGATTCCACTCCGAACAGGCCTCGCCATGGTTGACCAAAGATACTGAGTGCATGTACTCAGAGTCATATCCAGAGGTTGTCTTTTGGAAATAGACGTATGAGTGCTGCCAGCATTGCTGCAGGGGTTGAGGGGGTGGGGGGTCAGCCTGTCAGTGCTCAGACCATACGCCGCACTCTGCATCAAATTGGTCTGCATGGCTGTCATCCCAGAAAGGAGCCTCTTCTAAAGATGATGCACAGGAAAGCCCACAAACAGTTTGCTGAAGACAAGCAGACTAAGAACAAGGATTACTAGAACCATGTCCTGTGGTCTGATGAGACCAAGATAAACTTATTTGGTTCAGATGGTGTCAAGCGTGTGTGGCAGCAACCAGATGAGGAGTACAAAGACAGGTGTGTCTTGCCTACAGTCAAGCATGGTGGTGGGATTGTTATGGTCTGGGACTGCATGAGTTCTGCCAGCACTGGGGAGCTACAGTTCATTGAGGGAACCATGAAACATACCTCCAAGTTGACCACTGCCTTGCTAAAGAAGCTGAGGGTAAAGGAAATGGACTGGCCAAGCATGTCTACAGACCTAAACCCTATTGAGCATCTGTGAGGCATCCTCAAATGGAAGGTGGAGGAGCGCACGGTCTCCAACATCCACCAGCTCCGTGATATTGTCATGGAGGAGGGGAAGAGGACTCCAGTGGCAACCCGTGAAGCTCTGGTGAACTCCATGTTCAAGAGGGTTAGGGCAGTGGCACTGGAAAAAAAAAATCTATCTATCTACTGTATATGTGCGTGGGTTTGTGTGATTGTGATTGTGAATGTGTGTGTGAGTGTGATTGTATGTGTATTTATGTGTGATTGGGTGTGTGTTTTTATATCTGTTTGTATGTGTGTATATGTGTGCAGAGCATTCCACCCATCACATGACACACTGCGGAGTATTCCATCCATCCCATGGCACTGCAGAGCATTCCACTCATCCCATGTTACTGCAGAGCATTCCATCCATCCCATGACACTCTGTAGAGCATTTTACCTATCACATAACACACGCAGAATATTCCACCCATCCCATGACACACTGCAGGGTATTCCACTCATCCCATGATACACTGCAGAGCATTCCATCCATCCCATGTCACCGCAAAGCAGTCAACCCATCCTATGTTACTGCAGAGCATTCCACCCATCCCATGACACTCTGCAGAGCATTCTACCTATCCCATGACACACAGCAGGGCATTCCACTAATTACATAACACGATGCCGAGCATTCCACCCATCCCCTGATACACTGAAGAGCATTCCACCCATCCCATGATACACTGCAGAGCATTAAAACTATTCCATTAAACACTGCAGAACTTTACACCCATCCACTGCCACTGCAGAGCATTTTGCCCATACCATGATACACTGAAGAGCTTTCCACCCAATCCCATTGATTCACTGCAGAGCTTTCCACCCATCCCATGATACACTGCAGAGCATTCTACCCATCCCATGACACTGCAGAGTATTTCACTCAATGGTAGAACTACCAGGCTTGCAAATGTCTCACTTGTAACTGGCCTCTGGCATTCCACCACCATGGGAGGCTCCAAGACAGCAGGAAGGGGACCCGCTGCAGAACATGTGAAAGTGTCCCACTGCAGGGTGGTAATAAAGGGCCCCATGATGGGAGTAAAGGGGCCCAGGCTCAGAGGGAAGGGCCTCGGGACCAGTGGGTCAGGGGTGCCACATAGTTTTTTGCACAGGGGCCCTGAAGGTTCGAGTTATGCCTCTGGTTTGTAAGTACAAAGCTCCAGCTCCTCTGTGTAGGTGTGCAAGCCAACAATTGATCTGACTTACATAGAGCTAGGGATGAGCTTTGAGTTCGAGTCGAACTCGTGTTCGACTCGAACATCAGCTGTTCGCAAGTTCACTGAACAGCGTACAATTTGGGGTGTTCACGGCAAATTCGAATGCCGCGGAACACCCTTTAAAAGTCTATGGGAGAAATCAAAAGTGCTAATTTTAAAGGCTTATATTCATGGTATTGTCATAAAAAGTGTTTGGGGACCTGGGTCCTGCCCCAGGGGACGTGGATCAATGCAAAAAGAAGTTTTAAAAACGGCCGTTTTTTCGGGAGCAGTGATTTTAATAATGCTTAAAGTGAACCAATAAATGTGTAATATCCCTTTAAATTTCGTACCTGGGGGGTCTATAGTATGCCTGTAAAGGGGCGCATGTTTCCCGTGTTTAGAACAGTCTGACAGCAAAATGACATTTCAAAGGAAAAAAAGTCATTTAAAACTACTCGTGGCTATTAATGAATTGACGGTCTGACAATACACATAGAAGTTCATTGATAAAAACGGCATGGGAATTCCCCACAGGGGAACCCCGAACCAAAATTTAAAAAAAAATGACGTGGGGGTCCCCCTAAATTCCATACCAGGCCCTTCAGGTCTGGTATGGATATTAAGGGGAACCCCGGCCAAAATTTAAAAAAAAATGACGTGGGGGGTCCCCCTAAATTCCATACCAGGCCCTTCAGGTCTGGTATGGATATTAAGGGGAACCCCGGCCAAAATTTTTTAAAAAATGGCGTGGGGTCCCCCTCAAAATCTATACCAGACCCTTCCCAAAGCACCCTCCCAATGTTGAGGGCATGTGGCCTGGTACGGTTCAGGAGGGGGGTGCCCTCTCATCCCCCCTATTTTCCTGTGGCCTGCCAGGTTGCGTGCTCAGATAAGGGTCTGGTATAGATTTTTGGGGGGACGCCACGCCGTTTTTTTTTATTTTGGTGCGGGGTTCCCCTTAAAATCCATACCAGACCTGAAGGGTCTGGTATAGATTTTGAGGGGAACCCCACGCCATTTTTTTTTTAAATTTTGGCCAGGGTTCCCCTTAATATCCATACCAGACCTGAAGGGCCTGGTATGGAATTTAGGGGGACCCCCACGTCATTTTTTTTTTAAATTTTGGTTCAGGGTTCCCCTGTGGGGAATTCCCATGCCGTTTTTATCAATGAACTTCTATGTGTATTGTCGGACCGGCAATGCATTAATAGCCACGAGTAGTTTTAAATGACTTTTTTCCTTTGAAATGTCATTTTACTGTCAGACTGTTCTAAACACGGGAAACATGCGTCCCTTTACAGGCATACTATAGACACCCCCCAGGTATGAAATTTAAAGGGATATTACACTTTTATTGTTTCACTTTAAGCATTATTAAAATCACTGCTCCCGAAAAAACAGCCATTTTTAAAACTTTTTTTTGCCTTGCTCCATGTCCCCTAGGGCAGGACCCAGGTCCCCAAACACTTTTTATGACAATAACTTGCATATAAGCCTTTAAAATTAGCACTTTTGATTATTCATGTTCGCGTCCCATAGACTTTAACGGTGTTCGCGTGTTCGAACAAATTTTTTGCCTGTTCGCATGTTCTGGTGCGAATCGAACAGGGGGGTGTTCGGCTCATCCCTACATAGAGCAATGGCTTCACCTACCACCTTCCACTGCTCTAGCGGTTGTCAGCAAGAATTTCCTCCCACAATCTGTAGCAGCCATCCATTTACACTCAGGAGCCACAATCTTGCAGACAGGTAACTACTTTAAAGATGATTGAAAAATGTAATGTAGTGTATGTATAACATCAGTGTGAAGGCAATGTTTTAAACGTGGGTTATTTTAGCTTTTTCTTCTACTTTAAGGCTCTGTTTCCACTACTGCGACTTATTTTGCGACTTGACACATGTCAAGTCGCGTGACAAGTCAAAACCCATGTATTTCAATGGTCCCCGTTCTAATTGGTGTGACTCAAGTCGCAGCGACTCCAAAAAAAGTTCTTGCACTACTTTGTTCCGTCTTCGGTGCGACTTGTTCTCCATAGAAAGGTATTAAGTCGCAATGCAGTCGTATGTACATGTCTGACACCGTGACTTTGTTGCGACTTCCACGGAAGTCTACGGAAGCACATGATCTCTGCTCCTCCCAAATACATCACTTCCTATATTGATGTATGTGAGTGTGGAAGACAGCAGGAAGCATGCCTAGGGCTAGGAAAAACAAGCGACAAGTGCATGACAATGAGGAAATTATTTGGCTTGTCAGACAACATCCAGCAATATATGACCTCAGAGATCCAGGTTACAAAGATCATGCAAAGAAGGAGAGAGCATGGTTGGAAGTGGCTCGCATATATTATGAGACCTGGGACTCTTTATCAGCCACAGAACGTTCTTCAAAAAGTAAGTGGTTGATATATGCTGCTTAGCACTTTGTGCCTTGCACCTATTTAAATATTCTGTAACCAATGGGTGTGTGTTAACAATGTGCACTGTGTTTTCTTGGTGGGGACCGCTTCTCCTGCCAGGAGATCACAATGGTTTGGCAGGAGGGAATCCCCTGTCAACACTATCTGTGTTGATGGTGGAATTTATATAGTTACTTTCCTGTAACCTGTGGCTGCAGGAAAGTAAATCTGTGTGTGTGGGCCAGCAAATAATATTTGACCACGGTCCAAATAATATTAAATAGTATTAAAGATGGCCCTGTCAACATCCTCCAGCACATGGCAAATTATGTAGGTGTCATGGGTAATATATTTGGCGGTTGTTTTAACACCATCCATATCAATTATGCAGCCTAGCAAATGAATGACCTATAGGCAGTTACTAAAGTTTTTGGTTTTAATTTATTATTTGCTTTATATTTTGTAGTGCACTCGTTACAAACTCGATGGAGAAGTCTCAAAGACTGCTACAACCGGTACTTGCGCAAATTAAAAGAAGGAAGGAGTGGTTCCGGCTCAAAAAGATTAGCCCCATATGCCCATGCCGGGGATCTTGATTTTTTGAAACCAGTGTTGGAAATGCGAGAGTAAGTTATCAGCAGGCATATGTTACGAATTGTACATATCAAATTGTAATGCTTACTTAAAAAATATGTGATTTGTATTTCAGAACCCAAGCAAGCTGGGAAGACAGCACACAGGGTTTGGCAGCAGAAGATGAGGCAGAGGAAACTGCTGCGGAGGAGGAGCAAGAACAATTCCAAGACAATGTTGACAAGGAACTGTTCGTAGATGAATCAAGGTCAACATCAAACTCAATGAATGAGGAGGATGCAGAACCAGGGCCTAGCAATGTCTCGAGGCCTTTGCGAAGATCTTCAAGGGGAAGTGCCCGGCCTGTGAAACCCATGGATAAAATTTTAGATGTAGTCAGTCAGATGTCCACTAAAATGGCTGAAAACCAGTGTGAAGACACAGCATTTCTCACTGTAATTTTAGGCATATGTAAACAGGTACCCCCTGAGAAAAAATATGCATTCAGGATGGCTTTGATGTCAACTGCTCAATCATTTGTGGGTGAGGGGCCAACAACATCCTCAGCATATATGCAACCCCCCCTTCCCCAATATCCCCCTTATCAACAATACACTCACTTTCCAAGTACACAGTATGCTCCACCAATAAACCGTCCATACTGTGACCAGTATGGTAATATGCTGAATCCCTCAAGGTCACGCATGTTGCATCCAATTCCTGCCCCCACTACCTTTACCCTTGGCCCCCCAACCACTCACCAACTTAGGCAGCCTACACCCAGTCAGGTTCCGCCTTTTCTGGAAAGGAAATATTACTCTGGTCCATCAGTGGATTTCCCTGGACCAACCAATAGTTCAGTTTCCGGGACCACTGAAAACAAAACATACGAGCAATTGTAATTTTCAATTATTTTTGATGTGGGTTTAAGACTTGTTCTATATTTTTTGGTTGGTTGAGGAGGCCAAAACAACAACTGTTGAATGTTTGAGTTCATGGAACTTATTTTTTTATTTTTGTCTTCTTGCAAAAAGAGTTGTCTTGTAAAAAAGATTCAGATTATATATTTTATTTTTTTATGACTTTTATTTGGGTGTTTTTCAAAGTGAAATATTTTATTATTTTAATATTTGTTGTGCTTGTTAAAAAGTAAAAAAAAAAATGGTGTAGTTCACCAAAACACATAACCAAAAAATTTTTGGTGCTTTCTTGCACAAAAATCTGGAAAATAAAAAATATTCTGGTTACATTATGCATTTTCTGCTTATCCTTTTTTAGAATTTGTGGTAAAGACCTGTTATTCTGCATTTGGATGCAATTAAACATAACAGACATCTAAATAATATTACAATAAAATGCATGACATACATTATACTATGGCATCCTGCTGCCAGGGGACAGAACCAGCAGCAGACCTAAAATAAGACGAGAATCCCTCATGCACACTGGCACCATTGGTGGTGCCCCTACTGGCACTCCATTGTGCACCTTCCAGATCGTGCATGAGGGAATCTTCAAAAAGATAGCCATCACGAATTCTAAAAAAATTATGAAGCACACATGCTGCTTTTACTGCAGATATTGCATTCTCAAGTTTAAAATTAATTGGTGTATGTAGCAAATGCCACTTGTTGGCTAAAATGCCAAATGAACATTCTACCACTCATCTTGCCCTCGTTAACTGGTAATTGAAGATTCACTTCTCTTCACTCAGACACCTATTGGAATAAGGCCTTAATAGATGCTCACTGAGAGCAAAGGCCTCATCCCCAACAAACACAAATGGCATTGGCGGCCCATTTGTTCCTGGCAACGGACAGTCCTGTGGCAGGTCCAGACCATTTTCCCGCAACATTCTTCCAAACGATGATCTTTGGAAAATACTGGAGTCTGAACTGCTGCCATATGATCCGATGTCTATATAGCTAAAACAATAATTGGCATCAGCCACTGCTAGTAATACAAAAGAAAAATATTTTTTGTAATTAAAGTATTTTGTTCCACTGCCAATGGGCATCACTACTCTCATATGTTTTCCGTCAATTGCCCCTAGACAATTTGGGAAATTGCAACGATCCCAGAAAAGTTCCGCTATCTTGCACCAATCTTCGCAAGTGGGCTTCTTCAGGACCAAATCCCTAAGGACATTCCAGATGTCTCTGCAGGTATCGTGGACAATATTGCTGACAGTAGTTTTGCCAACCAAAAACTCATAATGCAAACTTGCAAAGGAATGTCCATTTGCCAGGTACCTAAAATGGAAAAGTACATACATTTTATGATAATGATACATATTTACACTAAGCTACTTCAATAAACAAAAAAAAAAATGAGCTAGGAAGGAGGTGCCTGAGGAAGTGAAGAATGAAGAAGAGGAGCAGGAGAAGACACTAGTGATGTAGAGGCAAAGTTAAGATTGTAAAAACAATCTTACGCACAATTACATGCTAGTATTTATTTTTGTACTTCATGTAAAGAGGATGAAAGAATGATGTGGATATCCAAATGACACACAGAAGTTAAGAAGAAGAAACAGTAGGTATGAAAAGTTACCTCAATGTTATTATGAGTCTTTCAACAGCTGGAATACTCCTTCTGAAACTTGTGTTTTGTCGCTCTAGATGACTAGAGAGCAAAGCCAACAATTCATCAAAACTGTAAAGATAAAAAATATGGCTATTATCTACATTGACCATGTAAAAATCAAACATTTAAAAATGGAGTTCCATTTTTATAACAATTTGATCAGGTTATAGTTAACACTTCTAGCTATTCAAATCTAAAAATTCTAAAAAGAGTCATACTGACCAGGCATATACACATTTTCATAAATATATCTGGCAGCATTTGCAAGTTGACATAAAAAATGTTCTCACCTTCTAATTGACATCCTTGTGTAGTTGAAGAATTTGTCTTCATGAGCACGGAGGTCGTTGTAAAGGACCCCAAACTGGCCTCTCACTTCCCTTTGGGCGATGATGGGATGGATGCAAAACCTATGCCTTCTCCTCCTCCGGTTATCCTCCTCTTCTTTATCTATAAATGCTGCTACAGCAGACAAAATGACTGCTGACCCAACATATTGCATAGCCAACATGTTTGCTAACAAACATACAACACGTGACAACGAAAGAGGAAGGGGAAATAACTAAGCAGGATGAGAAATTACATCACTATGACTAAATCGCAGAACATCCAAGTCACACAAAGTTGTTATTAAAGTCGCAACAAAACGCAACACAAATCGCATCGCAAAATCGCAGTGTAAATCGCGCGACTTTGGGGACGCACTAGTGGAAACAGAGCCTAAACAAATATCTCAATATGGGCTTGCATATTTAGGATTTATTATAGGAATAGGTCATCCTAATGCCCACTTATGAATATAATCTTCACAGGCACAAGATAAAAGTGGAATATTCATCCTGTAGTAATGTAATATTTATTATGTTGCTTACATGAATATAACATGTGCAAATGAGTCATAAAATAGTGTTTCATATGTTTTCAGTCTATTTAAATATATTCCACTGTGGTTTGAAGGCCAAATATGTTTTACATACTTATATGAGCTATCCAAGCTTTGATCCCTGCAGATGTGAATTTGCATAAAATTAACACTTTTATTTTTGCCTGTGTATAAAATGGTTCAGCATGAAACCTGGGCACATTTTTTCACAAGTTATGTGACCCTTTCTAGCACCATTTGATTTCTTTTCTAATTGTGTATTGTTATTAGCTGATTGCACTGTAATGCCCCATACACATGGTCGGATTTTCCGATGGAAAATGTCCGATCGGAGCGTGTTGTCGGACATTCCGACCGTGTGTGGGCTCCATCGGACATTTTCCATCGGATTTTCCGACACACAAAGTTTGAGAGCAGGCTATAAAATTTTCCGACAACAAAATCCGATCGCATCAATTCCGACCGTGTGTGGCCTGTTCCGACGCACAAAGTGCCACGCATGCTCAGAAGAAATTCCGAGACGGAACAGCTCGGTCTGGTAAACTTAGCGTTCACAATGGATACAACACTTTCGTCACGGTGCAATGTTAAAAATGGTTTAATACAGCGCACTCTCTTCTTCTTTATAATGTGAGAAGAATTAAGTAGTTTTGCTGTTCATATTCACACAGACTTCTCACAAACTTCATTCTTTATTATTTATCGGGATTCCCTTAATATATTTAGATTTGTCACATCTGACAAAAATATATATATATTTTTTTTTTAAAAGCAGATTTTTTTTTTATTTTAGGTTTGTATTTTTTCCAAGGCTGATCTTTGTTTTATTTTATTTTTAGTTTTACTCCAGAATATTCTTGTGTGTGTTTTGTGTGTCAAGTTACCACAACACCATTATTATCTTGTATTATTTAATCTCAAGGAGATTGTTTGGTGTTGGTGTCCCTTGTTAATTTCACATTGTAGTTTTGAAATGTACCTGAATCCTCACCAACAAACTGTCCTTTTTGAAGGAAAACACACATAGGCAAGTATAATTGAAACCAAAAATCCTTTATTAAGGGCTCAGAACCAAACAAAGAGGGAGGCAACGCTGGATAAACAGCAGAAATTAGCGAAGCCTTGGACCCCCAGGGCAGACATCAATTCTTGAACATCAAAATTGGTGGCCTGAGGAGTCCATATGTAAGGGAGTGCAGTCTGGTCCAGAAGTCCCAGAGATCCGGAAAGCAGCAGATGACATCTGTGTCCCCTGGCTGTGGTACCACAAGAGGCTGCATCTTTTGCCAGACCAGACTGGATCCAGGGTCATCACTTTCTGGTCTTCCTTCCACGCTTCCTTCCTGGCTGTGGCTCTACTGTTGGAGATGTGGCAGGAGGAGGAGTATGAACTGGAGGAGGAGGAGGACTAGTAGGACCTGGAGGAGGAGGAGGAGGAGTAGGACCTGGAGGAGGAGGACCATGTGTGAGGTCACAAATGTGGGTATCAGATGTTATTTTGCCCCTCAACCCCTTATTGAGAGCTTCCACATTAATGACTCACACATGAGTTGTTGGCCTTCCTCCATCTGCTGCATTTTACAGGCAATTATGCCAGCAAAGTCCTCCTCCACAGTGTGTGGTGCTCCCAGGGCCTCTGTAGCCTTCCAAAAGAGGCCTATGGCAGCCTCCTCTAGGGTACTCCTCTTCCTGCCACTTTCTCTTTGCAGGTGTAGGGGAGGGACCTGCATATCAGGCAGCTTGCTCGGCCCGGTCACCTCCTGGCTGAGACTTCCCTGTGTATGAAAAAGGGACATGGTTTAATGTTTTCCATCATCAATCACAATCCTAAATTAGTACTCTAAACTAACTAGTTAACATCATTGATTGGACAAGCAGAAATATTTAGACGAATGCTATACCTGGCTCAAGCTGGGCTCCTCCACATGTTGCTGCCTGGAAGGCCCAGGTTGGGCGTCAGAAGCCTCAGCTGGGGGGAAGGAAGCATGGAAGGAAGACTGGAGAGTGATGACCTGGGTTCAGTCTGACCTGCCAGAAAATGCAGCCTGTCATAGTACCACATCCTGGGGACATAGATATCATCTGCTGCTCCGGATCTCTGTGAATCCTGGACTTTCTTGCGCTCCCGTAGATATGTGCTCCTCAGGCCACCAATTAGGATCTTCAAATAGGTGATGTCTGCCGTGGGGATCACCTGCTTCACAATTTCCAACAATTAATCCAGCGTTTGGTTCTTATAATGTGGGTGGTTGATCTCCCACAGACAAGGCAGCTCCCTGAACATGTCAATGAAGATTGCCATAAAGTCGGTATCGTTCAAGATATCCATTTTCACTGCAAGACACAACACAAGACAAACCCTAATGTCAGGCAAAACTCTCCTAATCTAGTTACAATATAGGCCTCAATCTAGAAGCAGTATAGGCCCAAGTTTGGCTCTTACCTTCGTTATCACGATCGGCGCCTCTGATACTCCTTCCTCCGCTCACAGATCGTACGTACTACACACGCGTGTTATGCTTCATACACACTGCGCATGCGTGTAACTCCACCCGCCCCTGACGTTCTTTCTAGTCTATTCCCCGCCCCTTTTCGTTTGGCGCAGTGGGTGAAGAGCACATGGCGGAGTCAGAGCAGGTGCATGCTAATTATAGCAACGACGAGGAGGAGGAGGAAAGCCCAGATCCGGAAACATCCCGATCCAGAAGGAGACAATTTAAGGCCTCAAATATATCCTTTGGGGAGACATCCTGAAGAAGGCCGACTACGATGGAAAGTATGGACCTTACCCCAACCCCAATATCAGAAAGGCCAAGATCATGGCGAAAGTGGTCAAAAGTCTGCACCGGAATTTCGGGGTACGATGATCGAAAGATCAGCTCAGGAAGCGGTGGTCGGACCAGAAATTAAGAGAGCCCGAGCAGTACAGAAAGATCCGGAGAGTGCTGCAAAAAAGTAAGTAGTTGTGCTGTGTTCCTATTCTTTTTGTCTTTATTACGTTCGTGCTGCTCCATGTGCTTTTCTTAAGTGTTGTACAGTTTAAAATGGCAACTTTCATGTTCATGGGCCCATTATTCGTTCGTATCAAACATTTTTCTTTCGGCCTATAAAACACCATTGTTTTGGCCATATGCATTTGCCTACATTTTTTAGGGCCTACTTGTATGAAAAATATTTGGTTGTGTAGATGGGTTTGTGACTAGAATGAAATGCAAACTAGATTCTGTGTAAGGAGAGGACACTCAGCAGCTGTTTTCACATCTGGACACTGGAGCACTAGTGTGGGACACCAGAACACCCGCACAGCTGCTTCAGTGTATACTATAGGGGGGTCTCCATCTGTGAAGCTTGTACAAGACAGGTAAAGTCTTGAAGCTTGACAACGGACAATAAAAATGCTACATCTTGGAACTCTGCCAAAATAGACAATTGTACCACACTTCCAAGCAATGTTTCATCTTTATATTTTGGCCATCAAATATCTGTGTGCTAATTATACCATTTTTGTTTTACATAGGGGAGAAAAGACTCAGAGGACACCCCTCATCCGAGGAGACCACAGACCCCCCACCTCGGGAAGAAGGGGAAATACCCCCAACCCAAGCAGAGCAGGAGGAGGAAGAAGACGTGGTGGAAATTGGCACCACAACAGGTGAGTGTCTGCGACCACAGACTCAGGTAAGAGATGGATGCTGGCATATTTATAATACCTGTTTTTTTGGTTTTCTCTCTTTTTAGGTGATCGTGATGTTGTGGACCCAGGACATTTCACCTCTGAAAGTGCACAGATCCTGATTGGGGAGATCATGGGGTGTAATTTACCTTTGGAAAACATCAAGAAAAACATCAATGATGTTATTCAAAAAAATAATAACATCATTGATGTTTTGGGGAGAGTTTAAAACCCCTCCAAATCCCTTTGTTTTTTGTACGCTACAATGTTAAAAATGTTTTAGCGATTTTAAGAAATGCCAAATTTTGTGGATGCACACAGTGTGTCAACATGTGCTATCTGCCATCACGGGAGATCAATGGACGCATTTTGGGGGTGCAACCCCTTCCTCAATAATAAACTAGCTGAGAGGAAGGGGTTGCTCCCCCAAAACACGTCTCTTGATCCCCCGTGATGGCAGCTAGCACATGTTGACATTCTTAAATTGGTGTGACTTCACCCCATCTGAACTCAATATCAAACACAGTTCCTAAATACTCATGTCTGATATTGCCTTCAAGTTTTAACATATGTGAACTTTGTAAGTTCAAGATTTGTGTCATTCTTGTTGGTTTTACACATGCCTGTTTTATCTTAAATGGACATTTCTATTTTTGATAATGCCACCCCAAAATTTGTTATACAACAAACATGTTGGTTTGTTTTAAAAACCTTTTCTAAATGCACATGTGATTGTGCTGGTATTAAAAACATTGTTAATCAAGAATGTGTGGATTATTGTCTCAATGCTACAACACTTTTGTGGTGATGTAATTGCTGCTTTCTGTGAAAATGGGGGTTATTTCCTAAGGGCAAATCCTCTTTGCACTACAAGTGCAGTTTCAGTGCAGTTTCAAGTTCACTTGTAGTGCAAAGTGTCTACGCCTTTAGTAAATAGCACCCATGCTTTGTATAAGGTTACAC
This sequence comes from Aquarana catesbeiana, assembly GCF_042186555.1. Classification (NCBI taxonomy): domain Eukaryota; kingdom Metazoa; phylum Chordata; class Amphibia; order Anura; family Ranidae; genus Aquarana; species Aquarana catesbeiana. The sequence continues at coordinate 634,486,034 of NC_133325.1, forward strand.
AATCACGCCATTTTCAGGACTCCCCACATTGCTGTCAGGGTCAGCTAAAACAAACACATGCAGTAAATGTCACCAAAGATTTGCTTTTTTTTTTATTTGATAAAGGCTTCACAAATTGTCTGGCATATTGATGGCCCCCCTACCCGCAAAGAACTCAAGGTATCTTAACCGGACATCACGGGCACTCAGGGAGGGCAAGCTAGGACGGCCACTTTCAAGCTCCGTCAGGGTTGTTTCATTTATAATTCCGGCCTCAGGCCCAACTGAGCCAGCATAGTTGGCCGAATGTTGCCGTAAAAAGTTATGTAGAACACAGCATGCTAGGATTATATGATTAAGTTTATACTCCGCCATGTGGATGGGTGTAAGAAATAGGCAGAACCGACTGGCCATGATTCCAAATGTGTTCTCCACCACTCTTCTGGCTCTGTCCAGCCGGTAATTAAAAACCCTCTGTTCCGGGGTGAGGGTCCTCATCGGGAATGGCTGCATAAGATGGTCCCCCAGCGCAAATGCTTCATCTGCAATGAAGACAAATGGGAGTCCTTCCACATTCTCTTCTGGAGGTGGCAAGTCCAAGCTGCCATTCTGGAGACACCTGTAAAACTCCGTCTGGGCGATGACTCCACCATCGGACATCCGGCCATTCTTCCCCACATCCACATACAGGAAGTCGTAATTAGCCGACACCACCACCAACATCACAATACTATTGAACCCCTTGTAATTATAATAGTACGAGCCCGAGTTGGGTGGGGGGACGATGTGGACATGTTTCCCATCAATTGCCCCTCTGCAGTTAGGAAGTCCCACCGCTGGGCAAAGTGGGAGGCCACAGTCTGCCATTCCTGTGGCGTGGAAGGAAACTGTTGAGGAAAACAAAAAAAACTTAGTATTTTTGCACATAAACATGGAAAGCAGATTAGACACAAACATCCTTGGCCAACATCCAGATAACATTTATTAAGGGGAATTTTACAACACCAAAGTATAAGGTACACCTATCATATTCCCCCTCCCACCCCCTCTCATGGGCCATTTCTAACATTATAGGGGGGTAATCTTAGACAGGTAACCCTCTTCACTTCATTGAGAGATGAATGCCTAAATAATGGGTATTACTTAGAACAGCCCCTCCTTAGTTACACTATTGGCAGCCCACTGGACAGGTAAGAAGTGTCATAATACAAAGATATAAATACACACTGTACACATTTGAGCACATTTGGACATTCTGCTATTACCTATCAAGATAATAATAGGATACAAAAACTTGAAACAGTACCATTTGAAAGTATACAGGCAGGCCCTTGCACTACATGCTTTGGGGAATTCATCCATACATCTGACCACAAAAGAGATGCGTATAGTGTGTATGGGTTTGGCAAAGTCAGCAGATAGATGATTGAGGATAGATAGAGAATTGGGATCAGCTGACTTAGCAGTTGGGGGGAGGGAGGGTTAATAAAAATGATTTGGGGACACTACAAAAAAAAGCCTCTGGCACTCTGCCTGAATTTAAAGCACAAATCACATTTCTAAACATTTTAGGGGGTGTTTGGGGTAAAGCACTACTATGGAGCTGATAAAATACATTGTTAAGTGACTACATGAGGTGAATATAGGGGCAGGAGAGCATGCTGGGGAGGTAAGTGAAGGCAAATATGTATGCAGGACAAAAAAAACATAATATTCAAGCATGCATGAGGACAAAGGGGACATTCACAGCATATTACAATCATGGTAATTAGGGAATGAGGAAAGAAATACAATATATTAGCAAACATTCAATACAATAAAATGTGATATTAAAGGATAAAAATCTTACCTTAATATCCTCCTTGTGCAGGACCTGGATGATGGCAGAACAGGTCTCCGGGATAATGATACCCAGAGCCTGGGGGGACATGCCTATCGAGAATTTCAAGTCCTGCAGACTTCTCCCCCTCGCCAAGTACCGCAGGGTAGCGACAAGCCTCTGCTCCGGAGTGATGGCTTGCCTCATGCAGGTATCCTGCCTGCTGATGTAGGGGGTCAGCGAAGCCAACAAACATTGAAATACGGGGTTCGTCATCCGGAGAAAGTTCCTGAAATCATCAGGATTATTTTCACGGATCTCACAGAGCAAAGGCATATGAGAGAACTGGTCACGCTGAAGCAACCAATTCTTGGTCCATGAACTCCTCCCCACCCTGTTTATGGACTGGACTTGTGTCAAGATCAGGACCCTAACACCAAGCCCCCGCACAGCACGAACTCTACGAGGAGCACGTATACGCAACATGGCTAGAAAACGGTCGGCTGCTCAGAACGAAGTAACAGAACGCACTGAAGAACAGCAAGGCCTGTGAAGAGCGACCTGAAAAACAGCAACGAGCAGACAAGATCACACAGAAAACTCCGATACGAAATGACTGCACACACTGAAGAGCAGATATAAACCCACAAGCACAAACTGAACTGCAGAAAACAATCTGAAAGCCACGAGTCTGAAAAAGCGTGAACCGTTTCTCACCAAACTTTTACTAACACGAGATTAGCAAAAGGAGCCCAAAGGGTGCCGCGCTTGGTTCTGAACTGGCCTTTTCTAGTCTCGTCGTATGTGGTTGTCGTCACCGCGTTGTTGGCGATCGGAATTTCCGACAACTTTGTGCGACCGTGTGTACGCAAAACAAGTTTGAGTCAACATCCGTCGGAAAAAATCCTAGGATTTTGTTGTCGGAATGTCCGATCAATGTCCGATCGTGTGTACGGGGCATAACAGTGGGACCCCTAGTATCATGAGCAGATTTATTAATAATGATGGAAAGTAGCTGCTCTGCTCCATGTACCCCATTTGAAAATGGGCAAGTTAACTTAACTTAACACAACTCTGTTACTGCCTGAAAAGGTTTCCAAAAGGGCATCACTGCAAATAAAATGGTAAAAATGTACCTTTCCCACACCGCCAATCTTTGCTGGGTTCCAGTGCTAAGCTGGCTTCTGCATAGGGCCCACTTTTGACTATGTCAGATACCTGGTCTCCTACTGAATGCTGTGATTTCTTCTGCTGGTCCATACATAATTAATGTGTCTTGTAGTGCTGTGGCATAAGAAACCAAAGAGTTTAGGGAAGGATACCATATAGAATAATTTGGTTTTCATGATCTTCTGGTATAATAAAAATAATAACATCAAGGAAAATATTATTTAACCCTAACCTACTTTTGTTTACAATCTCATATTTTAATTATTTCCCCTATATTCTAAAATAGATTTAAAAGTTGTACTTCATTGCCCAGTGCATATTCTGTAGATTGCGGTACATTCCTGTTATGCGTTTTCCTTATTTTGTTTGTACTTGTAACTAGAAAGCACTAGTAGCTCACTGCATGCTTTCATGTGTTGCCTGAAATCAACCTTTACCCTCTTAAAAAAAGAGAATGACAGGTGCTTCTGGATAGCAGCATCTGACAAGAGAAAGTAATTCCGAAGGACTACCTAAGATGTGTACTATATGTGAACTACATGTGATGATAAATAATCAAAGGATTAAAGTCAAACTCCAGTTCCTCCTAAAAAACATATTTTTTTTAAATAAATTTGACTCTGCTGTGTGTTCAAAGTACACATAAAGCTGTGCTGCTTATTAACGCGACACCTCTGTTTTCCTCTCCCACTAACTTTGTTGTAGATTTAGGGCCAACTCACTTCCTGATTGGATTTCACTCAGCATCTTCCACACTTTTCCTGTAACCCCAGGCTATTTTGGGCATGCCCCCTGTAATCCTCCAGACCACAGTAAGTTGTGACAACTCACTGCCTGAGTTCATCAACTTTCCTGTAGCAATCAATGCATTACTTCTATTTAAGCTAGGAAATGTAGCCTGAGAACAGCACTCTCACATCACAATGTTCTGATAAGAACACTGTTGACATCTGTCTACAGCTGGGAGGAAATGTCAATGGTTGCTTATGTAAACAAATCATCTACATACATGCATGTAATTGTGCAGGAAAGAAATAGCAATATACAGGGGGTCCCCAGGTTACAAACAAGTTAGGGACTGTAGGTTTGTTCTTAAGTTGAATCTGTTTGTAAGTCGGAACAGGTACATTTTTTAAGTGTAGCTCCAGCCAAAAAAAACTATTTTTAAGCTTTTTGGTTAGCATAGGGAAGGGCTAACACCCCTGTAACATTTGTTTTGCTGTGTGTGCCCCTGTTAAGAAGATTTCACCTCACTTTTTGTCCCAATGACAATTGGATTTTGAAAATTTTGGGTTGTTGTGGAAACAAGCCTTGGTGATAAAGCATCAGTGGAGGTACCTTTTACCCATAATAGCTCTTACAGGAGTGAATTTGCCTTCCTATGGGTAGATTTCCTCTCACTTCCTGTTGTCTCCCTCTGTTTGTAAGTAGGAGTCGTTTGTAAGTCGGATGTTTGTAACTTGGGGACCCCCTGTACATGGTTTTTGCAGCCTGGAGCTAGTCTTTAAAACAAGCTTAAGGCTACAATAGCATCTGTGAACTTGTTTTACAATTAAAGTGGATGTAAACCCTCACATAAACCCAGTGAAGTGAACATCCTCAGATGATACACAGAGATGAAGCAAATCCTCCTACATACTTGTTTATCTACAGTCTTCCCTTCCCGCATCCCTTTAAAATGACATAATCCTGTTAAAATACTTTTTCCTCAATTAGGAGCAGAGAGGAGGGGGCAGAGAGGCTGCAGGTACAGTGTGTGAGAGCTGATTGGATGAAAAGCACACACCCCCTCCACACAGCAGTAGAACTGTGTTGTGAATAGACAAACTGTGTGCTGAGCTCCCTCCCCAAAAAAAAGGAACCTCATGTGTCGGCAAAACGTATAAGATATCACTCATGCTGATAACAGAAGAACGAAGCACCAGAAAGAAACAACGCTTAAGCCCCATACACATGGGCAGAATGTCGGTAAACATTTGCCTGTTCAAAAAAAAAATGGCCGATATTCTGCCCGCTTGTATGTCAGCCTGTCTGACAGAAGCCAGCCTTTGGCTGGCTTCTGTTAGACATGCATGCTGGAAAACCAGCAACCGACTGACTCCTGATCAGTGCTCTCGGCCAATGGCAGAGAGCGCTGATTGGAGTGTTCTGGCGGGGGGGGCATCCCCCTGTCAGAACAAAACAGCTCAGTGTGGGAGATTGCTGGACTAATTTTGCATGGTTAGTACAGAGGCTCTGACGGGGGTTGACAGTTTTTTTTTTTCGTGCAACCTGTGGGTGTACCTGGCTTTAGAGCTTTGGAGAGAGATAAGTAAACATTACAATGCTATACAGTATGTACTTTGCTCAGATATCAAAACTGAGATTTACAACCACTTTAAATTGCCAGCTTTAATCTGTTAAGTACAAGTGATTGGGGTGCCTTTAAAGCAGCTCAATATCTACTCCATACAATCAAAATGGTGCCTCTTCTGCTCTAAGTTTGGAATGATTGCAGGCCAGTTATTAATGGAGAATAGTGTGAAATCACTAAATTGTCCCCAATCTGCATTGACTGAAGGCAGAAGATGCAACGAGTGTCTGATATTGTGATGGAGATATTAAATTCCATATTTATGTCAATGAGATGCAAACGAACCATTGCAAGGACTTTAATTAAATTGCTGTGCCCCATAGGATGTATGTATATATGTGTGTAGGTATGCGGGCATGTGTATATATATAATGATATATATATATCTATATATATCTATATATAGATATATAGATAGATTTTTATAGATAGATAGATAGATAGATAGATAGATAGATAGATAGATAGATAGATAGATAGATAGATAGATAGATATTTATAGATAGATATACTGTAGATATAGATATATCTATAGATATATAGATATATATATATATATATATATATATATATATATATATATATACAGAGAGAGAGAGAGAGAGAGAGAGAGCTCTATCTATCTATCTATCTATCTATCTATCTATCTATCTATCTATCTATCTATCTATCTATCTATCTATCTAGATATATCTGTATGTATATATATATACCGTTAGATATAGATATATATATATATATAGATATATATATATATATATCTATAGATATATATATATATATCTATATATATAGATATATATATATATATATAGATATATATATATATATCTATAGATATATATATATATATATATATATATATCTATAGATATATATATATATATCTATATATATCTATATATATCTATATATATAGACATATATATAGATATATATATATATATATATATATATATAGATATATATATATATATATCTGTATATAGATATATATATATATATATACACACATATATATATCTATATATAGATATATATATGTGTGTATATATATATGTATCTATGCGTATATATGTATCTACGTGTATGTATGTGTATATGTGTGTATATGTTTTTAATATCATGATAGGGCCCAGCTCACCTTGTTAGAAATGCAGTTTTTGTTGTACACTTGTGGGAACCAGGGAAGGTCCCCAGGTGTTAATTGAATCAAAGAGTATTTGCAGACATTAAGGCTTCAACTCACCAGGGGGCCATTGAAGTGCAAATGTCGGAACTGTTTGGGCTGGGGGATCAAAGGAGATTGTTCATTAACTCAGACTGAGAGGCACCAGAAGTTTTAAAATCTTAGCATGAACTTTTGGAAAGCTTCAAATTTGGCCAATCAGAATTGGAGGCAACTGTTTACCAATGAGCAGTAGACTTCAAATGTAGCCAATCATAATTTGATGCACCTCTGAACCAATGAATATGTTGCATCTGTTGATTGGTGGAGAATGCATATAAAAGAGGGAGAGAGCTAAAGGTTCAGGCTCTCTGTCCAGCCCCAGACTATCGAGGCGACATGATGTAAAGTATTCTTGTATCTCTCTTTCTGTTTCTTCCTAACCTTTTGTATCCTAGGAGTTGTCTTAGAATATTGTATAGCCTGTGTATGTCCATTGTAACCATTTCTGAGTTCGGCCTAGATTATCTTTGCAGGCTAAAGCAACACTGTACTTGTGGCATCACTTGAGATATATGATGAATTCTAATTATTCTAACTTTCTTTTCTGTGTAAATAAATATAATTGTTTATCTTTTTGCCCTGTTATCGTTTGTTTTTATGCTTATATAGAAAAAGGTTTAATCACTTATTTTTGTACCGTTAAACAATATACCCTTGATGTCAGTAACCACTTGATGACCGCCGCACGACGATGTACGTCGGCAGAGCGGCACGGGCAGGCAAAAGGACTTACAGGTATGTCCTTGCCTGCCTGCGGGTGGGGGGTCCGATCGGTGGTGAGGGGGAGGCCATTCGTTCATGGCCCCCCCCTCGCGATCGCTCCCAGCCAATGGGATCATTTCCCTGCCTCTGTATTGTACACAGAGGCAGAGGAAATTATGTCATCTCTCCTCGGCTCGGCATTTTCCGTTCCGGCGCCGAGGAGAGAAGACTTCACTGTGAGTGCACCAACACAACACATCACAGTAGAACAATCCCCCCCGATCACCCCTCCCCCCCGTCACACTGACACCAAGCAGTTTTTTTTTTCTGATTACTGCTTGGTGTCAGTTTGTGACAGTTACTGTGGTGGGACAGTTACTGTTAGCCCCCTTTAGGTCTAGGATCCCCCCTAACCCCCCCAATAAAGTTTTAACCCCTTGATCACCCCCGTCACCAGTGTCGCTAAGCGATCATTTTTCTGATCGCTGCATTAGTCTCACTGGTGACGCTAGTTAGGGACGTAAATATTTAGGTTCGCCGTCAGTGTTTTATAGCGACAGGGACCCCCATATACTACCTAATAAATGTTTTAACCCCTTGATTGCCCCCTAGTTAACCCTTTCACCACTGATCACCGTATAACCGTTACGGGTGACGCTGGTTAGTTTGTTAATTTTTTATAGTGTCAGGGCACCCGCCATTCATTACCGAATAAATGTTTAACCCCCTGATCACTCAGCGGTGATATGCGTCGCCCCAGGCAGCGTCAGATTAGCGCCAGTACCGCTAAAACTCATGCACGCAGCATACGCCTCCCTTAGTGGTATAGTATCTGAACAGATCAATATCTGATCTGATCAGATCTGTACTAGCGTCCCCAGCAGTTTAGGGTTCCCAAAAACGCAGTGTTAGTGGGATCAGCCCAGATACCTGCTAGCACCTGCGTTTTGCCCCTCCGCCCGGCCCAGCCCACCTAAGTGCAGTATCGATCGATCACTGTCACTTACAAAACACTAAACACATAACTGCAGCGTTCGCAGAGTCAGGCCTGATCCCTGCGATCGCTAACAGTTTTTTTGGTAGCGTTTTGGTGAACTGGAAAGCACCAGCCCCAGGCAGCGTCAGGTTAGCGCCAGTACCGCTAACACCCACGCACGCACCGTACACCTCCCTTAGTGGTATAGTATCTGATCGGATCAATAACTGATCCGATCAGATCTATACTAGCGTCCCCGGCAGTTTAGGGTTCCCAAAAATGCAGTGTTAGCGGGATCAGCCCAGATACCTGCTAGCACCTGCGTTTTGCCCCTCCGCCCAGCCCAGCCCACCCAAGTGCAGTATCGATCGATCACTGTCACCTACAAAACACTAAACGCATAACTGCAGCGTTCGCAGAGTCAGGCCTGATCCCTGCGATCGCTAACAGTTTTTTTGGTAGTGTTTTGGTGAACTGACAAGCACCAGCCCCAGGCAGCGTCAGGTTAGTGCCAGTAGCGCTAACACCCACGCATGCACCGTACACCTCCCTTAGTGGTGTAGTATCTGAACGGATCAATATCTGATCCGATCAGATCTATACTAGCGTCCCCAGCAGTTTAGGGTTCCCAAAAATGCAGTGTTAGCGGGATCAGCCCAGATACCTGCTAGCATCTGTGTTTTGCCCCTCTGCCCAGCCCAGCCCACCCAAGTGCAGTATCGATCGATCACTGTCACTTACAAAACTCTAAACACATAACTGCAGCGTTTGCAGAGTCAGTCCTGATCCCTGCGATCGCTAACAGTTTTTTTGGTAGTGTTTTGGTGAACTGGCAAACACCAGCGGCCTAGTACACCCCGGTCGTAGTCAAACCAGCACTGCAGTAACACTTGGTGACTTGGCGAGTCCCATAAGTGCCGTTCAGGCTGGTGAGGTGGCAAGCACAAGTAGTGTCCCGCTGCCACCAAGAAGAAGACAAACACAGGCCCGTCGTGCCCATAGTGCCCTTCCTGCTGCATTCGCCAATCCTAATTGGGAACCCACCACTTCTGCAGAGCCCGTACTTCCCCCATTCACATCCCCAACCAAATGCAGTCGGCTGCATGAGAGGCATTTTCTTTATGTCCTCCCGAGTACCCCTACCCAACGAACCCCCCAAAAAAGATGTCGTGTCTGCAGCAAGCGCGGATATAGGTGTGACACCCACTATTATTGTCCCTCCTGTCCTGACAATCCTGGTCTTTGCATTGGTGAATGTTTTGAACGCTACCATACACTAGTTGAGTATTAGCGTAGCGTACAGCATTGCACAGACTAGGCACACTTTCACAGGGTCTCCCAAGATGCCATCACATTTTGAGAGACCCGAACCTGGAACCGGTTACAGTTATAAAAGTTAGTTACAAAAAAAAGTGTAAAAAAAAAAATATATATATATATATATATATATATATATATATATATACATATATATATATATATATATATATATATATATATATAAAATTTAAAAAAAATAGTTGTCGTTTTATTGTTCTCTCTCTCTCTATTCTCTCTCTATTGTTCTGCTCTTTTTACTGTATTCTATTCTGCAATGAATTAGGGCTGGGGGATCAAAGGAGATCGTACCACCATAAACAATCTACAATGTTAAAACTGAACGCAAAAACGTCAGAATTCCTGCAATAGGTAATTATATTATCTAGGCAACTATAGTAAATGGTACACATGTATAAGTTTGGTACTGTTGGATTTGATGCTATGTTTGACACACGTTGACCTCTTCACAGTGGACAACCATCCTCTGAAGAAGACCCAGGAAGGGTTGAAACGCGTCAGGATTTAGGTGGTATACATGATCCTGGTATATGGTGTTCTCCTTTTTTGTATTTCATCTTTTATGTTACTTGAACATCCACTCTAGACATTAACAGATTGCAATTTTAGACTTAAGATGAGTAAATTCACAGGGGCTTATTGGGCCAACCTAATGTCCCAGTATGAGAACTCCTTCGAACAGGGGGACCAAAAAACCCTGTCTATTACAACATTATTTCAAAAATTGACTAAGGTACTTGAGAGAAAATCTGCCCTCTTTTGGCATGTCAAAAGTTTTGGCAGATACCTCGAGGAACAAATCAATCCTTATGGACTACATGTTCAAATCTTTCCAAATGTTGATTTAATAAGTGATGAGTGTAGGGCCGAGTGGAAGGCCAATCTTAAGTCGTGCTCCAGGGAGATGATGTCGATCCTGTCCAGGGAGTACGGCAAACAGACTGCCCTCTTAGATGGCATTATTAGCAAATTGGAACAAACACTGAGTCAATATGCCCAACACCCCCTTTTTGCTGAATCCCAAACTTGTTTGGAAGAAAATCTTTCAACCTTCAATAAAAACATTCTGCGTAATAAGGAAATGCAATTCTGGAGGGATAAACATGCCTTTTCGGAAGGATATGCCTACAGATGGAAAAACCATGCATCTCTATCTAATAACCAATCACGTCACGAATCCAAGAACAAAAAGAACACTCAAATTTTGAAACTTCGGAGATCTTCGGATCCCGAACCCGAACGAAAGAATTCCTCCCAACGCAATCAAGTGCGGAGTAAAGCACAACAGAAAAGAGATAGTAGTTTCAGGAATTCTCCTGAACACGACTCTAAAAAACACGCGATGGATACTGCTTCTACACAAGCAGATTCTCAGGATGCCCAACCCGGCCGTACTGCAATAAAAGATTGCACTGCGGAGGCGGGTGGGGTAACATCCCCTGAATCAAACAGTAACACCTTATCCACACAGGAATTCTCTAAACATTCTACTCCCCCTGTCGGCTCTAACAAAGTAGCTTCACAAAAAGCTTTAAACTCCTCTCGGGGACCTGCGTCCCCTCAGACCCACAAAACAGGCAAGGGTTTGGACCCCTTCGTGGTGCGGATACAACAAACCACTTAAGTGTGGTTAACCTATCCTCCACCAACTTGTTACCCAGTGAGATACAACTTCTATCCCGTGGACTAACTTTCTGTCCTGAACAACACTTTGATGTCTTCGAAACAATCACTGACCTACAACTTTTCGCACGCAGGTTACTACTTAAATACCTGCACGCAAAGGATGACTCGGAAGGTGACGCTGTGGATGGGCCCTTCCTTAGCATGAAGGAATGTAGGGCCTTACGAGACCTAACTCTCCTTTATCAAGAAAACAACACAGTGGATTTAATAGACCAAATCGATCTAGACGCCTTACTGCAGGAGGTGGACAAATCGACCCAAAATCCCCTTATGATGTTTAAAAAGGCTTCTACTACATTCCCTTCTTCAAGTATTAACCCTAATGTAGCAGTATTTTTAAGGCAAACCATCCGTGATATATGCAAACTATCACAAACTCAATCTAAACCGGTCAATCTCTCCGATGACGAAAACCTAGCCCTTCAAGGTCTCATAAAAAATCCTACAATTGTGATAAAACCCTCAGACAAAGGGGGCAACGTAGTTGTCATGAATAATGACGACTATGTTTCAGTGTGTCTGGACATATTAAAAAACAAAGAATGGTATAAAGTAATTTCAGCCCTCAACATCAACCAATATAATTCCAGTTTCTACAATATGATTGATCGTGCCTTTCATAGAGGGGAAATTACTAAGAATATCTATGAATTTGTTAGGACTCCACATCCCAAGATAGCTACGTTTTACAGTCTACCCAAGATACATAAAAATCCAACAAAACCCACAGGTCGCCCCATTGTCTCTGGCAATGGAGCCATATCGGAAAACCTAAGCCGTGTCATAGACGCACATTTGCAACCTCTTGTTCTGTCTTTGCCCTCCTTTGTCAAGGATACAATACAATTTTTACAACTCATCAGTGACTTGAAGCTACCTGAGAATGCTATTTCGGTGACTATAGACGTCGAGGCGTTGTACAGCAGCATTCCCCATTCTAAGGGTTTGGCTGCTGTGCAAAGGGCCTTGCAACAGTATTCTCAATATGACCCAGCCTTGGTGAGGTTCATTCTTAATGGGCTGCACTATATACTGCATCATAATTATTTTTGTTTTGACAACTCCCACTACCTCCAGGTACAGGGTGTAGCTATGGGGACCTGTTGTGCCCCCTCCTACGCCAACCTGTACCTGGGGGAGTGGGAGAAGTCCCTCCTGGATGACGAGGACTTTGTCGAGTACACCAGCCATATAACCAAATGGCTGAGGTATATCGACGACGTCTTCGTCGTCTGGGAGGGACCCGAGATCAAACTACTTGAATTTTTCAACAAAATCAATGTGAACGACCGCAACTTGAAGTTCACGATGACCCATGACCCCCACAGCGTCACCTTTCTAGATGTCTCCGTTTCGGCCACTGCAGAAGGACACCTTTCCAGCACGTTGTTTCGTAAAACAACTGCCGGGAACACGGTCCTTCATTCTGATAGTTTTCACCCGATCCCATTGAAGAACTCGATCCCTTATGGACAGTATTTGCGCCTTCGGTGCAACTGTTCTAGTGACGCTTTGTTCATAAAAGAAGCGGAGGGGCTCCAAAACCGACTGTTAGCAAGGGGCTATAGTAGATCTTGCCTTAAAAAAGCTTACAATCAGGCTATAGGACATTCTAGATCTCAGCTACTCTTTAAACCCAAACCCTCCCGAAGCTCAGAATGTAACCCCACCCGGATTATCATGCGTTATTCCCGACAACATCAGGCTATTAGAAAGATCATAGAGCGCCATTGGAGCATCCTCACAGATGACCCCAAATTGCGTGGATTTGTTCAAGACAGACCTACCATAACGTACAAAAGAGCTATGTCACTACGTGACAAGCTCGTTCGGAGTGAATATACCAACGATAATAAGAGATCCAAGCATTGCTCCACAGTGGGTTCCTTCCCCTGTGGACACTGCTCATACTGTTCACTCATCAAACAGGATAAAATCTTTGTTTTACCTAACGGTATTACATTCACACCCAAACAGATTGTGAATTGCCGCACTCGCGGAATAGTATATTTGATGGAATGTGAATGTGGTGCGTATTATGTGTTGAAAACCAGGCAGGAATTCTGGAAGCGCATTTCCCAGCATGTCTACAGCATGGAGGTGGGGAACCCGTACCTCCCCATTGGGAGACACATAATTTCTACACATAATTATAGAGTTCCCAGAGTCACCTTCGTGGCCCTCTACAAAATAAATATCCCCAACAGAGGCGGCGACTGGAATTAGTCTCTGCTGCAGAAAGTGCAGAGATGGATATTCCAGGCCACTTCTCCCCCAGGCCTTAATGAATCAATTTCGTTCGCCCCTTTTCTGCAGGGGTTTTCATCGGGGAAGACACAATAACTTGCCTCTCCCCCCCTTTCCCCATGCTGTTCCAAGTGGACTTTCTACAACACATTTTCTCCACCAGCGTTTCCAGTTCTGTGTACACTGCTGCCTGGCTTTCCCCATGCACAACTACTAAAGTTATGATTATTATCTTCCTTACTACCTCTATATGTATGAGGCGTATAACCTTTTTTGTATGTTAGTGGATTTAACAAAATGGACCATATGCTTTGTAATGTTCTACCTTTAAGTATAATCCAGCCTTCAAACAGATCGGAGTTCTTTACTGTTATAATACTTGGTATTATGTAATTTTTCTTTTCTTTTCCTTTCCTTTTTTCTTTTTTTTTGTAGATGTACTATTTGATTGCGCAGGCTGTAAGAGGACAATGTCATTACAACTGTGCAATTTTGTCAAAGTATAGAATGTCATGCAGAATACAATGTATTTAACATGGTCAGCCAGCAATCTATCCACGGTACACAAACTATATATGCAGCATTTTTGAATAGGCTATGTGAATTGTCTGTGTCATGGTTCACTACCATTTCTGCACAGCAGTACATTCCTGGCGGTGTGGCTCTATGCTCCCTGTTGCCTCCCTTTAGTGTCTGTATTTCTCCTCTGGGGGCGGGGGTGCACCTTTGCATCTTCCTGGCAGGGGAAGAGAGGAGACGCTTGGGCCCTGCGCCTCCCTATGCACCCACTAGGTGGCCTCACCTGAGTTGGATGTTTCTCTCCCTGGCAGCGGCGTCACGGATCCCTTCCAGACGCCGCACTCAAGCGCGCGCACCCCAGGGCGCGTGCGCGTGACGTAGTGGCGCCTGCGCAGTTGCAGCGGAAGGGACGGGGACGCCCGAAAATTCCTTCCTCTCCGGAACGCCGGGGGGATCACACCTGGGCGCACCACTGTGCTGCTCGTTTCCCCTAATCGAGGGGGAGGAGGGAGTGATGCAACGCATACTCGCACCTGACGGGAGTTAGTCAATTGACACTCCCTATAAATACAGGAAATCCTAGGGGACATTTATTGGATTCTCTCTAATCTGGAGATGCCAGGCAATGCATCCACTGACTGAAAATATTGGTAAGTACACACGGAATGACTGTGACATTTCTCTAGCAACTTGGTTTTCCTAATTATGGTTGACCCTGCCATGACTTTCCATCTACACTTCAATTTTTCAGCTTCCTGAACATATCAAATTTTTTTTATTCAGTTCCGTTTAAATAGGTAATTAGTTCCGACACCACTTTGGTTCTTTCACACTGTGTGTCACCTTCACTGTTTGATGGTTGCGTTGTGCACATTTGCTTCATGCGTTTTTTTCCTCACTCAGTCCTCCCATTCCTCTTTTTCCGTCACACACTCAGTCCTCCCATTCCCTTTTTTTCCGCTACACACCCTCTTTCCCACTCCATGCACTCTTTACACTTCTTACACTCCCCCCATTCTCATCACTCCCCACACAACCACCCCCCCCTTCCCTCCCTTCCCCCCCCCCTTTTCCCCAGCCATCCTATTTCCTTTTTTTTTTTTTTCCATCTCTTCCCCCCTCCCCCCTTCTTCCCCCCCCTCCCCCTTCCTTTCCACCACTTTTAATCCAGCTTGTCTGGTCTTCCCCTTCCCCTCCCCCCCTCCTCCTCCATTTCACTCTGTTTTTTCATTGATGGTTTGTCGGCACCTTTATCTGACTGTTTTTTTTTTTTTTTTACACACACTTTTACTTTGCATGGGGATTGATGGGCAGTAGGGCATTTGCTATTTTCTATTTCATCTCTGTTTCACTCACTCATTTGGGTTCACTTCTTTCCTTTTCTTTCACCTTTTCCCCTCACATGCTTTCTTATTCCCTTCCCTTCTTCCTTTCCCCTTTCCCTCCCCTCTTTTCCTCCCATTTCCCATTCCCCCTCATCTTTCCTTCTTCTCTCTTCCTTCCTTTTAGCAATGCCCTCTGCACACCCATGGATCTACAAATCAGCAATTTTTATAGACCTCCACAGTTGGGGAATTTCCTAATCTATGTGGATGAGTCAATTGACCCCTCACTCCTAAATATTTAATATTTTTCTACTTCTAGCACTAACGTGTACTTATTCGGGTGCAGTTCGGATTGTTCGTTGCCCCTTCCCTTCCTTTCCTTCCCCCTCCTATATGGGGGGTTGGTAGGTGTGATCCCTCGCAAGATACATTCGGCCCACCGCCCGCCCCCTTGGGAGTTGGTCTGACACGGGGGAGACAGGGGAGCAGAGGAGAAATCGTACCACCATAAACAATCTACAATGTTAAAACTGAACACAAAAACGTCAGAATTGCTGCAATAGGTAATTATATTATCTAGGCAACTATAGTAAATGGTACACATGTATAAGTTTGGTACTGTTGGATTTGATGCTATGTTTGACACATGTTGACCTCTTCACAGTGGACAACCATCCTCTGAAGAAGACCCGGGAAGGGTTGAAATGCGTCAGGATTTATCCATACAACTTTCGTTGTTCCACATACACCATATTGTATTGTCCCTATTTATAGGCATTGTCTGTTGTTACCCAATTTCAAGAATCCAACATTTGAGATAACCCTGGTTATCCTTTAACACATTGTGCCTGGCATTGGTTTTAATTGTATGCTTTGTTCACTGTAATTGTACGCCATACTCAGTTCATGTCCTGACTCTAACAGTCAGTACTTATTTTTAGTGATTTTTATAATATGTTATTTATATTTTTTGTACTAATAAAACTGAACTTTTTCAATCATCGATACTGCATTTCATTGGCTGCTTTAAAGCCCCGTTAGGGGACTCTCGTATAATTTTTTGCACTTTATGGGGTGTGCGGCCTACCTGTCTACACTCATGTGAGTGCTTTATGCTGTTTGTTCTATTCTGCAATGTTTTATTGTTATTATGTTTTATCATGTTTGCTTTTCAGGTATGCAATTTTTTATACTTTACCGTTTACTGTGTTTTATTGTTAACCATTTTTATGTCTTCAGGTACGCCATTCACGACTTTGAGTGGTTATACCAGAATGATGCCTGCAGGTTTAGGTATCATCTTGGTATCATTCTTTTCAGCCAGCGGTCGGCTTTCATGTAAAAGCAATCCTAGCAGCTAATTAGCCACTAGACTGCTTTTACAAGCAGTGAGAGGGAATGCCCCCCCACCGTCTTCCGTGTTTTTCTCTGGCTCTCCTGTCTCAACAGGGAACCAGAGAATGCAGCCGGTGATTCAGCCAGCTGACCATAGAGCAGATCAGAGACCAGAGTGGCTCCAAACATCTCTATGGCCTAAGAAACCAGAAGCTATGAGCATTTCATGACTTGGATTTCGCCGGATGTAAACAGTGGCATTGGGAAATTGGGAAAGCATTTTATCACACCGATCTTGGTGTGGTCAGATGCTTTGAGGGCAGAGGAGAGATCTAGGGTCTAATAGACCCCAATTTTTTCAAAAAAAAGTACCTGTCACTACCTATTGCTATCATAGGGGATATTTACATTCCCTGAGATAACAATAAAAATAATAAAAAAAAAAAAAAAATGAAAGGAACAGTTTAAAAATAAGATAAAAAAGCAAAAAAAAATAAAGGAAAAAAAAAAAAAGCACCCCTGTCGCCCCCTGCTCTCGCTCTAAGGCGAACGCAAGCGGCGGTCTGTCGTCAAACGTAAACAGCAATTGCACCATGCATGTGAGGTATCACCGCAAAGGTCAGATCGAGGGCAGTAATTTTAGCAGTAGACCTCCTCTGTAAATCTAAAGTGGTAACCTGTAAAGGCTTTTAAAGGCTTTTAAAAATGTATATATTTTGTTGCCACTGCACGTTTGTGCGCAATTGTAAAGCATGTCATGTTTGGTATCCATGTACTCGGCCTAAGATCATCTTTTTTATTTCATCAAACATTTGGGCAATATAGTGTGTTTTAGTGCATTAAAATTTAAAAAAGTGTGTTTTTTCCCCCAAAAAAGCATTTGAAAAATTGCTGCGCAAATACTGTGTGAAAAAAAAAATGAAACACCCACCATTTTAATCTGTAGGGCATTTGCTTTAAACAAATATATAATGTTTGGGGGTTCAAAGTAATTTTCTTGCAAAAAAAAAAATTTTTTCATGTAAACAAAAAATGTCAGAAAGGGCTTTGTCTTCAAGTGGTTAGAAGAGTGGGTGATGTGTGACATAAGCTTCTAAATGTTGTGCATAAAATGCCAGGACAGTTCAAACCCCCCCAAATGACTCCATTTTGGAAAGTAGACACCCCAAGCTATTTGCTGAGAGTCACATCGAGTCCATGGAATATTTTATATTGTGACACAAGTTGCGGGAAAGAGACAATTTTTTATTTTTTTTGCACATAGTTGTCACTAAATGATATATTGCTCAAACATGCCATGGGAATATGTGAAATTACACCCCAAAATACATTCTGCTGCTTCTCCTGAGTATGGGGATACCACATGTGTGAGACTTTTTGGGAGCCTAGCCGCGTACGGGACCCCGAAAACCAAGCACTGCCTTCAGGCTTTCTAAGGGCGTAAATTTTTGATTTCACTCTTCACTGCCTATCACAGTTTCGGAGGCCATGGAATGCCCAGGTGGCACAAACCCCCCCCAAATTACCCCATTTTGGAATGTAGACACCCCAAGCTATTTGCTGAGAGGTATAGTGAGTATTTTGCAGACCTCATTTTTTGTCACAAAGTTTTGAAAATTGAAAAAAGAAAAAAAAAAAAAATGTTTTTTCTTGTCTTACTTCATTTTCAAAAACAAATGAGAGCTGCAAAATACTCACCATGCCTCTCAGCAAATAGCTTGGGGTGTCTACTTTCCAAAATGGGGTCATTTGGGGGGTTTGTGCCATCTGGGCATTCCATGGCCTCCGAAACTGTAATAGGCAGTGAAGAGTGAAATCAAAAATTTACACCCTTAGAAATCCTGAAGGCGGTGGTTGGTTTTCGGGGCCCCGTACGCGGCTAGGCTCCCAAAAAGTCCCACACATGTGGTATCCCCATACTCAGGAGAAGCAGCTAAATGTATTTTGGGGTGCAATTCCACATATGCCCATGGCCCGTGTGAGCAAGCAATATATCATTTAGTGACAACTTTGTGCAAAAAAAAGTTTCACTTTCCCGCAACTTGTGTCAAAATATAAAATATTCCATGGACTCAACATGCCTCTCAGCAAATAGCTTGGGGTGTCTACTTTCCAAAATGGGGTCATTTGGGGGGGTTTGTGCCATCTGGGCATTTTATGGCCTTCAAAACTGTGATAGGTAGTGAGGAGTGAAATCAAAAATTTACGACCTTAGAAATCCTGAAGGCGGTGATTGGTTTTCAGGGCCCCGTACGTGGCTAGGCTCCAAAAAGGTCCCACACATGTGGTATCCCCGTACTCAGGAGAAGCAGCTGAATGTATTTTGGGGTGCAATTCCACATAGGCCCATGGCCTGTGTGAGCAATATATCATTTAGTGACAACTTTTTGTAATTTTTTTTTTATCATTATTATAATATCAAATTAATCAAAATTATATATAATATATTAATCAAAATTAATATTCAATTGGCTCAACATGCCTCTCAACAATTTCCTTGGGGTGTCTACTTTCCAAAATGTGGTCATTTGGGGGGGGTTGGTACTGCCCTGCCATTTTAGCACCTCAAGAAATGACATAGGCAGTCATAAACTAAAAGCTGTGTAAATTCCAGAAAATGTACCCTAATTTGTAGACGCTATAACTTTTGCGCAAACCACTAAATATACACTTATTGACATTTTTTTTACCAAAGACATGTGGCTGAATACATTTTGGCCTAAATGTATGACTAAAATTGATTGAGTTTATTGGATTTTTTTTATAACAAAAAGTAGAAAATATCATTTTTTTTCAAAATTTTCGGTCTTTTTCCGTTTATAGCGCAAAAAATAAAAACGGCACAGGTGATCAAATACCATCAAAAGAAAGCGCTATTTGTGGGAAAAAAGGACGCAAATTTCATTTGGGTACAGCATTGCATGACCGCGCAATTAGCAGTTAAAGCGACACAGTGCCAAATTGGAAAAAGTCCTCTGGTCCTTGGGCAGCATAATGGTCCGGGGCTAAAGTGGCTAAAGAACCTGCTACCTCTGTGCTATCACATAATGGCATGTCCTCCCCTTTCACAGTAATATAGCTAAACGAAAAATGTAAAGTGCCTATGGAATAATAAAAGAATAAAAGTCCACCACATACATATACATGCAGCTAAGTAGAGAAACACCTATTACATGTACCCACACATGCTAAAGGCAGAACCCAGCATTTACATTTAAATAAATTGATAAGCTTTTTTTTTGCTCCTAAATATATTTGTTATATGTTAAATCAACACAATCTCATTCTTAATATTTTATAGGACATTTTGAGACTTACATGCATAATGAATATTAAAGTTTGTATCCTATTGAAAGACTTACATGCATAATTAATATTAAAGTTTGTATTCTATTAAAAATCTAGATTTATTTTATTATTGAAACATATAACTAACATCATATCATCATAACTACAATATTTTTTTCTATAAGCTGTCTGCATTAAGAAAATATGTTGGGTCTTTAATGAGTCTTTAATATACATTTTGTGGGAAAAAAATCATCTAGCAGTCAAGGGGTTCAATCAGTTCACACAAGTAGTAAAAGTAAATGTTATCAAACTTGAAGCACAGTCCATTTGTATTGCACACACTTTTATTTATACAATGCAAGTATGCAAATACTAGCCTAGCTACTACCACAAGCATTCTTGGCTAAAATAAAAATTAGGAGCAAAAATGATCAGTTCTAGGGGGACAACTTAATGCTATGCTATTTTTGAAAGGGGAATGATAAAACCTCCCATCATGTTTTACTGACAACTGGAGCCCCATTAGGGAGATTTCCCCTCACTTCTTGCCATGATGATACATTTTACCTGGGCATACTCTTTAAACACTTGAATCCCAGGGCCATTTTAAAAACCCACTGTTAAGATGAAACTTATGATGACTTCCATGGATGTAATGTGGACTATTTACCAGACATTCCCATATTTGCATGTCACAATACAAATTTTCTTTTACAATATTAGTTGGGAAATTCCCCATCCCTTGTCAATGGGCCCCAGATGTAGTCTAATGTTAAGGTTTCTCTATTTAAACCAAATGTCTTATGTTTAGATTTGTCACACAGCCTATATCAGCTCTGTGATCTGACATATCACATTACTCTCAGTAAACCTGACACAGACAAGCAGATCTGCTTATCATTGATGTCCTTTATTTCAAGGCTCTATTTAACACCACCAAAAATCAGTGGCTGCAAAGGTTCAGGCTGTAACTATTGGCTTTCAGTGACAGCCAATATTCATCTCTAAGACTCTAAGAGCTGAAACAATCAGATCCTGGGCTTCTGAGGCTTTCTTGTACAAAGGGTTTTTTTGAAAATATACATCAACAGAATAAAAACAGTGATGGATAAATCTTAGATTAACAGATATAAGACTGCCAGTGTCTGGCAGGTTGAACTAATGATCAAGAACTTGAGCCAGGTGTCAAATAGTCCAAAGACATGGCCAGGCGACATGCAAAGGAGTGTCCGCATCTTGCCATTACAGATAGAGTGGCATAATATTGGTACAGAACTGTGCATTGGTGAACACTCAAGGGTAGCTAAGAAACATATAGCAAGATGTTATATATAACAATACATAAGAAAAACAAGAAATAAAATCAACCTAAACTGAAAACTTCAAAAAGAGTAACATACCACAATATATAGTATATATTGTGTTAGATCATGTATCCAATCCCAGCAGGGCTAAGCCTGAGGGCCAGAACCAGAAGAAGAAAAAGGGGAGAAAGAAACTAGAAAGACAGTGTGGTGAAAGAGGAGCAGAGAAAAGAATAGTATAAGCTTGTGATGCAGAAGAGGAGAAAGAAAAGGAAGAAATTAAGGGGGGAAAAGAGGGGGTAGGGAAGGGGGAGGTCCCCGGGGTGGGGGGAACAGAGGCTCATTTAAGGGAAAGGAGCCTTGAATCGAATCGTGATGGGTGGTTATGAGCCACCCAGGGTTGCCATACCCTGAGGAACTTGTTATGAGTGTCTGATAATACGGCAGTAAGTTTCTCATTTACATGATGTCATTCACGCAGGTTTTAACTGCTTCAAAGCTAAGGGCCGGGGTCTTCCAGGCCCTTGCTATGGTCAATTTAGTTGCAGTAAAAATATGTGCTGCCAGTTGGCGTTCAGGGCGAAGAAGTTCTGTAATCGGATTCCACAAAAAGGCCTCAAAAGGGTCCCTCTTTATAGTGATGTTGAAGAGATTGCGAAGTAGTGCATATATTCTGACCCATAATCTGCATACCCTGGGACAGGTCCACCAGATGTGCGCCATTGTACCCTCCTGGGAGCACCCACGAAAACATAGTAGGGAATAAGATGGGATAAAGCTTGCTAATCTAGCCAGAGTATAGTACCATCTATAGAAGATTTTGTAAGCGTTCTCCAAAAAGAGGACATTCTTGGAGCATTTGGATAGTGTAATAGTTATGATTTCCCTATCCTCTGGATCCAATTGTTTCCAGAGCTCGGCCCCCCATTGGAGGTGATAAGGTCTCAGTGGTGGTGCCTTGGAGCTAATTATAGCTACATATATGAGAGATATCAGACCCGAGGATTGGGGGCGCGATCTACAAAGACTTTTGAACGAGGTCATAGTATAGGGGGCGCATTGAGATTTTGCAAGCTGTTGGAGAAAGTGTTTGATTTGCAGGTAACTGTAATGCTCCCTAAGGGGGATGTCGTGAGAGGACGTAGAGCCGCAAATGGGATAATCTTGGTTGGGGTGAACAGAGAATGGACATCTATAAAGCCGTTATCGGACCACCATTCAAACTGCAATGGGTTGTCGCAACCTGGTTGAAATACAGGGCAGTGAAGGAGGTGGAGTAGTGGAAGATGAGGGGAGATTAGGCCTGCTGAGAATTTGACCGCATCCCACAACCGGAGGGAATGGGCCAGACATGGACCTATGGTAGAAGGGCAGTGCGCCCTGGGAAGCCAAGGGAGGGAAGCTAGTGGCGTTGGATGTGAGTCAAATCCATGGTGGCCCACAGTGGCATTTTTTGTTTCTCATGGAGATGAGACAATGGGGCGATACACGCTGCTGTATAATAAGCTTGCAGATTAGTAAATGAAAGGCCACCATTGATTCTGTGGGCATAAAGCACTTTCCTCTTGATCCTGGGTCTCTTGGAGCCCCATACAAACTACATTATTTTACGTTGATGTATTCAGAGGATATGGGGGGGCACCTGGACTGGCAAAACTCTGAAGTAGTAGAGCAGTTTCGGGAGGTAAGTCATGCGTATCGTCGCTATTCTGCCAAACCAGGAAATCAGAAGTGTGGACCAAGAGGTAAGCATAGCCTCCATCTTCCTAAAAAGCGGGGGAAAGTTGGCTTGATATAAACCCGAGTACCTCGGAGTAAGTTTAATACCCAGGTAGGGTAATGAGGTTAACCATTGGAATGAGAATGCCGATTGAAGGGATTCTAATTCCGAGGGCTGAAGGTTGATAGACACCGCTTTAGATTTTGCTGGGTTTGAGAACGAGGCAAAGGAGTTTAAGAGAGAGAGAGTAGGTTGGGGAGGGAAACTCTAGGTTTAGTAATGGTCAACAAAATGTCATCTGCAAAAAATGACAATTTGTGCGCGGTGCCCGCCACTTCTTCTCCTGATATGTCCGAATGAGATCGAATGGCCTCCGCCAAGGACTCGAGTGCCAAGATGAATAGAAGTGGGGAGAGTGGGCAACCTTGACGGGTTCACCTCCTAATAGGGAAAGTAGGCGACTCGTATCCATAATATCGTAGGGGAGGGGACTTTATGATCTGCTGGGTACTTATCAAGACTCAGATCTAGCGTCACATTAGAGTCACCCGCCAACAGGAGGGTGCCCCTCTGGTGCACCTTTAGCAAGGAGCAGACATGAGACAGAAGGGGGCCCGGATTGTCATTCGGGGTGTAGTAAGTCGTAATAGTTACTTCATTGTCCTGAACAGAACCCTGCAAAAGAAGGTATCTGCCATCAGGGTCAGCTATCTGCAAATAAACGGGACCGATTTACATATAGCAACGAGAACCCCTTTCTGCTTAGTAGGACCGTTGGCTAAATAAACTTGGGGGTAATTTGCAGCGAAGTATTTGGGACAGGAAGAGGAGGAAAAATGGGTTTCCTGTAAACAGGCTATGTCTATATTTTAAAGGCAAAAACGTCTTGCGAGCCACAATAATCCAATGCCCAGTGAGAACCAAACATAAATATAGATACCTAGCAGCAAACGCAGTTCACGTATTCATAACCGTGCACATAAATATAAATAAAAAATTTACGTTGCGCTTAAGTGTATAATATAAAAATAATAATCTCAAAATTCACATAAAAAATATATAAAATATATAAAAAACAAAAAATATAAAAAATATATATGTGTACACACACAATTCTTCCCAAGTGCAATGTGCACAGCACCATGTAGGATAAAATATATATAAATTTATACACATTTCTTCCTAAGTGCAAATGTGCATATGAATATTATTCCAACGCACAATCATACATTACTGTGAATATAATATATGTATTAGGTAGTGAAAAATTAATACAAACGTGCAATAAACATGCAAATATTCTATTAAAAAAAATTGATTTACATAAAAGTGTCCAGTGATCCTTAAATCAATTAATGCAATCTTTATCGGTGAAATATCACCCAAAAAGTTCTTATAACAGTGTCCACAATAGGTTTCTGTGTATATCCGTTTCCAAAAGAGATATCAAATATTCAATTTATCCAACGTGCTGAATTCAAAACATGCCGTGATGTGCCTCAGTGACCCCCCAAAGTGATTGCGCTCACCTCAGAGCGTGTGACACAGTGATTAGCTGTGTCAAATCACGCTGTGTAGCCACCCCCTGGGCTCTGTATAGCAAACTAGATGTGATCTCCAATCTGAATTAATCTGGCTCTATAGACATCCTAACATAAAATAAAGAGAGACTGGATGGCTTGATCCCTCTGTCACCTCCTGGCCAGGGATGTGGAGGTAATACGGAGCTATCCAGCTGATGCAGTGGGCATGGAAGATGTGATTACCGTCCACAGGGAGGGAAATGTCTTGTCCTCTCTGTGTGCTGATGTCGATATTGGGACAGGGAGTCACACTGCTGGATGGTGTCACTGAGGGCTCCACTGAATCCCCCAGGATTATTATCCTACATGGTGTTGTGCACATTGCACTTGGGAAGAATTGTGTGTGTACACATATATATTTTTTATTTTTTATATTTTTTGTTTTTTATATATTTTATATATTTTTTATGTGAATTTTGGTATTATTATTTTTTATATTATACACTTATCCAGCAGTGCGACTCCCTGTCCCAATATCGACATCGGCACACAGAGAGGACAAGACATTTCCCTCCCTGTGGGCGGTAATCACATCTTCCATGCCCACTGCATCAGCTGGATAGCTCCGTATTACCTCCACATCCCTGGCCAGGAGGTGACAGAGGGATCAAGCCATCCAGTCTCTCTTTATTTTATGGTATGATGTCTATGGAGCCAGATTAACCCAGATTGGAGATTGCATCTAGTTTGCTATACAGAGCCCAGGGGGTGGCTACACAGCGTGATTTGACACAGCTAATCACTGTGTCACACGCTCTGAGGTGAGCGCAATCACTTTGGGGGGTCACTGAGGCACATCACGGCATGTTTTGAATTCAGCACGTTGGATCAATTGAATATTTGATATCTCTTTTGGAAACGGATATACACAGAAACCTATTGTGGACACTGTTATAAGAACTTTTTGGGTGATATTTCACCGATAAAGATTGCATTAATTGATTTAAGGATCACTGGACGCTTTTATGTAAATCAATTTTTTAATAGAATATTTGCATGTTTATTGCACGTTTGTATTAATTTTTCACTACCTAATACATATATTATATGCACAGTAATGTATGATTGTGCGTTGGAATAATATTCATATGCACATTTGCACTTAGGAAGAACTGTGTATAAATTTATATATATTTTATCCTACATGGTGTTGTGCACATTGCACTTGGGAAGAATTGTGTGTGTACACATATATATTTTTTATTTTTTATATTTTTTGTTTTTTATATATTTTATATATTTTTTATGTGAATTTTGCTATTATTATTTTTTATATTATACACTTAAGCGCAACGTACATTTTTTATTTATATGTCTATATTTTGCTGCTTAAGGTATTTAAAAACCTTGACCTGTTTTTTGGGGGGAAATCATACCCTGAACATTCAGGGACAACCAGTGAAGGGTCATTGGGTCAAGTGTATAAAGCTGTGACCTACTCCGTCCGCACACCCTAGGGGCCGGGGGAAGGGAAGAAGGGGAGAGAAAAAGAAGTGAGAGAAGAAAAGTGGGGATAGAGAAGAACATAAGATATGAGAGTGCCGAGGAGAACTCGGATTAGAATGCGTAGTGAGTACATAGATGTATCATGATGTGGGCTGTAGGGCCCACTATGAAGTGGGACAATGACCAAGACAAGTATCTTAGCCAGGTGCCAAAACATGGGGGGAGCAGTGGTCCGTCAGAACCACCAGCCTGTGGTGAAAATAGTACAAACAACTTAAATAATATTAACATAGAGTCTAAACAGTAGTTAAAGACAGTGTCAAAACAAGCAAATTAAGAAGAGTCACAATAGAGCAACCTTAGTGTATTACCAGCATATGGAGGTGTAGATGCGGGGGTCCCCCCGTCCCCCAGGGACAACAGTCACGAGACCGTCAACCCTAGGAGGCCGGGTGGGACTATATAACAAAACCACACCGCCAGTCCTACCACCCCACTGAACAGGAGTGAAGGACCTCAGTATGGAAACAGAATATACAACTTACTTAACAATCAATGGAGGTGTGCCCCTACTCTAAATGTTTTACCCCCCTCCCCATACTTCAGCAGACAAGGAGATCAGTCTCTTAAGCATAATAGGCCGACCAGCCCGTTAGGGCCATCAGCAATGTAGAGGAGGCTTGGGGGGGCAAAGTAACGTCAGGGTCCTACCAGGAAACTTTTGGGGGGAGTCCACGCCCCTGACTGCCATCTCACAGGTGGGGCAGTCTACAGTGGGGCGACCCCCCCAGCCAAACAGCAACCATCATGGTAGGGTGACAATGTGGCAGGGGGACACCCTCCAAAACACGTTACTTCAATCCACATGTAAGGCTAGCAATTGGAACAAGAACAGTCAGTGCCACACGGGATCAAGCAGTCAAGAAAATTGAAATTAACACCAAGGGAAGATAAGGATCTTCATCCGTTGTTGGATTGTTGGAATCGTTGGGCCTGTAGGTCCCGCAGCCCCTGGGATCCAGATTGAGATCTTTGCGATGCTTAAGAGGGCTGGTGAGGGAGCCTAGAGGGGCCAGGCCTAGAGGATGAAGTCGGAGCATCAGGTTGGGATGGAGGGAGGCCCAGTTGCAGGTCCTGGAGGTGACGTTTTAAGTCAGATGGGGAGGTGGCATGGAATTGGCAGCCCTGGTGGGAAAAAGAAAGTTTAAATGGAAACCCCCATCTATATTTGATCTGGTGGGATTGCAGAATTTGGAGATAAGGCTTAAGGCCTCGCCGTTTGGCGATGGTGGCCGGCAAGAGGTCCGCGAATAATTGGAGGGAGTTACCTTGGAAGGAGATGTCCCGTTGCTCTCGGGCAGACTGTAAGAGCTTCTCCTTGGTTCTGTAATAATGAAATTTGATGATGACATCCCTCGGGGGACCTTCGGAGGTTTTGGGGGCCAGTGACCTGTGAATGCGGTCAAACTCCAACCTGTCCACCGGGATCTCGGGAGCCAATTCTTGGAAAAAAGCGTTAGCTGTTCCCTGCACGTCAGTGATAGTTTCGGGGATGCCGCGAATGCGGAGGTTATCCCTGCGGGCCCTATTTTCCGCGTCCTCTAATTTATCTCTGAGAGTGTCTATTTTGGCTGACATTTTGTCTACCTCCTCCTCATGGCCCTCCAATACAGTGGTGGTCAGGTCCTCGCAGTGCTCCAACTGATTAGTGCGATGGCCTATCTCTTTAAGGCACCGGACAAAGTCTGAGGAGAGTTTACAGGAGGCTGCTGTTATCTCATCTTTAACAGTGTTGCGGAATTTAGCTAACATGTCATCAGAGTCAGCAGGGAGAGGACTCACCCGATCCGTAGGGAACAGACGGAGGCTATCAGCAGGAGATCCCGGTCCCACAGCAGAGAGCTGAGTGTCATCATCAGGCCCTGGAGGTTCGGGCGCCATTTTGGATCTGCCTTTGCCTAAGGCTGGGGATAGTTTGCTGTGCTGCCGGCTTTTAATCTTGTTTTTAGTGGAGCGGTACATCACCGCTTGCAGCTCTGGGTACTCTGCAGTCTCCGGGGGTAGAGATGCAGCCCCCCGCTTCATCTATGTTGGATTAGGCCGGGTGATAGGTTCCAATGGCGCGGAGCGGAGGAATCAAGCGTCCATTACCTTTGCTCGCGCGCATGTGCCCCCCGCTTCTGAGGCTTTCATAGGAGTGCACTGTGAAAGTAAATGTAAAGAGAGCTTCTTCATAGTGTTTTCATCAAGAGTATGATGACATCTAGGGTGAAATATGGGTGGCTAAATATACAGTATCTTACAAATAAATAAATTATAAAAAGAGCACTCATTGCCACATCCAAATAATATGAGAATTACAACTAGAAAAGAGTCAAAACTTACTGGCATAATAAGGAGCACAACAATAAGTATATAAAAATATACATTTTATTACATATTATATTAAAATAAAAACCATTACCAAGATAGCTTCAGAAGAACAAACTGATGTAATGTTTACTGTGCATATATGCAAGTAGCTATCATGTAAAAACAGTATCATGCACTACATGGCTGAATTGCCAGATCTATATATGTAAGTTCCTCATGGGTCAACGTGTTTCTCTTTCAAGCTTCAACAGGACTCAAGAAGAGGTATAATAACTGTATAAGACATAATACACAAAACATGATTACATTATTTACATGATTTAACACATTGTGGCTAGGATGAGACTCATGTAAGAGTCCCATCTCCATGCCCATGCACAGCCAAAGCCATAGACAAACCTTCTTGGATGGGCACCGTGGATACCACAAGGGAACAATCACATAGGGTAATGTGAGATAACAAACACTAAAGAAGCAGACAGATACATATAGCGATATACTATATAGGCATATCCTAAATTCCACATATTATTGGTCACTATTTTCTTTACTATTTACTACCCATAAAAAACAAGGGAATAAAAATATATGTATTCACCTTTGCTACCAAATTAAAGCCCTATTTATCCCAAAAAAAAAAAAAAAAAAAACAATGTGTAATGTGTTAGGCTAGACTACAAAAGCTAAAGGATATAATGTGCTGAATCAAAACAATGAAAAAAATGAACCAAAAGCTCTAGGTCAAAGAATTAGGGATAAAAAATAATGGGGGGGCTCAAGTGGTTAAGTGTGGCTAAAACAAGTGTATAAAATGGAATTGAATTTACCATCTCTGCCTCCTTCAGACCATCAAATGTCTTGACTTCTTGATATTTTCTGTGTTCTTCTATGGATAAAATCATGGCAGACATCAATTCTCCCCCAACAGTTCTACCCAGGATACACTCATAGAATAAAATTACAATATTCTGGGGATACATCATTTATTGCAAGATTTCCCTCAACAAGCTACTCAACAAGCAGTTAACACAGCTACACAGAACCTTACTTGTAAACTCATCAAACATACATATGAATCGGCCCAGAGGATCAATATGATTGAACAGAAAATCAGTAATAGAATTTCCTGAGTTAATTAGATCTTGTGTCAAAACTAAATTTGACTAATGTCAAATTTAAAGATTAAGAGAACTTACTGAGAAAACATATAGGCTAATTTACTAAAGAAGGAGATGTGTAAATATTCACTTCAGTTATCTGATTATTTGAAATGCACCTGCACATGGTTGGGTAATCAAAGTGAACAGAAACTTTTTACATAACTACATAATCAAATTGGATATTCACACAATTTTTAAGTGAAGGTCCTGAACTGCTTTAGTAATTCAATCTCATCATCTACAGAAATAGAGTAATAACTATACGTGTCTTAATAATGCTATCAAACTATTAATACATAACTGATAAAACCATTGTTTCTAAACATTAATAACATCAATACATGAAGATGGGAACCCTGGGACATTACTGCCAAATCCCATTTTTATCATGGTCTAAAAACAGTCCTTAAAAAACCCAATATACAGTTTTAAGATGTAGAACATAATGCCAATATCAAGCAATCTCACTGGCTGCATGCTTGCTCATTAGCATATATATGTACAGACAATACTCCTATAATTTTTAGACATGTGCAAATTTTTACGGTCCAAATATAAATTTGAACACATTTTTGATGATATAGTTTGAAATAGTAACAAATTTTTTGAAAATCAATTAAAATTAGTTTTGTTCATTATTTTCTAACAAACTTTTCAGAAAGATTAGAATTTGGATCGGTCGAAAAACGTGACGTCAGAAAGGGGCGGTGCCACCGGGTGACGTAGCCTGGTGGCCCCGCTCCTTGCTTATATGCAGTTATAAGAACTGTCAAAGCGCAGAGCGGCCAGTCAGCCAGAGGCCTCCCAGGAGATGGAGCGTTTTTTTTCTTTCTATTTTTCGGGTCCGGCAGGTCATGATTGACGATGGATTTACATTGAGGGAAACTATTTTTTTATTTTTTAATAAAGGACTTGTCAAAAACTTGTTTCTCGTGGTTACTACTTTTTCACACTTTATTTGTTAATGGGTAGGGTACGATGTACCTAATACCCAGTCACATGGGTGGCAGGATCTGGGGGCCCCCTTGTTAAAGGGGGCTTCCAGATTCTGATAAGCCCCCTCCCGCAGACCCCCACAACCAAAGCCTATGGTTGTCAGGAAGAGGCCCTTGTGCCCATCAACATGGGTACAAGGTGCTTTGGGGTGGGGGGCAGAGCCCCCCGCCCCAAAGCACCCACTCCCCCATGTTGAGGGCATGTGGCCTGGTATGGTTCAGGAGGGGGGTGCTCACCCCCCTTTCCTTACCTGCCAAGCTGCCTGCTCAGATAAGGGTCTGGTATGGATTTTGGGAAACCCCAAGCATTTTTTTTTAATTTTGGGGGGCCTATGTCGTTTTTTTTTCTATTGCTGGTTTTTGTTTTCTTTACATTCATCTGTCGGTGGGGAAGCCCACTGACAGATGATGACTCACGGTTGTTAAGGACACGGGCGGGCGGCTTCCTGGCCCACTGCCTTACAACCAGCTATTTCTTCACAAAGAATTCGGATTGGTCGGATTGTAATCATTCTGAAAAGTTGAAATTTGTTAGAAAATGAATAAATCAAACAAATCTGAATTAAAACAAAAACAAAATGTAACTAAAAGGAAGTTAAACTAAATTAATTTCAAAACCAAACTAAAGGAATTCCATAAGGAAACAAAATTAGTAACATAACAAATCCATCCGAAACTAAACACATTTTTCTGTTCTGCACATGTCTAATTAATTTTATATGTTTAACTACTTCCCACCTAGCCACTGCACATAAACGGCCGGGTGAGCACTTCCTCCTTCTGAATGGATATTCCTGAATGTCCCTCGGAAGGAGCAGGATCCCACGGCCGAGTGCCCGCACAGCCGCACGATCCCAATGCGCTCATGTCACCCGGACATGGCGCATCTCATATTGGCAGGAGGGCTCTGTGATTGGCCCTCCTGATCACATGATGGCTGCATCCAATCACAACCATCATGTGATGTAAATAGAGAGCCAGTTGCTAGGCGATAGGCTCTCCTTCTCCTCACACGGAGCTTGTTAGTGAGGAGAAGGAGAGCGGATTTCTGCAGCTGGCCGGTGTTCAATGAGTATGAGCTGTTTTTTACACACTGATCACCAGGCTAGTGTCCCCAAAACAGTGTCCCCAAAACAGTGTCACCACACAGTGTCCCCACACAGTAAAAACACCTGTCCCACATATGTCTCAGTAAAATCATCTGTCACAGGGATCATCTGTACACATCTGTCTGTGATCATCTGCGCACATCTGTACATGATCATCTGCGCTCATCTATCCATTATCACACAAACCTATTATTTATTATACACTAATCAGAATTTTTTTTTACAAAGACATGTAGCAGAATACATTTTGGATTAAATTTATGATGAAATTAGATTTTATTAGATTTCTTTAAAAACAGAAAGCAGAAAATATATATATTTTTAAATTTTTTTTTGCTTATCTTGCAAAAATTAAAAAAAAATTGGTGAATAAATCCCACCAAAAGAAAGCTCTATTTGTGTGAAGAAAATGATAAAAAAATGCATTTGGGTACAGTGTAGCATGTCATTCAAGGAAAGAAAGGGGGTTAAAGTGCCCAGTATTGAAGTGGTTAATATCCAATATCCCCCCTCCCAAAAAAGGAAAATATGTAATCATATGTTCTGCAATGCATGTCTCTACAGACATATTGTCTAGGGTTCAGGTCCTATGAAGTAGAATCTGGCTATCTACAAACAAAGATTCCCAAGGTATGGGCAAATCTTTATGTTCAACTTTGGACAGTTTTAACATTATAAAAGGATTTAGAAAATACATCTCCCATGATCACATTATCATAGAAAACCTCAAAAGCATTACCTTAGAGTGTAATCTCCTTGAGGGTAGAGACTGATGTGAATGTATAATATAGACTGTATGTAAAGTGCTGCACAAATTGATGCCGCTTTATAAGTACCTGAAATAAATAAAATAAATATTGCTCCTGGATTGTAATTGTCCCTGCATTGTAGAGTCCTAGATTTGTACCCCTCCTCACAAGGGACATCATTTGAAAGCTACTTATATATTACATTAACTTGAAAAGATTTCATCTAAAAACATATTAGGTTAATTTGTGTAAAGCCTAGAGTTTGTTTGTGGTATGGACTTTATATTGTAAGCTGTTTTATTGTAAAAAGCACTGCATAATACATCAATGCTAAAACAATGTAACATATAAATAAATCTGTAGCTCTGTGTGGTACCTTGTATATAAAATGAAGATAAATACACCATGGTATCACAGTATTAAAAAAAATGCAGACATAATTTATGTAGATAAAAGGTCACTATTGAGAATGCATCAAGGTGATTGAGACATGTAATATGAAGTAAATATAAATACTGTATAAAAAGAAGAATGTAATAACACGTTTACTTGCCAACCAGAGCAAAATAAAATATCTCTGGATTCCATTGGCTTAGTCAAGTGAGCAAATTGTCATGGGAAATAAAAATATTGCCTAGATTCTTTAGATATTAGCATCTCCCAACTGTGGAATTACATCTGCTTTATTCTCTTTACTATTTCTGTATTTTTACAAGCACTGAAATGAAAATGAGTGTATTAAAGAGAAGCAATAATGTGTTATGATGTATAATCAATGATAATATGTAAACTAGGGTGATCTTCAACAAACCGCACACTGCCTCTTTTCACCATTTCACACAAACTGAGGGGTGGATATAATATTGATTGTAAGAAATGTACTTTTGTTGTTAAAAAAAACATGTTATGGTGCTTCTTATAACTGGTTGGTGCCATAAGGTTGATTTACTTAAGGTAGAGATAGCAAATGTTTACTTAGTTTAGTAAATAAAGCAAAAAATAAAAAGTATTACTGCACAGGTGATAATAGCCTAAGTGAAATAAAGCTGTTTGCAATATCACAACAGAATCAATTGTGCAAAAACATACATAATAAATAATAAAAATTATAGAGCTAAATAAATAAAGTTCAAAGTAAATCATTAAAAATAGTCCATATAGTTCTTGAATACTAAAGTGCATAGTGACAGATGAAAAGAAAGTCCATTGAAGTAATAGCCAAAGAAATGTGATTGTTTAGATGAATATCCACCTGGTGCACCTTCACCGTGATAATAAACAGGATACAGGATGTGAGCTTACCAGATCTCTTGACTCCACATTATAGGAGTCTAGACAAGCATTTAAATAATGATCCAGCACTCAAGACGAATCCCTCAGTGGTTAGACCAGAAAGGAAGGTAACATGGCTGGCCAAACAAACCCCTGGTGTTCCTCAGATGTGACCAATAAGAAATAAAAGGGGGGTCCACATAGTGTAGAACAGTAAAAACTTTTATTTTAAGAAAATGTTACTAAACAATCACAGCAATCCAGTGCATAGTCAGCGGTTAAAATGGTAGTTCTCAGGATAAAAATGACTTGTATGCAAGCTCAGTTGACATGGTTAATTAGTCTATGTCTGAATTAACAACGCTCATTTTAACCACTGACTATTTACTGGATTGCTGTAAGTGTTTAGTAACCTTTTCTCAAAATAAAAGTTTTTATGGTTCTACACTATGTGGACCCCCCTTTTCTTCCTTATTGGTCACGTCTAAACGCTTGTCTTAACTCCTATGACGTGGACTCTAGAGATCTGGTAAGCTCACATCCTGTTTATTATCACGGTGGAGGTGCACCAGTGGATATTTATAAAAAAAAATCTAATTTCTTTGGATATTACTTCAATAGTAAATAAAGCACAGATGTGTCCCTCCAATCATGTGCAAATATAGGTTAATTTTTCTTCTCTTTTACACATTATTGGGTATTGAAACTGAGCACTGCTTCAATTTATTCCCTAACTTAAATAAATATTCATATATGAACACATGTTGCAGAGTTAACTGTAGCAATAATACTTATCTAGAGAGCATTTAAGTGTTTGTAAAGGCTATGTTTTTATAAAAATAAAAACATGTTATACTTACCTGCTCTGTGCAATGGTATTGCACAGAGTGGCCCCAAACGTCCTCTTATCAGGTCCCCTGCCAGCACTCCAGGCTCCTCCTCTTCTCTGTGTGCCACCATAGGAAGCACCTGCGGGCTCACAGGAATGCATTAAGGTAAAAACTGTTCTGTTTTTAGAACCACTTTAAAGTTATAAGCAAGCCAATCAAAATTTGCGCCACTGCCAATTTATGCAAATCAGACTCAAGATGCCATAAAATGTCTGGACTGCACACTATCACATCCAGATATTTTAGGAGATTAAAAACTTTTCACTAGAGTTCACAAAGTACTTCATACCAAGAAGAGCACAACAAACAACAACTCCAGTAAGTGGAGGAATATCAAAGGAAAAGAGCAAGCTATCCAAGACACCAACATGTTCACAGCTGAACCATATCAAAACAAAGCAGCATACTAGGACTAGAGCAAGTTATTTAATGTATACACTATAGAAACAAAAGAATCTACAACTCAAGATTTTAGAAACCTAAAACAGTGAAAATTATACAAATGAGGTTGTGCATGGAAGGTGTATGTTGTATTTTCTTTCTTGCTGATAAATTGACAAGGTATTGTAAATAGGAATCAGAGTGAAATGTCATAAAACTTGAGTTTACTATGAAAATAGCAGTTTAGCGGAGGCACATGCGCGGAGTCTAGCGCAGCGGACATGTCCTGCTAGAGCTCCGCTCCGTGAAAAGGGAGAACCGCTGTATAAAGGCAGCCCGCCGTCGTTTTTCATTCAAAAAACGAGACATTATACTCCTGAGAGGTGAGAGAAAACTTTGAAAGCAAAATGGTACTAGGGGGAAACCGGAATAAATATAAAAATGCCCCCAGCGGAGGCACACAGGCTAAGACTGCAGTGAAATTGACGCCAGTCCCCTCAGTCTCCTCAGCCTCAGGCATAATCACCTCAGAGAGCAGGAGAAAGACAAAGCTGTCACAGCAAATCTCCTCAGATGAATCTGACACAGAATTATTTCTGTCACAAAAATCTTCACAAGAACCAGCAGTAACTCCAAACCTTATCAAACAATTTGAGAAAATGCTACACAAAGCATTAAAGATTACCTCAGAACAAATAACCAATAATCTTACTAAAGAAATCAGAGAATTGGGGAACCGTACAGCAGCGCTGGAAATTAAAACTGAAGAACTAGAAAACACAACACAGGAATTTATGACTGAAATAGATCTTCTTAAAGAAGAAAATATAATCTTACAAAACAAATTGGAAGATTATGAAAATCGCACAAGAAGGTCAAATTTGCGTTTCAGAGGCATTCCTGAATCGATCGTTGACCTATCTTCTACAATAACAGCTTTATGCCAAGAATTACAACCAGGAATAGGTTGGAAATGGATAGGGTACACAGAGCCCTCATGCCTAAAAAAACA
This sequence comes from Aquarana catesbeiana, assembly GCF_042186555.1. NCBI lineage: Eukaryota > Metazoa > Chordata > Amphibia > Anura > Ranidae > Aquarana > Aquarana catesbeiana. The sequence goes on from NC_133325.1 coordinate 634,521,999, forward strand.
GATGGACCCCCTCGAGACATCATAGCAAAGTTCCATTTTTATCGAACGAAAGAACAACTTTTATTTGCGGCCAGAGAAAAAAAAAACTTAACCTTTCAAGGTCACAATTTTCAGATTTTCGCAGATCTCTCTCAAGTTACTATCTCTAAAAGACGTGCTATGAAAATACATCTGCTGGAACTGCAAAGAAACAATATCACATACCAATGGGGTTTTCCATTCTCCATACATTTTACCTACCAAGGAAACAGGCACATTTGTAGATCTCCGAACGAACTACAACAAGCTCTACAAGATCTTAACTTGATCAATGGAACATCTGCAATCAATACCTCACGAAGACAAACAGCATCCGCTTCTTCACTACCAACTTCATCCCCAGCTATAGAAAAAAACGGCAACCAGCATGTCCACAAGAGAGGCCGCTATGTATCCCCTCCACAAGAACAAGAAGTAGATCCAATGGACTGAAAGACTATTTTTCCAGGAACATGAATTTAAACATAAAATATAAAATTAGCTAAAAAGATATGCTCTCAATGAATACACAGCATATTGGATGCATTCACAATGCAATTCTTACATGAATTTACATCCCATACTTGTATTCTAATAAATAGAATACAATATGGACAAGGGTAAATCCCAGATTCAAGTAACAATTATATATGCTTAACATAATCATCTGAGAACATAGATCTTTTTAGTCCCATATTTATTCCTAAAACATGAAACCAGGTTTGTTTTTTGTTTTTTTTTGTTGTTCTCTTTTCTTTTTTTATAAATGGAATGGTTTAAAGTAGCTCTCCTTATTTGTTGTATGCAGCATTGAGTTCCACACTACTATAATCAAATAAATAAGGAAGCTCAGTCATGTCAGGAGAATTATAATTTTATTTCTTAGATATATTGTTATATAGATTATATACACATAGTTTTTTTTTACAAAAAAAAAAAAAAAAAAAAAAAAAAGGTTTTTTATCCAGATGCTATAGCCCATACTATTATTCTAAAAATAAATATAAGATGGGCTAGATTAACTCTTTACTCAAATGTCATCTGAGTTTGTTGAATATTATCATACGAGAACACCATTCCTATAAGTTCCATACTTACTTCATATTTTGAAACTAAGTAGCTTTTTCTTTTTCCCTAACCAGATTGGTTAAAATACCTTTCCTATTTATCAGTTGCAACTTTGAGTTAAACACTATTATTATCAAAAGAAGACCTAGTCATGACTGAAATGATACAAATTTACTTCTATAAGTGATACTTTTAGGTAAAATACTGAAACAAAGTTTAGTAGTAAACCTAAACACTAACCACAAAACATATTTTTTTATATATATATATTATTTTTTTTCTCCTCTTTTTCCAGACTGGATAGTTTATTCTACTTAAATAACAGAGAATTTAAACAATCTTTATTTCATAAGTGTTAAGTTTTTCTTCAAAACATTAGATAATATAGAGATGTTTCGTTCCAAGCCTTAAGGGCTACAAATTTACATCCTAGTGATGTTATTTTTCCTTTTTACATTTTTTACAAAGTGGTTCTCCTGCTCACGGAAGTTCCGTGCGCCTCACCTAGTCTTCCTCGGATCCCCCCCGCTTAATATGGGGAGACCTGACGAAGGCCTTCGACCCCCTGTTGAGTGGTTTCACCCCTCACCACGGGCAAATTCTGAACACCTTAGTATTTTATTCTTAAGCTTATGTAATGAAATCTTACCTGTTTTCTTCTTCTTCCCTAAACCAGATCACACAAGATTATTTTTTCTCTTTCCCCTTTTCAAGTCCGTATGGGTTGAGTCCAGCATTCTCCAAACCAGAATAATTGGTAAGTGCTGCCTACTGACTCAGTTACCATGGCTCCTTTAAACATCTTATCCCTCAATGTGCAGGGACTCAATGTGCCATAGAAACGTACTAAAGCGTTTAGATCATTCCAAACACAAAAGGCACACATTGTGTGTATTCAGGAGATGCATTTTACAATAAACTCAACACCTAAATTTTTTAGTTCATCCTATCCACAAGTATTTACTGCCTCGGCCAATACCAAAAAACGCGGAACTTTAGTGGCATTCCACCGCTCCACCCCAATCACAGTCCACTCGGAAATTAAACACCCGGAAGGACGTTATTTAATCCTGACGGGAAACATTTTAGATACAGAAGTAACTGTGGTCTCCTATTATGCTCCAAACAAACAACCAATTCCATTTTTAACACATCTCTTGCAAGTAGTTAATGCACATAAAATGGGAACAATTATAGTATGTGGTGATTCCAACCAGGTTCTCCTCCCATTTCTGGACAAAACTCCATATAGGTCACCTCGAAACCAATCTAAAATATCCCTCTCTCAACTACTTTCGAAACACAATCTAGTTGATTCATGGAGGGAGAGTAACCCAACAAAAAGAAACTACACATATTTTTCACACCCCCATCAAACATTCAGTCGTATAGATCATATTTTTCTTACCACAGGGATGATACCAGAAATTCTATCATCAAACATAATCCCCATCCCATGGTCTGATCACAACGCAGTCCTAACCACCATTACATCCACTATACCTAAAACTCAAGATAAAACATGGTATCTACCAGAAATATTAATCAAACAACCTATATATAGAAATAAAATTGAACATGCATTGAAAGAGTATTTCATACTCAACAAAAGCCCAGAAATTTCTCCGATAACACTTTGGGAAGCTCATAAAACGGTGTTGAGAGGGATATTTCAGCAACAGATTGGTATACTCAAAAGAGAACATAGAAATCTTGCACGAAAATTAGAAACACAATTTAATTCCCACTTCTTAGCCTTTCAAAACAATCCTAACCCAATTACTAAAAGTGAATTAGAGAAGGCACGCCTGGAATATGATCTTTTTCTAACAGAATCAACTGATAAAATATTACGTCGTTCCAGGCATGCCTTTTATATGAAATTGAATAAACCAGGCACATACTTGGCACGTGCACTCAAAACAACTAATAAATCTTTTAAACCAATTAAGCTGAAGATATCTAAAAATATATACACTAGTAATCCCCTTAAAATTGTCCATAAATTTCGTTCCCACCTAAAAACACTGTACACGGAGTCAAATTCGTTTAATTTAAACGAAGCAGATTCCTTTTTCTCAAAAATTAATTTACCTGAATTATCTGATTCACAAAAAGCGCAATTAGAGGAACCCATCAAGGTAGAAGATGTAGCAAAAATCATCAAAGAATTAAAAATTAATAAAAGACCAGGACCTGATGGTTATTCAGCATTATATTATCGTACCTTTTCAGACTCTATTTCCCCCATATTAACAGAAACATTTAATGCACTACTTGAAAACAATTCATTTAGACAGGAATCCTTAACGGCGATCATATGCATGATTCCTAAGCCTCATGCAGATGACACATCCTGTACTAACTACCGTCCTATCTCGATGCTTAATATAGACATCAAAATTCTGGCAAAAATTTTAGCGTCCCGTCTTGGTGATTTCATTGGCACTCTTATAAATCGTGATCAGGTTGGCTTTATACCAACTCGCTAAGCAGGCGATAATGTACGACGAGCGGTTCTTTTAGCACATGTTGCCAAGACCCGACGCATTCCCTCCTGTTTTCTTTCACTTGATATTCAAAAAGCCTTTGATTCCATATCTTGGCCATACTTGCATTATATGTTACAAAAATGGGGTTTTGGCCCGAATTTTATAAACTGGATCAAAGCTTTATATAATAAACCCAAGGCATACGTTAAATACGCAGGGTATAAATCTGAGGCCTTTAACATTGAGAGGGGCACTAGACAGGGGTGCCCGCTTTCGCCCCTGTTGTTTGCCCTCCTCATAGAACCTCTTGCCCAACGAATTAGATCAGAACCAACCATAACTGGAATTGAGATAGGAGGATTTCATCACAAACTATGTCTATTTGCGGATGACATCCTCTTGTTTCTTTCATCACCGCAAATATCAGGCCCCAATTTGATGCCAATACTTGATGACTTTGCTGCCTTTTCGGGTCTTTTCATTAATTCTAAAAAATGTATAGCATTAAACATATCCCTCTCAACATTGGAATTAAATTCAGCTAAAAACGGTCTCCCATTTACTTGGGCAGATAAATCTATCGCTTATCTAGGAATACATCTCACTGCATCCTATTTGGATCTTTTTTCAGCTAACTACCCTCCAATGGTTAAAAATATAACAAATATGCTGAAATCCTGGAATCACCTCCCTCTATCATGGTTTGGAAAAATTAACACAATAAAAATGACAATCTTACCCAAATTATTATATTTATTCAGAGTTTTACCTATCCCAATTCCTGCCTATTACTTAAGAATTATACAAAGAAAAGCAAATTCATTTATTTGGGGCTCCTCTAAACCTCGTACGAAACTGCACACATTATATCTCCCTAAGTTGAATGGTGGTCTAGGATGTCCCAATTTTGCCTCTTACTATAGAGCGGCTCATATAGCAACTTTAACTAAATACCATACACAACACGAATCCCCTCTTTGGGTGTCAATTGAAGCAGCTGACTGCGATCCCTTATCAATCGCAAATCTGCTCTGGCTTTCGCCAAGAGATCGTAGAGGGTTAGGTAACCCAATTACCAAACATTTTATCTCCATGTGGGACAAATACAAACTCAGAAATCAATTACAATCTTTACATAACCCTCTATTATCTTTCTATAAAAACCCTGCATTCTACCCAGCATGGGTCTCACCTAGATCTTTCAAAGCGTGGATTACTTATGATGTACTAAACATGCACAAATTTGTAAATTCCTCATTCTTTATTCCCTTCCCAACCCTCTGCGTCAAATATAGATTACCTCAATCAGAGTTATTTAGATATCTTCAGATTAAAAATTTCTTTATGCCTCTCTTAACCACAAAATCTCCACTGACTCAATTCACTACATTTGAAAAATTTTGTAAAGATAATCCTCATGCTAAAGGCATGATTTCGATCCTTTATGCTCAATTAGTAAACCAACCCGAAACGGAGAAACCATCGTATGTACAGAAATGGGAGGGAGATTTAGAACGAACACTGGAAACAACAGAATGGAATCAAATTTGGTTAACAACCAAATCGGCTTCCCCAAACATACTAGCAATAGAGGCTAATTATAAAGTTTTAATACGATGGTACCTTGTACCGGTTAGAATAGCGAAATATGTGCATAACTACTCGACAGAGTGTTATCGTGGATGCTCTGACCCAGGTACTCACTTTCATATTTGGTGGTCATGCCCCAAAGCACAAATCTTTTGGAAGGCTATCTTTACTATTGCATCTAAAATGTTAGGAATATCCATCACCCCTGATCCTGCAATGGCTCTCATTAACCGAAAACCAGAATTTTTAACACATAACCAATTTAAATTACTTATCCAACTATTTACAGCGGCAAAACAAACACTGGCAAAAGCCTGGAGATCTCCTTCATTGATAGTGGAAGAGGTAGTAAATCGAATGAACGTAACCATGACTCAAGCTAAAATGGTAGCCATTGACAATGACTCGTTTGTCAAATTTGATAAAATATGGCAACCATGGATTAGCAACTACTTGCCTTCAACTTTTAACAAAGAAGTTTTACTACCATGGTAACTGACCCAGTGAACCAATGCATTATATAGTCTTTAGTGACTGTGATGCCTCGACTCAACCCTACGGACTCTTCCCTCTATTCTTTCTTGCACTTCCTCTTTCTATCTCTCCTTTCTTCTCTACTTATTCTTTTTTTGTTTTATTTGGAAGCTCATACTAACCATAGAACACAACTCCTCTTACAACCAGCACCATTTGTATGTATTATTAATACCATAAGAACTTATAATGCAATATATAATCTACATTGTTTAAATATGTATTTCTGAGCTTCATTTCCTTTATTGCATAACTTGTACTCACTGTAATGTCAAATACCGCATTGTATGTACAATAAAATCTTTTGACAAGGAAAATAGCAGTTTAGCATTTTTTACAATTTCAGTAAATACTGCCTTTAAATCTACAATGTAGCACCACAAGCTGAAATGAGAAAGAAAAGATTTAAAAAATATAAACCCTCCCACATTAAACCTTATTATTTTGTGTGTGTAATTATGTTCATGATCAGCAATCCTGCATGTTGTTATTAATATACTCCAAAATAGTATTAAAAGTGTTTTTTCTGTGTTCTTTTTTTTGCATTTCCTTGTGTTTTATGTATTGTGATAATTTTTTTTTTTTTTTTTTTAGAGAATAGAAAAAAAAACAGTAGTACATAGAAAAATTAAAAACATTTTTACATTTTAGTTATTTTTGGTAAACATCATAAATATATGCTAAAAAACAACCAAGACACTAAATAACCAATAAACACACCACACAATCCTACACATTATTCACACATATTGTCTAAAAAAAAGCTCAAAAAAGACCAAACCCCCTTATTATAAAGGGAGCTTCCAGATTATGTGTCTTTCCCACAAACCCTAGCATCCTCTTGGGGACCACACGTGGGGATGAGGCCCTTGTCCCCAAAATGGGGATGAGGCCCTTGTCCCCAAAATGGGGACAAGGTGCCTTGAAAGGAAAGGTGTCTTTATTTAATATTTTAATATATTATATTTTTGGAATGAGCAACAACCATGATTAACAACTGTGCACATTTTAGAAAATGGTGTGGAACCTATGGTTCAAACCAGACCCTTATCCAGGCATGCAGTCTGGGTTCTCAGGAGAGAACTGAGCATGCACCCTCATTCTCCTGAACTGTACCAGGTCACACATCTGTCAAAATTAAGAGCGGCAAAGCAAAGCACCTTCTCCCAGTCTCTCTATGTTGTGGGGACAAAGGCCTCATCCCCACACCTGGTTCAGAAGTGGACGAGGGGGCTTGTGGATGGATTTATCAGAACCTGGAAGCTCTTTTTAGAAGAAATGGGCCCCAAGATATCCACCTCCCCCTTAGGGAATGAGTATGGGGTACATTAGTACTCACACATGTAAAAAAAGCCATACCACTAGGCCAATATATCAGCTCTAGGCAAACTGTCCTACATTGGAAGGCTTTGGAAGGAAGGCACTAGCCATGGAGGGGAGGTTCCTCCAGTGAGAATATGATTTAAGTATCATCACAAGAGTCAGCTTTTGGGCCAGAATTATATTGCATGACATTCTCTTGAGAGAATGTCAATCTAAAACTAGTGAACAGATTTATGAGAAATTGCAATTAATTACTATCTCCATTAGGTACCGTTTGGAATTTGATGACATAAAGCACAACATGTGGATATTCTAAATGGAGATTTTGGTCTAACAGAAGTCTAATCCAAAGGGGTGCTAGTTGTGCCTAAAAGTGCAAAATCTATAGGCAACATCTTATTCACAAGTTTATTTAATTCAAAGAAATATAAATGCACATGGTTGGGCAGAATGGGTATGTATAAGTCTGATTTACCCCGCTGCTCTAGCTGCACTTTTTTAGGAGGCCCACATGCGGTGAAGACCTATAAAATATGTTGGCAGAACAACATGATGGGTAAATGAACATATAGGTGATCATCTCTCCAAAATTTGAATATGAAAGAATACCAATGTAGCAAGGCATTTTGTGGAACAACAGAATTTCAATTCGGACTCTTTTAGAGCTCAAATTGTTGAAAATGTAAAAATTCCTGGAGGTGACCACCCATTCCTGTTTAACCTATGAGAAGTGTTTTGGACATTTATGTTGGATACTAGTAAACCCAAAGAACAGAGTTTTGAGTGGGATGTGACCCATTATTTTGAATAGTAGATCATGCGCTTTCCCTTTTTCCCCTTTTACTGCCCCACTCTTATTTTTGTTTCCTTCCTACTCCCCACCCCCCTTCCCTCTTCCACTGTACCCCTACCCTTTCCTCCCTTCATCCCCCATGCCCTCTTTTCCTCCTTACTACTCCTCTTTTGTTTTTACTCCCCTTTTTATCACTTCCTCATTTCCCCTTCTCACCCCCCAGTTTTTTTTATATCTTCCTTCATATATAATATATATATATATACACAATATATCAGGTAGTCCACATTATTTATTCTCAACTTTGTGATTTGTGATTTGTTTTTTCTTTTTAGGTAATCTCATGTAGTTCTTATGTACAAGATACTTATTAATAAATATGAAATCTGAGATCTCCTGATGTTCTCCAGTTTTGTACTGAACATCAGAATTTCTAGTTTTGAGTGGAGAAACCTTGTAATTGAAGTCACGGTGGAGTAGGTGAATTTATGAAAAGCTGATTTCACTTTAAAAACATAATATATTGTAATTGGACAGTATATCTAAATACCCCTCCCTCTGACTGTCCTCATCTCTACAGTTAAGACTGTAAAGGTTATAAGTGTAATAAAGTGGGGGTTTCCAGTTGGGGATATGCAGCACATACTATTTAGTTAAATAAAGTTGGTTTTAACATGTGACCTCATTGAGTGCGACCAGTTGCCTTGCACCTGGATCTGTAGGTAGAATAGATGGGCTCCTTTGGTCAGTAGGCTGCATGCCCTGTAGTAGAATGAGCAAGTGGGGCCTTGCTGGGTTTGTTAATGCCAAGCTTTGTCTGGTTTGCTTATCCCTAATGTGTAGTGCATAGTCATTGTAAAGTCCCCAGGAGCTGTGTTCCTTTTCTGTAATGAGTATTCACTGTTCTTTAAACAGACCAAGTTGGACAGCCCCTACCTGCAGTACCAAAGAGATTTGGAAGTTAGGGAGTGGCAGAACAAATATATAAGCATTAGTCAGATACTCTTTAACCACAAACATTGGCCTTATGAAGATTAGTTTGCTCACTTCTGTTCCCTGACACCACTGATGATCCTATTGGCCAAGTCCACATTGTATTAGGGTGCAATGCTTTTTTCCAGTCAATTATGGCTGAGAAGTTCAGGTTTTTTTGTGTTTCAAAAGGTTTTACTCCAGAGATAAAACAATAATCCTGAGACTTTATAAATCTCTGGTTCAGCCGCATCTGGAGTATTCTATCCAGTTCTGGTCACCAATGCTCAGAAAGGGATATATGCAAATGCACAAGGGGCAATATAGAACAACCCTCCGTGGACTTTAAGGGCAGGAAATTGTATAAAAGGTAAGTTTCTTTAAAAGGCAATAATGCCACATTTATAAATACAGATATAAAAAAGAGACACTGAAGGCCTAATATTGAATAAGACACATATAACAAATATTCAAATAATAGTATATGTACACTGTTCAAAAAGATTCATATGACCAATAGCCAAATAGTATCAAATGCACCCCAGGTACTGCCAGAGATATATACTGTGGTCAGTCTACATGAGTTGATTTGATGCATCCCAACATGTTTTTGGAATTATATTCCTTCTTCAGGGGGAATACTAGGTAATATTCCCTTCTAGAATACAATAGATATGAATGGTCACCAATTATCATAATATATCTGAACATGTTAAGACAGTTTGCATTCATATAGTATGTTAAAGTAAAATATAGGCCATGTTTGATACTTACAATAATCAATGTATAATACATGAACAAATAATTGAATTGATCAATTAAAAGATCCCCAATGGATAGGGCTGGAGTGTCTATCCCTCACTGGATAAGCAAATAGGCACCCAGGGTGGACCACCATGTAACCACAAGGACTGCCCACAGAGAGAAAACAGCACCAGCAATAGAGATGGCAATATCTGGAATTAAATATAGTAATTATTACTCAACTGTAATATAGATTAAAGGAGTTGTTATGTGTTGTGGCAAAACCACATTGGTTCAATAAAAAATTAGTTGGACAATACCCAAGATAGTCATTCCAAGCTTAAAGCTGTAAGTTACTACAAATTTGCCATGCATAACAAAACTATCTGTTGTAGCCCAAAAGTTCCCTAACATAGACGATTTACCATCAATAGGTAGACATGTACATCCAGCTCCCTGAGGTGAGTCCGACTGCTTTGAGGGGTTTATATATGGGCTTGCTTCACTTGCTCCCCACATTGCTTTTACCTTTTTACCTTTTAATCAGTGATCATATTTTTTGTACTCATCTGCAATTGGTGTTTGTACTTTTTAAAATTAAAAATCTTCTTTTTTTGACTTGCACCATATGGAGCTTTTTCCTTATTTTTTATCTTGGTCTGAATGAGAAAAACATTTCATCCATCATTGGTCTTCAAAACTGACCCCTCACTGGGTTTTAATCCCTATTTTGTCTGGAGAATCACCTGAGCCTTGGATATCCAGCTAAATCGCACTCTATGGATCTATTCCTGTTGATAGATTGACCTATCGTATTTGGAGTGACCCTCCTCCACGTTCCAATCACATTTGAGTGGGTACTACCGTTTGACCATCAGGCTTCCGGCCAATACAAGCTCGATTGACCCACTACCATAGGCAAATAGGTCCACCCTGTCTGGTAAGAATTATTTATCTACAACTTTCCATTAGAAGATTGTCTTGTTTTGAATAAGTTAGCTTCTTTTCTTCTTGCTGTATCACCTTTACTGTGGATTCTAAATCAGTTATTTGATTGGACACATTTCTTACGAAGTTCACTATTTTTAGTGTTTATATACAATTTTTCTTTTCGCTGTTTGGACAATATTTTTTCTGATTACTCCTGCATTGGATATATGATCGTTGTATTCAAATGTTATTAATTCACGTTATGTATATATCACATGTTTGATTTCATGTTTTGTATAACTCAACATTTTTAGTTCACTATAGACATAGTGTTTTATGAGTACATCTAGCACTACACTTTTTTTTTTACATTTACGTGGGACTTTGTTTTAGTGTTAGCAGCTTCACCCACATTGGTTTAGCACAGTAATTGACCCCTTTTTTTTTCATACATTTATATGTGTATGCCCAGAGGCACACTGACCATTGAGCCACTCGGGCACTGCCCGAGGGCCCTAGGCCACTAGGGGGCCCCATCAGGGTTGCCAGCCTCAGTAAAACCAGGGACAGTATGTATAAATCTGTGGTTTTTTTACATCTGCCTGTGTATACTGTGTGTACATGTATGTGTATACTGTGTGATTGTATACTGTGTGTGTGTATACTGTGTGGCCCCGTAATCTCTGATTGCCTAGGGGCCCCATAATCTCCTATTGCCCTGGGGCCCCATGAGTTATCAGTCCGCCCCTGTGTATGCCCCACCTAGGGAACCAATCCCCTGGTGGAGGAGACGCTGGGTGTTTGGTGCCAAACGTCGCCACTGAATGATGCGGTGGAGAAGGAAGAATCGGGGCAGTCCCAGCCACTAGGCTGGATAACGCCACATGTCAATGCATCACCGGCGTGTAGTCAGCCTGGCTGTGCCAGAAGGGGCTGCGGCAAGGATGGAAGTCCCATAGTCCAAGCAGGGACACCCCGGCCCAAAGCAGGCGTCTCTGCATAATGGACATGACAGGAGCCCACACGACGAGTGGTAAATGAAGAGGGCCCAACAAAAAGTTCCACAGCGTTCCCACCAGTGAATAGGGACAGCGCAGCAGTACTCGCTTGTTTGTTCATGTACTGTACATTGATTATTGTAAGTATGAAATACAGCCTATATTGTACTTTGATATATAGTATGTGAATGTAAACTATCTTAACATGTTCAGGTATATTATGATAATTGGTGAATATTCATTTTTGTATTCTAGAAGGGAATATTACCCAGTGTCTCCTCTGAGGAAGGAATATAATTCTGAAACATGTTCAGATGCATCAAAGAAACTCAGGTGGACTGGCCACAGTATATCTCTGGATGTACCTGGGGTGCATTTGATATTCTTTGGGTATTTGTAATATGAATCTTTTTGAACAGTGTACATATACTATTATTTGCATATTTGTTATATGTGTCTTAATACTGGGACTTCTGTGTCCCTTTTTTAAATTTGTATTAATAAAAGTGGTGTTATTTGCCTTATTTAAAGAAACGTATCTTATATACTATTTTCTGCCTTTAAAGTCCACAGGGGGGGTTGTTTTATATTGCACCTTGTGCAATTGCATATATGTTTAAATTAAGATGTTGGCAGTTCAATACACTCTATCCCTAAATACAACTAATATCCTCAGAAAGGATGTGCTGGATCTGGAGTCCAGAGAAGGGGAACAAAATCAATATGGGGACTGTAGGACCTCAATTACGAGGAAGGACTACAAGTGCTAAATCTTTTCTTTCTGGAGAAGAGACGCTTGAGAGGAGATATGATAGTGATATACAAATATCTCAATGGTGATCCCAGTGTAGGGCTCCATGTACATGGGATGCTGAGGCAAATTCTCAGCATCCCATGATTTTTTTGACACCTTGAAACTGGCATTTAAAACACCCATTTAGCCGCGTTTAGCGCTGATTTTCTGCATTTGCGTTTAGAAGCGTTTAGTTAAAATAACATCATAAGACCCTCCCCAAGCCTAAAAAAAGTATTATTTAACTATCTCAGCCATTTTGATAAACCAGAGTGAGTAGCAGCAGCTGAGAGAGCAGCAGTGTACTTGTATTTAGTGTGTCACTTGCCACGTCACCTGCCAAAAGTTACGGATTGTCACTTGCCACACATTGCGGATTGTCCACTTGCCACGTCACCTGCTACAAATTACAGATTGTCCACTTGCCATGTCACCTGCCACAAGTTGCGGATTGTCATTTTCCATGTCACCTGCCACAAGTTGTGGATTGTCACTTGCCACATGTTGAGGATTGTCCACTTGCCACATCACCTACCACAAGTTGCGGATTGTCCACTTGCCACGTCACCTGCCACAAGTTGCAAATTGTCGTTTGCCACGTCACCTGCCACAAGTTGTGGATTGTCCACTTTCCACTTCACCTGCCACAAGTTGTGGACTGTCCACTTGCCATATCACCTGCCACAAGTTGTAGATTGTCCACTTGCCACGTCACCTGCCACATGTTGTGGATTGTCCACTTGCCATATCACCTGCCACAAGTTGTGGACTGTCCACTTGCCGCGTTACCTGCCACAAGTTGCAGATTGTCCACTTGCCATATCACCTGCCATACGTTGTGGATTGTCACTTGCCACAAGTTGTGGATTGTCATTTGCATTGTCACCTGCCACAAGTTGCTTGTTCAAATCTAACAAATACATATGGGTCAAATTCCAATTATACTTCGGATAACAGCAATGCTAGTGGTGTATTGGATTGGATCAAGGGCTCATTAGGGTATATACATGGTCTATGAATCATTGCAATTACATTTAAAAAAAATAAAAAAAAATAATGGTTTTTCATCATTTGCCACAATTTTTGAGATTTTTAATGTAAAAAAATAGGGCACCTTTAAAAACACTTATAAACGAAAACACGGCTAAATGCCAGTACCGCGTTTGGCATCTGAAACATGGAAATCTTCGGCATCTGAACTCATTTTTTTGCCTTCAAAGAAAGGCTGTTAAACACAACTGCCTAAAAATGACTGTAAACAAAATTGTGTACATGGTCACATAAGATAACTTTGAATGAGTTCAGGGGCAGTTGAAAAAAGCGTCCAACTGCCTCTGAATGTCCGTTTGACAGCAGCAGTGTACATGGGGCCTAAGTATGAAACTTTTCAGTAACAGGGAGTGTAAGAAGACACAGGGCAGACACAATGAGACAGGAAGTAAAGAGGTTTAATCATAAGCTGCATAGAGGGTTTTACACTGTCAGGGCGGTAAGGATGTGGTACTCTCTTCCACAATCTGTGGTGTCAGCAGGAAGTATTGATAGTTTTAGTGAACACAATATACGGGGATATGGGAAATGATTATCTACACAAACACACATACACCAACACAAGTTGAAGTGGGTGGACTGTTGTCTTTATTCAACTTTACCAACTATGTAACAATGTAACTATGTTTTTATTTCAAAATATTTCCAACATTAATACATGTGAACACCAAGAGAATTAGAAGTATACAGTATAAAGCACCATGTGACATACATAAAAAATTCAAATTTAGGGTAGAAGCAACACAGTATAATTTTGTTATGAAGTCCACAATATCTAGGATCCTTCTTCTACACTTTTGTTTACAACCTGGATCAGTCACCAGAGAGAAGGTATGATTTTTCTTGAAAAGACATGAAAGAGAAAAGAGAGCAAAGGTGGGGTGAAGACCAAGGGCAGGGTGTGGGTAAGAAGAAAGAAAGGAGCAAGACAGTCAGAGCACCATAATGCTCCCCTAAAATGAGTGGATGTTTGATGTTTTGTAGAGAATCATCAATTTCTTCAGAGGAAAAAGTGAGTGTTCCAGAGGAACCAAACCTTTCTAAACGTCTTATACTTGTCACGAAGAACAGACAATTTTTTCATTCACTAAATACTATGCCGTGTTTTGCTGGACTTGTGCAACTATTGAGGTGGCAGACCACCAAGCTTTGGCCAGAGTTTTGTATCATAGAATTAGGTATGAGCCTGGATTAAAAAATAGTGATGTATAGAATTCCCTGTGCTACTACACAGACTACCAATAGCTCCCTCTTCCCTGGGTAGTATAATCACTGCATTAAATTAACAAGTGATCTACAAGAAGCTGCTGCCACTAATTAGTGCATATCATAACACCCTTAAAGTGACACTAAAGCTTATTTTTTTTTAAATAACAAACATATCATACTTACCTCCACTGTGCAGCTTGTTTTGCACAGAGAAGACCTGAACATCCTCTTCTGGGGTCCCACGGTGGCTCTCGCAGCTCCTCCCCTCATTAGATAATCCCCTGGGGGAAAAAAACTGAGAAACACTTTCCACTTCTTAATTCTAACATTCAATATTTACATTAAAAAGATAAATCAAACTTTCATATTCATGTGAAAAAAACGTATCAAAATCAAATCTGTGGATGTTAGTTGATCCTCCTCTTGCAGTCAGGACCATTGCTGCTTTGTTTAATGTGCTAAGAGCCGCTCTGTTGTTTGTGTAAGGTTGACTTGTATATAGATATATATATATATATATATATATATATATATATATATATATATATATATATATATATCTATATCTATATACAGTATATAGATATATATATATATAGATATCTATATAGATATCTATATATATATACAGTAGATAGATAGATAGATAGATAGATAGATAGATAGATAGATAGATAGATAGATAGATAGATAGATAGATAGATAGATAGATATAGATAGATAGATATCTATATATAGATAGATAGATATATATTAAAGCTGCATGATTCTGGCTAAAATGAGAATCGTGATTTTTTTTGCTTAGAATAAAGATAACGATTCTCTCAAGATTCTCGTGGTTTAACACCTTCTTTCACATTATACAAAAAAAAATTGGGCTAACTTTACTGTTTAGTTTTTTTTTTTTAATTAAAGTGTATTTTAAAAAAAAAATAGCATTTGAAAAACCGCTGCACAAATACGGTGTGACATAAAATATTGCAACAACCACCATTTTATTCTCTAGGGTCTCTGCTAAAAAAATATCATGTTTGGGTGCTACAATTAATTTTCTAACAGAAAATAATGATTTAAGTAACAAATGTCAGAAAAGGTTTGGTCTTTAAATGGTTAAACTTCCCTCATCTACACGCCAGAGATCTTTCCTTTGATAAAAGAATGAAAAGATACTTTGTTTCTACTTATTTCTGCTTTGTAACAAAACTTGGCAGGCTGCCCAGATTTTTCCAGGTGTGAGAACTCTCTGCACTTGCTAGAAAGATTGTGACATGCTGTTTTGAAAATCGGGAAGGGAAAAAGATCATGATTTTGATTCTTAACGATTAATCGTGCAGCTCTAACATATGTGTATACACACTATACATCCAAAACTAGTATAGAGACACTCAGGGATCTTGCAGACATGGTAAATCAAAACAGCAGCCTTTTTTTGTTGTCAACATTTTGATGAAGCTCGGTCCATCTTTCTCAAGACTGCTTCATTGAAATGCTGACAATTAAAAAACACTGCTCTTTTGCTCTACCTCCTCTGCAAGATCCTCTATGCTAATTTTTGATTTATATGTATTTCTTTGTGGGTGAGCACTTGGGCATTTACCTCAAACATAGAGGTCCATTGGCTATCCTTGGGACTATATATAAATATGAAGGAGGGGGAGAGGGAAAATAGCCCCTAAAAATATTTTATTATTTTTCTTAGTGAAATAGGGGTACTGATCTGCTAACTTGCAAGGTTCAGAATCTAAAGCCACAGGAAGTGGCTCTGGCTGGACTTTCTTCAGATTTATATTTAGAGACTGCAACAACAACCCCTCTAGGTGGGACTTTGGAAGGCATGCACAATTCAAACATATGTCAAAAGTAATTTTAATTAATACAGAATAAAAGTTACATAAAAAATTGATAAAAAGCGGATGCAATTAAATGACAGATAATCATTGCTGACAGTCGACTTACAGATAAAATGAAGACAAAGAGAGCCCAATGCGTTTCAAATTTACATGATAAATATAGCTTTTTCTTCTACAGGGTAAAATTATTTGTAAAGAAATAGTAACCTACAATCTAGAAGATAATATTAGAACCATGATACATTTACCACATTTATAGTTCCATACTGGTACATACCAGTATGGAACTATAAATGTGGTAAATGTATCATGGTTCTAATATTGGTGGATATATACATATATATCCACCAACCTGTTTAAGATAAGAGGATTTGAAACAAAAAAATTGCATCAATATTTAAAAGGAAATGCTTATCCTTTGCTGCTGCATATCATGGAATGACAGACAGGGAGTGAGCATGACATACCTGCTCCTCCAGTCACTGCGGGATAAGTGATCCCCACCACTAGAGGTGTCCGGTGTCAACACGGGATCCGTCATGGCCACATATAAAGAAAAATGTATACATACACCTGGTCTCATAATTCAAGGTACCTACATGTGTCTAAGAAGAATACATATGGAAGAAAATGTACTTAGTTTTCATAGAGATAAGAGTAGATTCAATATTATCCAGGCCACAAAAGGGGGACACACTTGGCTAGGGATGAGCTTCGTGTTATATAGTGTGGGGGTTTATAACATGCCCCACACTATATAAGGCTGCCTGCACGGCGGCCCTGTGTACTGTGTTCTGGCGTGCTTAGAGAGAGAGAGAAAGTGTCACTTCATTTGAGTTAGCTAGATTAGGCAGGACAGTCAGTGAGTTAGCTGCCCTTACAGTGTATTGTGTATATATATGCATCCCAGGTGTTGCATATATATATATATACACTGTATTCAGTTTAGCTGGATCCGATCCTGTTATCTTCCTACTGACAGGCAGGCTTGTCTTGTTATAGTATTTACAGATACCTAAAGAAAATTGCTGGTGTTCTTTTGATCCTATTAGTACCACAGTCAGGCAGCTAGACTATTTACAGTTAGTGTAGTGCGTCCTCCTCACAGTGTTCAGTTAAAGCTACAAGTTAGCGTAGTGCACAGTGTTCAGCTAAAGCTACAAGTTAGGGTAGTGCGTCCTCCTCACAGTGTTCAGCTAAAGCTACAAGTTAGTTTAGTGTGACCTCTGCACAGTGTTCAGCTAAAACTACAAGTTAGTGTAGTGCACAGTGTTCAGCTAAAGCTACAATTTACGGTAGTGCGTCCTCCTCCCAGTGTTCAGCTAAAGCTACAAGTTAGTTTAGTGTGACCTCTGCACAGTGTTCAGCTAAAGCTAAGTTAGTGTAGTGCATCCTGCTCACAGTGTTCAGCTAAAACTACAAGTTAGTGTAGTGCGACCTCTGCATAGTGTTCAGCTAAAGCTACAAGTTAGCGTAGTGCGTCCTTCTCACAGTGTTCAGCTAAAACTACAAGTTAGTGTAGTGAGACCTCTGCACAGTGTTCAGCTAAAGCTACACATTGGTGTAGTGTTTCCACCTCACAGTGTTCAGTGAAAACTACAAGTTAGTGTAGTGCGACCCCTGCACAGTGTTCAGCTAAAGCTACACATTGGTGTAGTGTTTCCACCTCACAGTGTTCAGCGAAAACTACAGGTTAGTGTAGTGCGTCCTCCTCATAGTGTTCAGCTAAAACTACAAGTTAGTGTAGTGCGACCTCTGCACAGTGTTCAGCTAAAGCTACAAGTTGGTGTAGTGTGTCCTCCTCACAGTGTTCAGTGAAAACTACAAGTTAGTGTAGTGCGACCTCTGCACAGTGTTCAGATACAGCTACAAGTTAGTGTAGTGCGTCCTCCTCATAGTGTTCAGCTAAAGCTACAAGTTGGTGTAGTGTGTCCTCCTCACAGTGTTCAGCTAAAACTACAAGTTAGTGTAGTGAGACATCTGCACAGTGTTCAGCTAAAGCTATAAGTTGGTGTAGTGTGTCCTCCTCACAGTGTTCAGCAAAAACTAAAAGTTAGTGTAGTGTGACCTCTGCACAGTGTTCAGCTACAGCTATAAGTTAGTATAGTGCGTCCTCCTCATAGTGTTCAGCTAAAACTACAAGTTAGTGTAGTGAGACCTCTGCACAGTGTTTAGCTAAAGCTACAAGTTAGTGTAGTGCGTCCTGCTCACAGTGTTCAGCTAAAACTACAAGTTAGTGCAGTGTGACCTCTGCACAGTGTTCAGCTAAAGCTACAAGTTAGTGTAGTGAGACCTCTGTACAGTGTTCAGCTAAAGCTACAAGTTAGTGTAGTGCATCCTGCTCACAGTGTTCAGCTAAAACTACAAGTTAGTGTACTGTGACCTCTGCACAGTGTTCAGCTAAAGCTACAAGTTAGTGTAGTGCGTCCTCCTCTAAAGCTACAAGTTGGGGTAGTGCATCCTCCTCATAGTGTTCAGCTAAAGCTACAAGTTGGTGTAGTGTGTCCTCCTCACAGTGTTCAGCGAAAACTACAAGTTAGTGTAGTGCGAGCTCTGCACAGTGTACAGCTAAAGCTACAAGTTAGTGTAGTGTGTCCTCCTCACAGTGTTTAGCTAAAACTACAAGTTAGTGTAGTGAGACCTCTGCACAGTGTTCAGCTAAAGCTACAAGTTAGTGTAGTGTGTCCTCCTCACAGTGTTCAGCTAAAGCTACAAGTTAGTTTAGTGTGACCTCTGCACAGTGTTCAGCTAAAGCTACAAGTTAGGGTAGTGCAACCTCTGCACGGTGTTCAGCTACAGCTACAAGTTAGTGTAGTGCGTCCTCCTCATAGTGTTCAGCTAAAACTACAAGTTAGTGTAGTGCGACCTCTGCACAGTGTTCAGCTAAAGCTACAAGTTGGTGTAGTGTGTCCTCCTCACAGTGTTCAGCGATAACTACAAGTTAGTGTAGTGCGACCTCTGCACAGTGTTCAGCTAAAGCTACACATTGGTGTAGTGTTTCCACCTCACAGTGTTCAGTGAAAACTACAAGTTAGTGTAGTGCGACCCCTGCACAGTGTTCAGCTAAAGCTACACATTGGTGTAGTGTTTCCACCTCACAGTGTTCAGCGAAAACTACAAGTTAGTGTAGTGCGACCTCTGCACAGTGTTCAGCTACAGCTACAAGTTAGTGTAGTGCGTCCTCCTCATAGTGTTCAGCTAAAACTACAAGTTAGTGTAGTGAGACCTCTGCACAGTGTTCAGCTAAAGCTACAAGTTGGTGTAGTGTGTCCTCCTCACAGTGTTCAGCTAAAACTACAAGTTAGTGTAGTGCGACATCTGCACAGTGTTCAGCTAAAGCTATAAGTTGGTGTAGTGTGTCCTCCTCACAGTGTTCAGCAAAAACTAAAAGTTAGTGTAGTGAGACCTCTGCACAGTGTTCAGCTACAGCTATAAGTTAGTATAGTGCATCCTCCTCATAGTGTTCAGCTAAAACTACAAGTTAGTGTAGTGAGACCTCTGCACAGTGTTTAGCTAAAGCTACAAGTTAGTGTAGTGCGTCCTGCTCACAGTGTTCAGCTAAAACTACAAGTTAGTGTAGTGTGACCTCTGCACAGTGTTCAGCTAAAGCTACAAGTTAGTGTAGTGCGTCCTCCTCTAAAGCTACAAGTTAGGGTAGTGCATCCTCCTCATAGTGTTCAGCTAAAGCTACAAGTTGGTGTAGTGTGTCCTCCTCACAGTGTTCAGCGAAAACTACAAGTTAGTGTAGTGCGAGCTCTGCACAGTGTACAGCTAAAGCTACAAGTTAGTGTAGTGTGTCCTCCTCACAGTGTTTAGCTAAAACTACAAGTTAGTGTAGTGAGACCTCTGCACAGTGTTCAGCTAAAGCTACAAGTTAGTGTAGTGTGTCCTCCTCACAGTGTTCAGCTAAAGCTACAAGTTAGTTTAGTGTGACCTCTGCACAGTGTTCAGCTAAAGCTACAAGTTAGGGTAGTGCAACCTCTGCACGGTGTTCAGCTACAGCTACAAGTTAGTGTAGTGCGTCCTCCTCATAGTGTTCAGCTAAAGCTACAAGTTAGTGTAGTGCGACCTCTGCACAGTGTTCAGCTAAAGTTACAAGTTAGTGTAGTGTGTCCTCCTCACAGTGTTCAGCAAAAACTACAAGTTAGTGTAGTGCGACCTCTGCACAGTGTTCAGCTAAAGCTACAAGTTAGTGTAGTGCGTCCTCCTCACAGTGTTCAGCTAAAACTACAAGTTATTTTTTGCGAGCTCTGCACAGTGTTCAGCTAAAGCTACCTGTAGAAGGTTGGTGGTGTTTTCCTGATCCTATCTCTACCGCAGGCAGCTAAATAAGCTACAAGTTATTTTTGGCGAGCTCTGCACAGTGTTCACCTAAAGCTACCTGTAGAAGGTTGGTGGTGTTTTCCTGATCCTATCACTACCGCAGGCAGCTAAATAAGCTGCAAGTTATTTTTTGGCGAGCTCTGCACAGTGTTCAGCTAAAGCTACCTGTAGAAGGTTGGTGGTATTCTCATACTACAGGCAGGCAGTTGATTTTGCTAGCTGATATATATATATCCCTGCTTAGTGCAGCTACAGGCCATTAGTATGTCTGGAAGGCCAACAAGGAGAGGCAGACAGTCACAAGCCAATAAAAGAGAGCAAGCAGGCTCTGTGTCTAGAGACAACAGTGCTGGTCGTGGAGATGGTGCATCCTCATCAGCACGTGGCCGTGGGACATGCTTGGCCTTTTTTTCGGCAGCTGGCCATGTTGAGCCGCAACATGCAGAAGACTTGATCGAGTGGATGACCAAGCCGTCCTCATCCTCCTCATCCTCGCTCACCCATGCTCAGGATACTTTGTCTGGCAAAGCAGCGGCCTCTTCCCTCGGCTCAATGTCATCAATGACTCCTTCCCTAGCCCCACCATGTCCTCCTGAGGATTCCCTTGAACTGTTTGACCACAGTGTTGGGTACATGCTCCAGGAGGATGCCCAGCGTTTGGAAGGCTCTGATGATGATACTGAGCTAGATGAAGGCAGTAACGTGAGCATGGACAGAGGTGGTGCCCAAGAAGGACAGCAATCTGGCAGTCATGCTCCCCCTGCTGCAGCATACTGCCAGGTTTGCTCCAGTGTTGAGGAAGGAGGGGATGATGAGGTCACTGACTCAACGTGGGTGCCTGATAGGAGAGAGGAAGAGGAGGCACATCACCAATGAGGCAGGATGCCCTCCAGGGGCCAGCCTAAGAGCAGTACACTGACTGCATCACACCCCAAAGCTCCGCATGTGCAGGGCGCTGCAGTCTCTGCGCGTTATTAAAAAAGTTCTTTGGTGTGGGCCTTTTTTGAGACGAGTGCATCAGATCGCATTTTCTGCTATTTGCAACATATGTCTCAAGCGTATCTCGTGTGGCGAAAACATCTCCTGCTTGGGCACCACATGCTTGACCAGACATATGTTGATCTGCCATGCATTTCTTTGGCAAGCATATCTAAAAGACCCACACCAAAGAACAAAGAGGACCTCTCCTTGCTCCTCATCAGCTGAGATCTCCAACCCCACTATACCTTCAGTCCTCTCTGAGACCTGCACTGAGAGGAATGAAGGTTTAGAATTAGGTGTGTCACAGCCAAGTACTTGCGGGCAATCTGCTTTCGCTACACCAACGTCAGATTGTACCAGGCAAATTTCCCTGCCCCAGCTGCTGCACTGCTGAAAGAAGTTCGCTCCCAGCCATCCACATGCCCAGCGGTTGAATGCTAGCTTGGCAAAATTGCTAGCACTTCAACTGCTGCCTTTTCAGTTGGTAGACTCTGCCCCCTTCCGTGAGTTTGTGGAATGTGCGGTTCCTCAGTGGCAGGTACCCAAACGCCACTTTTTCTCATGGAAGGTGATTCTGGCTCTCTACCGGCATGTGGAAGGCAATGTCTTGGCCTCGCTGGACAAGGCGGTCAGCAGTAAGGTGCATATTACCACTGACTCATGGTCCAGCAGGCATGGACAGGGACGTTACCTAAGTTTCACCGCGCATTGGGTGACTCTGCTGACAGCTGGGAAGGATGCAGGACAAGGTGCAGTAGTGTTGGAGGTTGTTCCACCACCACGCCTCCAAAATGCCACTAATAATGATTGTGACACACCTCTCTCCTCCACCCCCTCCTCTTCTTCTTCCTCCATGGCCTCTTCCTGTGATTTGTCCTCGGAACCAGCTGTGCTCCGAAGGCATTCAAGGGGCTACTAAAGTACACAGGCCAAAAGATGCCATGCGGCGCTTGAGCTGGTGTGCTTGGGGGACAGGAGCCACACTGGGTCAGAGGGTCTGTCAGCTCTGCAGGGGCAGGTTCAGAGGTGGTTGATGCCACGCCAACTTAAGGCAGGAATGGTGGTTTGCGACAATGGCACCAACCTCCTCTCTGCCCTCCGACAGGGACAAATGACCCATGTGCCCTGTTTGGCTCATGTCCTTAACTTGCTGGTGCAGCGGTTCTTGGGCAGGTATCCGGGCTTACAGGATGTCCTGAAGCAGGCCAGGAAAGTCTGTGTGTATTTCCGCCAGTCATATAATGCCAGTGCTCGGCTGGCAGACCTCCAAAAGGAGTTTAACCTGCCCAATAGGGATGAGCTTCGAGTTCGAGTCGAACTCATGTTCGACTTGAACATTGGCTGTTCGCAAGTTCGCCGAACAGCGAACAATTTGGAGTGTTCGCGGCAAATTCGAATGCCGCAGAACACCCTTTAAAAGTCTATGGGAGAAATCAAAAGTGCTAATTTTAAAGGCTTATATGCAAGTTATTGTCATAAAAAGTGTTTGGGGACCCGTGTCCTGCCCCAGGGGACATGGATCAATGCAAAAAAAAGTTTTAAAAACTGCCGTTTTTTCAGGAGCAGTGATTTTAATAATGCTTATAGTCAAACAATAAAAGTGTAATATCCCTTTAAATTTCGTACCTGGGGGTGTCTATAGTATGCCTGTCAAGGGGCGCATGTTTCCCGTGTTTAGAACAGTCTGACAGCAAAATGACATTTCGAAGGAAAAATTCCATTTAAAACTACCCGCGGCTATTGCATTGCCAACAATACACATAGAAGTTCATTGATAAAAACGGCATGGGAATTCAACAGAAGGAAACCCCGAACCAAAATTAAAAAAAAAAGATGACATGGGAGTTCCCCTTAATTCCATACCAGGCTCTTCAGGTCTGGTATGGATATTAAGGGGAACCCTGGCCAAAATTAAAAAAAAAAATGACGTGGGGTTCCCCCTAAATTCCATACCAGACCCTTCAGGTCTGGTATGGATTTTAAGGGGAACCCCGCGCCAAAAAAAAAAAAAAAAAGGGCGTGTGGTCCCCCCAAAAATCCATACCAGACCCTTATCCAAGCACGCAACCTGGCAGGCTGCAGGAAAAGAGGGGGTGATGAGAGTGCGGCCCCCCTCTCCTGAACCGTACCAGGCCACATGCCCTCAACATTGGGAGGGTGCTTTGGGGTAGCCCCCCAAAACACCTTGTCCCCATGTTGATGAGGACAAGGGCCTCATCCCCACAACCCTGGCCGGTGGTTGTGGGGGTCTGCGGGCGGGGGGCTTATCGGAATCTGGAAGCCCCCTTTAACAAGGGAACCCCCAGATCCCGCCCCCCCCCGTGTGAAATGGTAAGGGGGTACTTACCCCTACCATTTCACAAAAAAAACTGTCAAAAATGTTAAAAATGACAAGAGACAGTTATTGACAATTCCTTTATTTAAATGCTTCTTCTTTCTTCTATCTTCCTTCATCTTCTTCTGGTTCTTCTGGCTCTTCCGGTTCTTCCTCCGGCGTTCTTGTCCAGCATCTCCTCCACGGCGTCTTCTATCTTCTTCTCCTCGGGCCGCTCCGCACCCATGGCATGGGGGGAGGCTCCCACTCTTCTCTTCATCTTCTTCTTCATCCACTTCTCTTCTTCCTTCTTCTATTCTTCTCTTCTTCATTTTCTTCTCCGGGCCGCTCCGCATCCATGCTGGCATGGAGGGAGGCTCCCGCTGTGTGACGGCATCTCCTTGTCTGACGGTTCTTAAATAACGGGGGGCGGGGCCACTGGGTGGCCCCGCCCCCTCTGACGCATGGGACATGACGGGACTTCCCTG
This sequence comes from Aquarana catesbeiana, assembly GCF_042186555.1. Classification (NCBI taxonomy): domain Eukaryota; kingdom Metazoa; phylum Chordata; class Amphibia; order Anura; family Ranidae; genus Aquarana; species Aquarana catesbeiana. The sequence continues at coordinate 634,546,469 of NC_133325.1, forward strand.
TGGCATTCCCCGTGATGTCACAGGGAAGTCCCGCCAAGTCACCGTGCATCAGAGGGGGGCGGGGTCACCGGGTGGCCCCGCCCCCCGTTATTTAAGAACCGTCAGATGAGGAGACTCCGTCACACAGCGGGAGCCTCCCTCCATGCCAGCATGGGTGCAGAGCAGCCCGGAGAAGAAAATGAAGAAGAGAAGAAGGAAGAAGAGAAGAGGATGAAGAAGAAGATGAAGAGAAGAGCGGGATCCTCCCCCCATGCCATGGGTGCGGAGCGGCCCGAGGAGAAGAAGATAGAAGACGCCGCAGAGGAGATGCTGGACGAGAATGCCGGAGGAAGAACCAGAAGAGCCAGAAGAACCAGAAAAAGAAGAAGATGAAGGAAGATAGAAGAAAGAAGAAGCATTTAAATAAAGGAATTGTCAAAAACTGTCTTTAGTCATTTTTAACATTTTTGACAGTTTTTTAGTGAAATGGTAGGGGTAAGTACCCCCTTACCATTTCACACAGGGGGGGCCGGGATCTGGGGGTCCCCTTGTTAAAGGGGGCTTCCAGATTCCGATAAGCCCCCCTCCCGCAGACCCCCACAACCACCGGCCAGGGTTGTGGGGATGAGGCCCTTGTCCTCATCAACATGGGGACAAGGTGTTTTGGGGGGCTACCCCAAAGCACCCTCCCAATGTTGAGGGCATGTGGCCTGGTACGGTTCAGGAGGGGGGGCGCACTCTCGTTCCCCCCTCTTTTCCTGCGGCCTGCCAGGTTGCGTGCTCGGATAAGGGTCTGGTATGGATTTTTGGGGGGACCCCACGCCGTTTTTTTTTTTTTTTTGGTGCGGGGTTCCCCTTAAAATCCATACCAGACCTGAAGGGTCTGGTATGGAATTTAGGGGGAACCCCACGTTATTTTTTTTTTTTTTTTTTGGCCAGAGTTCCCCTTAATATCCATACCAGACCTGAAGGGCCTGGTATGGAATTTAGGGGGACTCCCACATCATTTTTTTTTTTAAATTTTGGTTCGGGGTTTCCCTGTGTTGAATTCCCATGCCGTTTTTATCAATGAACTTTTATGTGTATTGTCGGCAATGCAATAGCCGCGGGTAGTTTTAAATGGAATTTTTCCTTCGAAATGTCATTTTGCTGTCAGACTGTTCTAAACACAGGAAACATGCGCCCCTTTACAGGCATACTATAGACACCCCCCAGGTATGAAATTTAAAGGCATATTACACTTTTATTGTTTGACTTTAAGCATTATTAAAATCACTGCTCCTGAAAAAACGGCCGTTTTTAAAACTTTTTTTTGCATTGATCCATGTCCCCTGGGGCAGGACCCGGATCCCCAAACACTTTTTATGACAATAACTTGCATATAAGCCTTTAAAATGAGCACTTTTGATTATTCATGTTCGTGTCCCACAGACTTTAACGGTGTTCGCGTGTTCGAGCAAACTTTTTTACTGTTCGCATGTTCTGGTGCAAACCGAACAGGGGGGAGTTCGGCTCATCCCTACTGCCCAAGGACCGCCTAATCTGTGACATGCCCACCAGGTGAAACTCAACGTTGGCCAACGTTGGTCTGTTATACATGGTACAGGAATACCTAGGGGCAAGATCTGACTTGGACACCTTTCCCACCAAAAATCCTCTGGGTTACTGGGTCTTGAGGATGGATCACTGGCCAGAGATTGCACAGTATGCAATTGAGTTACTGGCCCTGTCCTGCATCAAGCGTTCTTTCAGAACGCACATTCAGTGCTGCTGGAGGCTTTGTAACTGATCACAGGGTGCGTCTGTCCACTGACTCGGTCGATCGACTGACCTTCATAAAGATTAATCAGTCTTGGATCACCACCAGCTACCAAGCACCTGATGCTGATGTAACCAAATATTTTTTTTTGAAATCTCAGATCCCTTCAAAGACTGCCTATGCTGATGCTGAGTGACTATCCTGAGTAATTATCCTCTTCCTCCTCAATGATCACGCTGATAGCTTGTAAGATCATTTTTGGTTCTGGGCACCACCATCAGTGCCTAAGGCCCAATTTTTCAGCCCCTGTTTAACAGGGGCGTGTAATTACAATTTTTGATGCAATACTTTGCATCTGGGCTCATTCCTGCATTCCAACTAGAGTTTCTGTGAGGGGTTGCAGTGTTGTGGCACCAGCACCAGTGCCTAAGGCCCAATTTTTCAGCCCTTGTTCAACAGGGGCGTGTAATTACAATTTTTGATGCAATACTTTGCAGCAGGGCTCATTCCTGCGTTCCAACTAGAGTATCTGTGAGGGGTTGCAGTGTTGTGGCACCAGCACCAGTGCCTAAGGCCCAATTTTTCAGCCCCTGTTCAACAGGGGCATGTAATTACAATTCTTGATCTAATATTTCACAGCAGGGCCCGTTTCTGCGCCTACCAAGAGCGAGTGAGGACTTACAGTGTTGTGGCACCAGCACCACCACCACCACCAAAGGCCCCATTTTTCTGCCCCTGTTCAACAGGGGCATGTTATTACAATTCTTGATCTAATATTTCACAGCAGGGCCCGTTTCTGCTCCCACCAAGAGCGAGTGAGGACTTAAAGTGTTGTGGCATGAGCACCAACACCACCACCAAAGGCCCAATTTTTCTGCCCCTGTTCAACAGGGGCATGTAATTACAATTCTTGATCTAATATTTCACAGCAGGGCCCTGAGAGGGCTTACAGTGTTGTGGCCACAAAAACACCTAAGGCCCAAATTTCTGCTGAGTATATAGGGCAGGCCCCTACTTTCAAACATCCAACTTACAAACGACTCCTACTTGCCAACGGAAGGAAACAACAGGAAGTGAGATGAAATCTACCCCTAGGAAGGGAAATTCTCTCCTGTAAGTGTTAATATGGGAAAAACATTTCTCCTTTCCACTGATGCTTTATCACCAATCCTTGTTTCACAAAAAAACCCAAATTTTAAAAAAACATTTGGCATTTTGACAAAAAGTGAGGTTCAATCTTCTGAAGAGGAGCACAGACAGCAAAACAAATGTCACAGGGGTGATGTTTTCCAAAAAGCTTAAAAAAGATTTTTTGGCTAGAGCTAAACACGTTAAAAATGTACCCGTTCAAAATTACAAACAGATTCTACTTAACAACAAACCTACAGTCCCTGTCTTGTTTTCACCGCCTGTATACTACTGTTCAGAGTATATAGAGCCTGGTGGCCCCACACCTTTCCTTTTTTTAATTTGGGTGCAGGGTTCCCCTAATATCCATACAAGACCCAAAGGGCCTGGTAATGAACTGGGGGATACCCATGCCGTTTGTCTCACTGATTTTCATCCATATTGCCAGGACCCGACATTACATTAAAGCTGCAAGCAGTTTTAAATGACTTTTTTTCCTTTAAAAAAGACATTTTGTGCAGGGACTGTTCTATGCACGGGAAACATGGGCCACTTTACAGGCATACTATAGACACCCCCCAGGTACGATACTTAAAGGAATATTTCACTTTTTTTTTACTTTAAGCATCATTAAAATCACTGCTTCCGAAAAAACGGCCCTTTTTACAACTTTTTTTTTGCATTGATACATGTCCCCTGGGGCCAAACCCTTTTTAGGACAATACCATGAAAATTAGCCTTTAAAATGAGCACTTTTGATTTTGAACGTTCGAGTCCCATAGACGTCAATGGGGTTCTAACGTTCGTGCGAATTTTCGGCCGGTTCACAGGTTCTGGTGCGAACCGAACCGGGGGTGTTTGGCTCATCCCTACACTTGGCACACCAAACTAGAACCCACAGAGTTTGTCAGAGGAAATACACAGGGATGACAATTGAAACCATTTTTTAGAGCGGGCGGTTCATTCTTAAGGGATAACAACTGATGCCGTTAAAAGCCACTCGGCTGTTATCCTACAGGAGTGGGAGGGGATATTGTTACTGTCTCACTGGTAAAATATAATGAACAATTCATAAAAGTGTGTTTACCTGTTGGAGCTTAAACAGCCTGGCATCCATAGAGCAGCAATGTTTAAGCTGTTTAAGCTCCCACAGGTAAATACACTTTTATGAAGTAGGCTTGGTCATGCCTTTGATTGGCCATACAAAGTGGTAGGTTGCTCCGCTTCAGCTTTCCGCTCACACACGGCGCTTGTGGACTCTTCCACAGGGACACCCCGGTGGCTCTTCTGCTATGCTGGATCTGTAAGTACACCTTATATTATCAACAATTTGTATTTTAATAAAATAAAATAATCAATAAAATAATGCTGCACTAGAATTTGCCTGGCACTTCTCTTCCTTTTTTGCCTAAGGAGAGCAAGCTGCCTGAGTATTTCACTGATTTCCATATATTTAGGAAATGTTAGGTTATCTTTGTGTCTATACAATGCAAGAAATGGTATCCATTGCTGTTGGAGCTAGAAAATGCTTCACCACTAATCCACTAAGAGAAACTGATAAATGCATGATAGGAGATTTAAGGAGTCAATTGTGCTGCTTGACAGTAAGTGATAATGTGGGGAATTAGTTATTTGCATAAAATGGTTTAATCCATTTAATTTGTTTTTGGAATTTGTTTTGTTTATTTGTATACAAATCAATTCAAATTTTCTAATCCAAATTTGGATCAATTCGAAAAGTTTTCAAATTAATTTTGAATAGTTTTCAAATTTGAAAGGTTTTCTAACTCAAATAGTTTTCCAATTTCCAAAGAGAATAAAAATAGAATAGAAAATAAAGGAATATAATAGAAAAAATAGAATAGAATAGAAAAGAATATAACAGAAAATAAAAGAATAGAATATAATAAACTGAACAGAATAGAATAGAATAAAAAAGAATAGAATTAATTAAAAGAATTAAATAGAATTAAATAGATTATAATAATCTTCTTAAATTTGAATAGAATATAAATGAATATAAGTAAAAAAAATAGAATAGAATAGAATAGAATAGAAATAATATAACCATTTTCCAAAATTCAAAAAGAATCAATTTGAATTTAAATAGAGTAGAATAGAATAGAAAATAACACAATATTATAGAAAAAAACAGAATAAAATAGAATATAATGAATATAACCATCTTCCTATTCTAATCTATTCTTTTCTATTATATTCAAATTGGAATTGATTCTATTAGAATTTTGGGAAATAGTTACATTCTTTCTATTCTATTCTATTGTTTTTTTTAATTATTTTCTTTTCTATTCTATTCTATTATAGTCTATTCTATTCCATTTTTTTTTTATTCTATTATTTTCTTATGTATTCAAATTCAAATGTATTTTATTTGAAATTCGAATTTCAGAAGATGGTTATATTATTTCTATGTTATTCTATTCTATTTGTTTCTATTATATTCTAGTCTATTATTTTCTTTTCTTTTCTATTCTATTTTGTTCTGTTTTATTCTAATATTTTATTTTCTGTTATATTCTTTTTTATTCAATTATTTTTTTTCTATTCTATTCCTTTATATTCCGTTCTATTTTGTTCTCTTTGAAAATTCAAAAGCTATTCAAATTCAAAAACGAATTGAATTCAAAAGTTACCTGAATTCAAAACTATTTGAATTCGAAAACTAATTGAATTTGAAAACAATTTGAATTTGAAAGGACAGTTCACAGAGCACTTTGTTAACAATTAGCACATTTGCATATAGCATAAACTGGACAGCATTTTATATCTATTTATTTAACGATTGTACCTGTATGTGGTTTTATGGTATTTGGCACATTGCACTTTAAGTTTGTATATTTGGATAAAATATTGAAGTATAGAATTTTGGTTACACAACAAATTTGAGTAAACTAGTGGTGTATTTAATTTTACAACAGTAGGGTGGCGCAGTCAATATTATTTTCAAATTTTATTTTCACCACTTATTATTGGTGTTTTTTCTGACTGCAGCAACCAAATTAGGATTCACATTTATTTAATTTATTTTATTAAGTTATATATGCGGCGGTGACCCTCACATACTTATATACTATGGGAATATCTATGATAAAATGAAAATTCATAATCAATGGTAATTGATTAAAAAACATAAGAAGAGAGGGAACACAACAACTATGGTCCTAACACTCTTACCTATGGGTAGATAATAGAAAATGTAATAGGTAATGATGATGGGCAGGAGGCACTGAGAGATACAAAAAGCACCCCCCCAGGAGCTGAGGGGATGGCTAAGCAGATGACAAGAGGGCCAAGAGAGCAGAAATAGAAGGACATCAACTGAGATGAATCCCCCTTCACTGGTATATATAGTGGTAGGTATGAGCCCAAAGGAGCTTCTGTAATAATAAATGGTGAACGGTATTAACATCTAATGGTCATAACAATAGATGTGAAAGGCCAAGAAGAGAGGAAAATAAGAATGAGGAATAAGGTAGAAGGTGAAGTGGAAAAGTGGGAAACACCCAAGTGAGATAAATGAAAATTGGTGAAGATGGATGCAAAAAAGAAGCTTGCCAAGAAGCTTGCCACCATAGGTGGCTCTCACACTGTCTTCCAACTACAATAAACCGTTATTGGAGGATGCATGTGTACCTCAGAAGGCAAGATAAAGATACTCCATGGCCCAGTATTGATCAAAAGTACAGGATTTATTAGCAGCATTAAACTCACAAGCATTACATTACATCGGACATCTGCATACAACACCACCGGCCAACATATGGTGTATACGATTTCGTCACGAATGGGCCCTACCCGTCACGTTTCATGATAGAACACAGAAAGCCATTCGTGACTGCTGAGAGCTTTTATATGGTGCTGCCGTCTGGAAAAACAAAATGATGCTCACTTCGGGAACCATGAACATTGCAAAATCATTTCAAAACAAATTTACAGATAAAAAAAAGCAAAAGTTATAAAAAAAAATTGCTATAATGACTATTAAAGTGGTCACTTGAAATACAGGCATATTAACATCTTTAATACCAGACACTTTTACCCCCTTCCTGTCCAGGCCCCAATTTTCGCACTTTGAATGACAATTGCACAGTCATGCAACACTGTATCCATATGACATTTTTTCACACAAATAGAGCTTTCTTTTGGTGGTATTTAATCACCACTGGGTTTTTAAATTTTTTGCAAAATAAACAAAAAAAGGCCAAAATTTTGAAAAAAGTGATTTTTGTCTTTGTTTCTGTTACATTTTGTAAATAAATAATCTTTCTTTATAAATTCAAGCCAAAGTGTATACTGCTACATTTCTTTGATGAAAATAACCCAAATAAGTGTATATCATTTAGTCTGTAGAAAATTTATAGAATCCACAAACTATGGTATATACAGTATATTTGAAAATTGATCAGTCCTGATGTACTGACGGCCTATCTCATTTCTTGAGGCCCAAAAATGCCAGGATAGTACAAATATCCCCCAAATTATGTTAAGCAGATAGTCTATGGTATTTAGTAAGAGGCATGGTGAGTTTTTTGAAATTGCAATTTTTTGTCACAATTATTTGGAAAATAAAGAAATTTAAAAAAAAAGTTTTTTACAATGTTTTAATGTCTTTTAGATACTGTCACCAGTGCAGTACAGCATCATCATATAACTTGTGTGGTGGCGATCAGGGACACTGACTAGTGACAGTATGTAAAGAAAAATACATACAGTGTTACCATACTCTGGGGAGGTGATCAGGATTGTTTTTTATACACTATAATTGCTTACAACTGTGCATTTTACAGTTATAAGCAACCATTTTTTTTAATGAAAACTATTCATTTAGTCTTTAATATTGTGATTAGCTGTGATTAACCACAACTAATCACATGGTACAGATGGGCTGTGACTGGCCCTGTCTCTACCATGTGATCACTTTGACCAATCAAAGATCTCATCATAATAAATTGCATGAATCAAAACCATTCATTGAGTACAATTGTCATGTGATCTGCTGTGATTGGTCACAGTGATCACATGGTACCAACAGCAGGCTGATACAGTGATCTGTCATCGACTGTGTCCGGTGGACATAGCAGGTGACAGATCATGCTGGAGCATGGCCCATGAGGCACATGTGAGGTGCAATCCTGGGAGGACTTTATATGACATCCTCCCAGAATAACAGAGCTCCTGCTCGGCCAATCATATTACAAAAGGCCGACTGGGAAGGAGTTAAAAATGCATACTGGCATCATATAAAAAAATATTATACAACACCATACATAGCAGATAGATCCATGATAAGTTTAATTTACATAAAATTAAAATATGACATTCATAAAATTAGATACAAAATAAAAGTAAAGATAAAAAAAAATTATAAAAAACTGCTGGATCAGGAAAAATAAAATCAACTATTATTAATAAAACAGTTGAGATCCCACTCCACATTAAAACCATGTGCAGTATAGGATCTCAACTCATAAATCCATTGAGTCTCTCGTTGTGAAATTTCTCTACCGACATTGCACCCCCACCAATGGGAAAATGCCTCTCAATTCCTACTACCTGTAGGAATCCTTAATATGACACTGTAAAAAATGCCTAGAGATGCTTATGTCCTTTAAATCCTTTCCTAATATTACCCAGGTTTTCACCTATACTCACATAGAGTGCCCAAGAGGTCCACCCACATACTGTAGACCACATGGGCACTCCAGGAGATATACCACTGCCCCAATAAAACACATGATTAATTCTTTAATATTATGTGTTGTCTGGGTCACCCAGGATATGAAACCTGTGGTCCTGGAACTATTAGTACCCACTGTGTTACATACATTACATCTGTGAAGGAAATAAATATTTTCAATTTCCAAAGAGAACAGAACAAACAGGATGTTCCACCAAGTTGGAGGCAACCTCATCTTTTAAAGTATTACAAAAAATGACCGGAGGATTAACAGGTAAGTGAGGGCCCAATATTTTGTCATTTTTAGGAATGTTCCAATGTCTCTGAATCAACTTCTTAACTTTAATAAACTCTTCTGAAAAAGTGGTAAATAATGTCCACTCAAATTTGCTATTAGGAGGTTTCTCTTATGTTCTTGACTAACAGGGACTCTCTATTGACCTCTAAAGTTTCATGATTATTTGTTGTAAGAAGTCATCAGAGTATCCCTTGTCTAGGATTCTCCCCCTTTAAAATCTCAGATTGATAAAGGAAATCATTTTTATCAGCACAATTTCTCCTGATACAAAGAAATTGGCCTTTGGGGATGGCCTCCAGCCAGGATGGATGGTGACAACTCCCAATCGGTATGTAGCCATTACGATCAATCTACTTAAAATAGGTTTTAATTAAAAAAATCATTATCCCTATAAATAGTAAATCCAAGAAAAATATTGGATGAGCATCCAATTCATAAGAGAGATAGATTCCCCAGCCACTATTATTCAAATTGCTCATAAAAGTGTGCAATTAATCTTCATCACCCATCCATATGAAGAGGGCATCATCTATGTACCTCCCCCAATAAAGAAGTTCTGAGAGTGTGTCAGCAAAGATGGCGCCCTCCTCCCACCTGCCCATAAATAGGTTTGCAAGACATATTTGGAGCCCATGGCAACATCTGTTCTTTGTTTCGTCGTGAACTCCAGAAGTTTCATAATAAAAGATCTTTGTTCACAAGGAATGGAACCATCTATCAAAAGATAAAATCCCACTGCTTGGTACCCTTTGTGTCAGGGATGCAAGTATAGAGTGATGCCGCATCGGTAGTAACCAATAGGCAATCTTCCTGGCATTTTAAATTTTTAGCTCTCTAAATACCTATGTATTACCTATGTACCTATGCACCTAGGGATGTGTTATTCCGAATGCATTTTTACCAATCTAAAGAACGCCTGATGTTAATCACGTGTAAAGGGGAACACTACGATACTGAATATTCTGCATTACAATTCTACGCAGATCTATCGCAATTCACCTTGCAACTACGCAAAAAACCTGAACAATATCACCAAAGCATTAAGGAACCACAACATTACATACAGATGGGGCTACCCAACTAAACTGCTGGTCATTAAAGATGGCGTAAATCATGTGATCACATCTCCATCCAAAGGCTACCAGCTGCTTCAAAAATGGAAGGTCACCTCAGGGGGCGGAGCATTCCACCCCCTCTGACAACAGGAATTTCAACAAAATCCCCCCAGATTGGCAACTTACTTCAGCCTCCAAATGACAGTATCCACATTAAGTCTTTAATATTATGCCTCATAATGCTAGCCCTATCATAGGGCCACGCTTATTGGAGCTTATCCCACACCACAAGCTCCCGAAACTTGAGCAGACATGATCTGCACCTGGGTTTTCATTACCCTCCTTTTAAGTTCTAGTTCATCCAGTCATGTTGTTCATCCTTTTTGTTTTGCTTTTCATCTTTCCTTTTTTTACAGGAACTACCATTCTATCTGGATTCTCTTAACAAGTATCCTTGTCTGGGTCAAGACAACTATAGACCCTGTACGATCGTCAACAAGAAGAACAAACGAACAAAAGCCGAACATAACCAACCTGCATATGCTCCCAATAGTGAGTACATTTACCACCAGACACAAAAACACCATTTAATACATCAAGATGCCAGTTAAAATTCTTTCTATAAATGCACATGGCCTAAATCATCCAGCTAAGAGGACTTCCCTATGGAAGGAAGCAAATTCATCTCGGTGCAATGTGCTTTGCGTCCAAGAGACACATTTTCACCAAAACGCACCACCTAAATGTACCCATAAATCATTTCAACACTTTTTCTTTTCCAACATGCCAGCTAAAAAAAGAGGGGTGATGATTGCAGTTAAGGACACAATTTCCTTCAACCTAATCTCAGCAACGACTGACATCTAAGGACGTTACCTCATTATCATCTGCGACATAAATAACACCCGCTACACCCTGATAAATGTATATGTCCCCAACAAAAGCCAAATTCAATTTTTAAACAGGCTTATGCGGAAGGTAAAGAAGTTACAAGAAGGATCTCTCATAAGGTGCGGGGACTTCAACATTGTTCCAGATCCACTAATAGACTCTACTACAGTGCCCTCTAAAAGAACTTCCTCCTTAACTAATTTTTTATGTTCACAGGATCTATACGATACTTGGCATTGTTTGCGCGCTAGTGAGAAAGATTACTCATTTTTTTCCCATAGACATTGTACATATACAAGAATTGATCTGAGCTTGGCATTGTTTGAGCGCTAGTGAGAAAGATTACTCATTTTTTTCCCATAGACATTGTACATATACAAGAATTGATCTGAGCTTGACGGACAAGTGACTACTACAGAAAGTGTCCCAAGCTAAAAAAGGGACAATAGCTTGGTCAGACCACGCACCCATTCTCCTAACACTAAAGGATTCTTATCCTAGCACCACCACTTATGTATGGCGCGCCGATTCACATATTATCCAAAACCCTAAAACTAAAAAAACACTAGAAGAACACTTGTCGAGTTATTTTCAGATCAATTCAGCATCCACGGATAATGCTTTTCTACTGTGGAATGCCCACAAGGCCTACATAAGAAGCATATTTATTCAGCTAGGGGCTAGACTTAGGAAGCAGAGGCAGCAAAAAACTACTAATCTACTAACATAAATTAAGACATTGGAAGCTCTTAATAAAACTAAACCTACCCCCTCCACAAGTGCTAAACTTACTGAATTGAGACATGACCTTAGAATCATACTACTCCAAACATATGAACAAACAGAGAAAAAATCAAAAATGTCCTTTTATTCTACTAGCAATAAAGCTGGGAAAGCAATGGCTAGAAAAATACAAGGACAACGTTTTAAGACCAAAATAGCTTACCTTATCCATCCTAAAAACCAACAAAAAATATATGACCCACAGGGCATTGCTGACACATTTAACGACTATTACAGCTCTCTTTACAACTTGAACCAAGACGACTTATCACCACAACCCACATCAACAACCATAAATGACTTCCTGACCAACATAATTGGTATCCTGGGTGTAACATGAATCAATTAACTTTCCTCTTTTTGTGTTAATAATCGCTTTTGAGAAACCTTTTTTCTCCAGTTTTACCTTAGTGAGATCCCATTTCATTACTTCATACATTTTATCATCAGACAACATATTATGCATTTCATCTAAATAGTCCTGCTTCTTAAAGTGGTTGTTAACCCACTATGTACACTTTAAAGTTTCCTCTCTGTTTATGTATGTAATGTGCCCCTGTGACTGTGCCTTATAAAAATAATGCAGCTATATACTTGTTTCACAGCGCTGATCGGCGCTCACATGACCTGTCATCTCTCTCAGTGTGACAGCTGCAGCGGGTGGGGCCGTGGATCCCCCACTGACATCAGTCAGGAGGGGAGGATGAGGGGAGGAGGAGGGGAGGAGAGAGTCGGCCTCACCCACTGCAGCTGTCATGCGAGAGATGGGGGAGATGGCAGGTCACATGAGTGCCAATCAGCGCTGTTAAATAGGTATATAGCTGCATTTTTTTATAAGTCACAGACACGGGGCACATTATATGAATAAACTGAGAGGATACTGTAAATGTAACCTTAATTTAAGCAGCAGGAGGGGAGGAGGCAGACACAGAGCTGACAGGCAGGGAGGGGGGAGAGGACGGAGGGGAGCAGAGAGGAGGACAGATGAGAGATGGGATGAGGAGGAGGCACATAACCTGACCATGGTGTCAGGGCTCAGCAGCCATTATACACTGTGGTCAGCTTATATAGGGGATAGGGGAGGGCATAGATAGGCAGGATCAGCCAGGTATTTCAGGTGATAGAGGGGGCCAAGTGACACAGCACAAGCACTGTGCTGTATACAATGCTTTAAAGGAATAGGATCTTTATTTTTTTTTTAGGTTAACAAACACTTTAAGCAAAACAATTCCCTCATTGTGATTGGCTGGACACATAACCAAATTCCTGCATTCGCAGAGGGAACTGATACCCTATTCCACCTTCTTATTTTTCTTCACTTTGTACTTCACTTCACTTTAATCTAAATCATTCAATACAAAATCCTGAATAATACTTAAATTTGAGAGTATATTGCCGGGGGGTAAATAAAGAGGCATTAGCAAGCCCTGAATGTTTTATCTCCCACTCATTCTTATTATCTCCAGTGGTTATCTCATCCCATCTGTACCATGTGATTAGCTGTGTCTAATCACAGCTAATCACAATAGTAAACACTGAATGAATCAATTTCATTCAGTAAAAATGGTTGTTTACAACAGTGAAATTCACTGTTATAAGCAATCATACTCACCTCCCTAGAGTAGTATGGTGTTACTACGGTAACACTGTGTTGCCCTGGTTACAGTATGCAAAAAAAAACAGTAGGAAAAAACATTAACTAAAAGAAAGAGTAATTAAATAGTTTAAATAAATATATATATATATATATATATATATATATATATATATATATATATATATATATTTTTTACATACTGTTACCAGTCAGTCAGTGTCCCTGATCACCATCAACCATATTTTTTTTTCAGACTGTTTTCATTTATTTAGTAAAAAAATTGAAAACCCAGCAGTGATTAAATACCACCGAAAAAATATTATAACAATTGTATATGGGTACAGTGTTGCATGACTGTATGACTGTGTCATTCAAAGTGTGCTAAAGTGCTAAAAGCTAAAAATTGACCCGGGACAGAAGGGGGTAAAATGCCCGGTATTGAATTAGTTAATGCTAGAGAAAGACATGAACCAAAGAAAGTAGTAAAAACTGGGTGCGGTTTTCGGGAGCTGTAGGTAGCGCCTGCTGGTTAGGTTACATAGTACAATGAAGGTGCCTGATGACTGAGGGGTTAATTACCCTTTGTAGTCATTTGACTTCAAATCAGCTCCTTCCTGATTTCTTTTTTACACTAAGAAAACATGGAAAATCTGCTGACAGAACATATTTTTTACTGAGAACCTGAAATATGACAGAAACATCCATTAGAAACTCAGAGGGGAAGAGGGGGTGAAGGGATAGAGACATAAGGGGAGGGGCGAGAGGGAAGAGGGGCAAAAGGGAGGAGGGGGAGGAGAGATAGAAAAAGGAGGGAGAGAGAGAGATGGGGTAGATGGGAAACTAGCAAATAGATGGCGGAAGGGGAGAGAGGGAGAGGGAAGAAAGACAGAAGTGAAAAGGGGGAGAGAGAGAGACAAAGGGAGGGAGAGAGGGAGAGGGGGAGAGAGAGAGACAGAGAGAGAGAGAGAGAGAAAGAGAGAGGGGAGAGAGAGAATCAGGAGAAAGAGGGGGGAGAGAGATGGGGAGAGAGAGGAGGGGAGAGGGGAGGGGGAGAGAGGGAGAGAGAGAGAGGGAGAGGGGGAGAGAGGGAGAGCAAGAGAGAGAGAGGGGGAGAGAGAGAGGGAGAGAGAGAGAGAGAGAGAGAGAGGGGGGAGGGAGAGAGAGGGGGAGAGAGAGAGGGGAAGAGAAAGACTTTATCAGTCTCAGAGACCAGATGACCTAGTTAGGCTGAGGAAGGGTAGACCCTTCCTGAAATGTGTTCTGATTGACTGACAGAACTTTTATTTTATTTTACTGAGAACCTGATATATGACAAACTCCCATTAGATACTACGATGGAAAGACGGGGTGGAGAGATAGAGACAGAAGGGAGGAGAGGGGAGAGGGAGGATCAGGAGGAGAGATAGGAATAGGAGGGAGAGAGAGAGAGAAATGGGGGAGATGGAAAACTAGGAGACAGGTGGAGTAAGGAGAGAGAGAGAGGGAAGAGAGGGGAAGGTTAAAAGGGGGGTGAGTAGAAAGAGAGAGCGAGAGAGAGGACCTAGTAAGGCCTCATGTACACTGCTGCTGGTAAACAGATGTTCAGAGGCAGTTGGCTGCTTTTTTCAGCTGCCCCTGAACTCATCCAATGTTATCTTATGTGTACATGTACACAGGTTCATTTAATGTAATTTTTAGGCAGTTGCATTTATAGGCTTTTCATTGAAGGCAAAAAAAGAGTTCAGACGCCGAAGTTTCCGAAGTTTCAGATGCAAAATGCTGCAAAATGCGGTAGCGGCCTTTTGCTGCAATTTTGTTTATAAGCATTTTTACAGGTGCCCTATTTTTTAACATTATAAAACTTAAAAATGATAGCAAATGATAAAAAAATTAAAAAAAAATTAAAAACTTGTAATTGCTTGCTATATTCATATAGGGTTAGGGTTTCCCATTAGGGTTAGGGGTTATGGTAAGTGTTATGGTTTCCCGTTATGGTTAGGGTTTTCCATTAGGGTTAGGGTTTCCCATTAGGGTTAGGGGTTATGGTTTTCCCCTTGAAGAACAAGTTTAGGGTTATAGTAACTGTTATGGTTTCCCGTTAGGGTTAGGGTTTTGGTTAGGGTTAGGGTTTCCTATTAGGGTTAGGGGGTTATGGTTAGGGTTAGGGTTTTCACCTTGAAGAACAAGTTTAGGGTTATGGTAAGTGTTATGGTTTCCCATTAGGGTTAGGGTTTCCAGTTAGGGTTAGGGTTCCCCATTGGGGTTAGGGGTTATGGTTAGGTTTAGATTTTTCCCCTTGAAGAACAAGTTAGGGTTAGGGTTTCTGGTTAGGGGTTAGGGTTTCCCATTAGGGTTAGGGGTTATGGTTAGGGTTTTCTCCTTGAAGAGCAAGTTAGGGTTAGGGTTTCCGGTTAGGGTTTCCCATTAGGGTTAGGGTTTCCCAATAGGGTTAGTGGTAGGGATGAGCTTCGAGTTCAAGTCGAACACATGTTCGACTCGAACATTGGCTGTTCGCAAGTTCGCCGAGCAGCGAACAATTTGGGTTGTTCGCGGCAAATTCGAATGCCACGGAACACCCTTTAAAAGTCTATGGGAGAAATCAAAATTGCTAATTTTAAAGGCTTATATGCAAGTTATTGTCATAAAAAGTGTTTGGGGACCTGGGTCCTTCCCCAGGGGACATGGATCAATGCAAAAAAAAGTTTTAAAAACGGCCATTTTTTCAGGAGCAGTGATTTTAATAATGCTTAAAGTCAAACAATAAAAGTGTAATATCCCTTTAAATTTCGTACCTGGGGGGTGTCTATAGTATGCCTGTAAAGGGGCGCATGTTTTCCGTGTTTAGAACAGTCTGACAGCAAAATGACATTTCAAAGGAAAAAAGCCATTTAAAACTACTCGCAGCTATTGCATTGCCCGTCTGACAATACACATAGAAGTTCATTGATAAAAACGGCATGGGAATTCCCCACAGGGGAACCCCGAACCAAAATTAAAAAAAAAAAAATGACGTGGGGGTCCCCCTAAATTCCATACCAGGCCCTTCAGGTCTGGTATGGGTATTAAGGGGAACCCCGGCCAAAATTTAAAAAAAAAACGGCGTGGGGTCCCCCCAAAAATCCATACCAGACCCTTATCTGAGCACGCAACCTGGCAGTCCGCAGGAAAAGAGGGGGGATGAGAGAGCGCCCCCCCTCCTGAATCATACCAGGCCACATGCCCTCAACATTGGGAGGGTGCTTTGGGGTAGCCCCCAAAACACCTTGTCCCCATGTTGATGAGGACAAGGGCCTCATCCCCACAACCCTGGCCAGTGGTTGTGGGGGTCTGCAGGCGGGGGGCTTATCGGAATCTGGAAGCCCCTTTTAACAAGGGGACCCCCAGATCCCGCCCCCCCCCTGTGTGAAATGGTAAGGGGGTAAAAAGTACCCCTACCATTTCACTAAAAAGTGTCAAAAATGTTAAAAATGACAAGAGACAGTTTTTGACAATTCCTTTATTTAAATACTTCTTCTTTCTTCTATCTTCCTTCATCTTCTTCTTCTTCTGGTTCTTCTGGTTCTTCCTCCGGCGTTCTCGTCCAGCATCTCCTCCACGGCATCTTCTATCTCCTTCTCCTCGGGCCGCTCCGCACCCATGGCATGGGGGGAGGCTCCTGCTCTTCTCTTCATCTTCTTCTCTTCTTCATCTTCTTCTCTTCTTCATCTTCTTCTTTTCTTCTCTTCTTCTCTTCTTCATCTTCTTCTCCGGGCTGCTCCGCATCCATGCTGGCATGGAGGGAGGCTCCCGCTGTGTGATGGCATCTCCTCTTCTTATGGTTCTTAAATAATGGGGGGTGGGGCCACCCGGTGACGCACGGGACATGACTGGACTTCCCTGTGGCATTCCCTGTGATGTCACAGGGAAGTCCTGTCAACTCACCGTGCGTCAGAGGGGGCGGGGTCACTGGGTGGCCCCGCCCCCCATTATTTAAGAACCGTCAGAAGAGGAGACGGCGTCACACAGCGGGAGCCTCCCTCCATGCCAGCATGGATGCGGAGCAGCCCGGAGAAGAAGATAAAGAAGAGAAGAAGAGAAGAAGAGAAGAAAAGAAGAAGATGAAGAAGAAGATGAAGAAGAGAAGAAGATGAAGAGAAGAGCAGGAGCCTCCCCCATGCCATGGGTGCGGAGCGGCCCAAGGAGAAGAAGATAGAAGACGCCACAGAGGAGATGCTGGATGAGAACGCCGGAGGAAGAACCAGAAGAGCCAGAAGAACCAGAAGAAGAAGAAGAAGAAGATGAAGGAAGATAGAAGAAAGAAGAAGCATTTAAATAAAGGAATTGTCAAAAACTGTCTCTAAGTACCCCCTTACCATTTCACACAGGGGGGGCGGGATCTGGGGGTCCCCTTGTTAAAGGGGGCTTCCAGATTCCGATAAGCTCCCCGCCCGCAGACCCCCACAACCACCGGCCAGGGTTGTGGGGATGAAGCCCTTGTCCTCATCAACATGGGGACAAGGTGTTTTGGGGGGCTACCCCAAAGCACCCTCCCAATGTTGAGGGCATGTGGCCTGGTACGGTTCAGGAGGGGGGGCGCACTCTCGTTCCCCCCTCTTTTCCTGCGGCCTGCCAGGTTGCGTGCTCGGATAAGGGTCTGGTATGGATTTTTGGGGGGACCCCACGCCGTTTTTTTTTTTTTTTGGTGCGGGGTTCCCCTTAAAATCCATACCAGACCTGAAGGGTCTGGTATGGAATTTAGGGGGAACCCCACGTTATTTTTTTTTTTTTTTTTTGGCCAGAGTTCCCCTTAATATCCATTGGTACGGTTAAGGAGGGGGGGCACTCTCTCGTCCCCCCTCTTTTCCTGCAGCCTGCCAGGTTGCGCGCTCGGATAAGGGTCTGGTATGGATATTTGGGGGGACCCCGCGCCGTTTTTTTTTTTTTTTTTTTGGTGTGGGGTTCTCTTTAAAATCCATACCAGACCTGAAGGGTCTGGTATGGAATTTAGGGGGACCCCCACATCATTTTTTTTTCAAATTTTGGCCGGGGTTCCCCTTAATATCCATACCAGACCTGAAGGGCCTGGTATGGAATTTAGGGGGACCCCCACGTCATTTTTTTTAAAATTTTGGTTCGGGGTTCCCCTGTGGGGAATTCCCATGCCGTTTTTATCAATGAACTTCTATGTGTATTGTCGGACTGGCAATGCAATAGCCGCGAGTAGTTTTAAATGGCTTTTTTTCCTTTGAAATGTTATTTTGCTGTCAGACTGTTCTAAACACGGGAAACATGCGCCCCTTTACAGGCATACTATAGACACCCCCCAGGTACGAAATTTAAAGGAATATTACACTTTTATTGTTTGACTTTAAGCATTATTAAAATCACTGCTCCTGAAAAAATGTCCATTTTTAAAACTTTTTTTTGCATTGATCCATGTCCCCTGGGGCAGGACCCAGGTCCCTAAACACTTTTTATGACAATAACTTACATATAAGCCTTTAAAATGAGCACTTTTGATTATTCATGTTTGTGTCCCATAGACTTTAACGGTGTTCGTGTGTTCGAACAAACTTTTTTCCTGTTCGCATGTTCTGGTGCGAACTGAACAGGGGGGTGTTCGGCTCATCCCTAGTTAGGGGGTTATGGTTAGAGTTTTCCCCTTGAAGAACAAGTTAGGGTTAGGGTTTCTGGTTAGGGTTAGGGTTAATTCATAATATTAATTAAAAATAAAAAAGACAAAATAAATTAATTAAAAAAAATTAAATTACACATACAGCTTTAAAAAAAAAATTAAACAAAAAATTCTAATAATCAATTGCAATTTAAAAATGAAATATATTAAAAAAATTGCAATTTAATTTTGCATAAAAAATACAAAATAAATAAATAATAATAAATGAAATTACATTTACAGCTTATAATAAAAAATAAACAAAAATATACTAATCAACAGCAATTTAAAAATTAAACATATTAAAAAATTGCAATTAAATTTTTGCATAAAAAAGACAAAATAAATAAATTAAAAAAATGAAATTACGTATACAGCTGATAAAAAAAATAAACAAAAAATATACTAATCAATTGTAATTTAAAAATTAAACATATTAAAAAAATGCATTTTTTTCCTCACATATGCTCATTATGGGATCCATAGTAAAAGCACCAAAATTGAGGTAGATACAAGTACACTGCTGCTCTCTCCGCTGCTGCTACTCACTCACAGAATGGCTGAAATAGTTAAATAATACTTTTTTGGGGCTTTGGGAGGGTCCTATGATATTATCTTAACCACTTGATGACCGCCTCACGCCGATGTACGTCGGCAAGGTGGCACGGACAGGCAAAATCCGATCGGACCCCCCCCAGTGCCGAGGCGGTCGTGTTTTGTCCCACGGCGATCGGAGGTGAGGGGGAGGCCATCCGTTCGTGGCCCCCCCTCGCGATCGCCGCCGGCCAATCGAATCATTCCTTTGCTGCTGTATGCTAAACAGCAGCAAAGGAAATTATGTCATCTCTCCTCGGCTCGGTAATTTCCGTTCCGGCCCGAGGAGAGAAGACTTCACTGTGAGTGCACAACACTACACACACACAGTAGAACATGCCAGGCACACAAAACACCCCGACCCCCCCCAATCGCCCCCCATCCCCCCCAATCACCCCCCTGTCACAAACTGACACCAAGCAGTTTTTTTTTTCTGATTACTGCATTGGTGTCAGTTTGTGACAGTTACAGTGTTGGGACAGTTACTGTTACCCCCCTTTAGGTCTAGGGTACCCCCCTAACCCCCCCTAATAAAGTTTTAACCCCTTGATCACCCCCTGTCACCAGTGTCGCTAAGCGATAATTTTTCTGATCGCTGTATTAGTGTCGCTGGTGACGCTAGTTAGGGACGTAAATATTGAGGTTCGCCGTCAGCGTTTTATAGCGTCAGGAACCCCCATATACTACCGAATAAATGTTTTAACCCCTTGATGGCCCCCTAGTTAACCCTTTCACCACTGATCACCGTATAAGTGTTACGGGTGACGCTGGTTAGTTCGTTTATTTTTTATAGTGTCAGGGCACCCGCCGTTTATTACCGAATAAAGGTTTAGCCCCCTGATCGCCCAGCAGTGATATGCGTCGCCCCAGGCAGCGTCAGATTAGCGCCAGTACCGCTAAAACCCACGCACGCAGCATACGCCTCCCTTAGTGGTATAGTATCTGTACGGATCAATATCTGATCCGATCAGATCTATACTAGCGTCCCCAGCAGTTTAGGGTTCCCAAAAACACAGTGTTAGCGGGATCAGCCCAGATACCTGCTAGCACCTGCGTTTTGCCCCTCCGCCCGGCCCAGCCCAGCCCACCCAAGTGCAGTATCGATCGATCACTGACACTTACAAAACACTAAATGCATAACTGCAGCGTTCGCAGAGTGAGGCCTGATCCCTGCGATCGCTAACAGTTTTTTTGGTAGTATTTTGGTGAACTGGCAAGCACCAGCCCCAAGCAGTGTCAGGTTAGCGCCAGTAGCACTAACACCCATGCACGCAGCATACACCTCCCTTAGTGGTATAGTATCTGAATGGATCAATATCTGATCCGGTCAGATCTATACTAGCGTCCCCAGCAGTTTAGGGTTCCCAAAAACGCAGTGTTAGCGGGATCAGCACAGATACCTGCTAGCACCTGCATTTTGCCCCTCCGCCCGGCCCAGTTCAGCCCACCCAAGTGCAGTATCGATCGTTCACTGTCACTTACAAAAGACTAAACGCATAACTGCAGCATTCGCAGAGTCAGGCCTGATCCCTGCGATCGCTAATAGTTTTTTGGTAGCGTTTTGGTGAACTGGCAAGCACCAGCGGCCTAGTACACCCCAGGTGTAGTCAAACCAGCACTGCAGTAACACTTGGTGACGTGGCGAGTGCCATAAGTGCAGTTCAAGCTGGTGAGGTGGCAAGCACAAGTAGTGTCCCGCTGCCACCAAAAAGACAAACACAGGCCCGTCGTGCCCATAATGCCCTTCCTGCTGCATTCGCCAATCCTAATTGGGAACCCACCGCTTCTGCAGCGCCCGTACTTCCCCCATTCACATCCCCAACCAAATGCAGTCGGCTACATGAGAGGCATTTTCTTTATGTCCTCCCGAGTACCCCTACCCAACGAACCCCCCCAAAAAAAATGTTGTGTCTGCAGCAAGCGCGGATATAGACGTGACACTTACTATTATTGTCCCTCCTGTCCTGACAATCCTGGTCTTTGCATTGGTGAATGTTTTGAACGCTACTATGCAGTAGTTGAGTATTAGCGTAGGGTACAGCATTCCACAGACTAGTACACACTTTCACAGGGTCTCCCAAGATGCCATCGCATTTTGAGAGACCCGAACCTGGAAACGGTTACCGTTATAAAAATTAGTTACAAAAAAAGTGTAAAAAAAAAAAATAAAAATATATAAAATAAAAAAAAATAGTTGTCGTTTTATTGTTCTCTCTCTCTCTATTCTCTCTATTGTTCTGCTCTTTTTTACTGTATTCTATTCTGCAATGTTTTATTGTTATTATGTTTTATCATGTTTGCTTTTCAGGTATGCAATTTTTTATACTTTACCGTTTACTGTACTTTATTGTTAACCATTTTTTTGTCTTCAGGTACGCCATTCACAACTTTGAGTGGTTATACCAGAATGATGCCTGCAGGTTTAGGTATCATCTTGGTATCATTCTTTTCAGCCAGCGGTCGGCTTTCATGTAAAAGCAATCCTAGCAGCTAATTAGCCTCTAGACTGCTTTTACAAGCCATGGGAGGGAATGCCCCCCCCACCGTCTTCCGTGTTTTTCTCTGGCTCTCCTGTCTCAACAGGGAACCTGAAAATTCAGCCGGTGATTCAGCCAGCTGACCATAGAGCTGATCAGAGACCAGAGTGGCTCCAAACATCTCTATGGCCTAAGAAACCGGAAGCTATGAGCATTTTATGACTTAGATTTCGCCGGATGTAAATAGCGCCATTGGGAAATTGGGGAAGCATTTTATCACACCGATCTTGGTGTGGTCAGATGCTTTGAGGGCAGAGGAGAGATCTAGGGTCTAATAGACCCCAATTTTTTCAAAAAAGAGTACCTGTCACTACCTATTGCTATCATAGGGGATATTTACATTCCCCGAGATAACAATAAAAATGATTTAAAAAAAAAAAAAATGAAAGGAACAGTTTAAAAATAAGATAAAAAAGCAAAAAAATAATAAAGAAAAAAAAAGCACCCCTGTCGCCCCCTGCTCTCGCGCTAAGGCGAACGCAAGCGGCGGTCTGTCGTCAAACGGAAACAGCAATTGCACCATGCATGTGAGGTATCACTGCGAAGGTTAGATCGAGGGCATTCATTTTTGCAGTAAACCTCCTCTGTAAATCTAAAGTGGTAACCTGTAAAGGCTTTTAAAGGCTTTTAAAAATGTATTTATTTTGTTGCCACTGCACGTTTGTGCGCAATTGTAAAGCATATCATGTTTGGTATCCATGTACTCGGCCTAAGATCATCTTTTTTATTTCATCAAACATTTGGGCAATATAGTGTGTTTTAGTGCATTAAAATTTAAAAAAGTGTGTTTTTTCCCCAAAAAATGCGTTTGAAAAATCGCTGCGCAAATACTGTGTGAAAAAAAAAAATGAAACACCCACCATTTTAATCTGTAGGGCATTTGCTTTAAAAAAATATATAATGTTTGGGGGTTTAAAGTAATTTTCTTGCAAAAAAAAAAAAAACTTTTTCATGTAAACAATAAGTGTCAGAAAGGGCTTTGTCTTCAAGTGGTTAGAAGAGTGGGTGATGTGTGACATAAGCTTCTAAATGTTGTGCATAAAATGCCAGGACAGTTCAAACCCCCCCCAAATGACCCCATTTTGGAAAGTAGACACCCCAAGCTATTTGCTGAGAGGCATGTCGAGTCCATGGAATATTTTATATTGCGACACAAGTTGCGGGAAAGAGACAATTTGTTTTTTTTTTTTTTGCACAAAATTGTCACTAAATGATATATTGCTCAAACATGCCATGGGAATATGTGAAATTACACCCCAAAATACATTCTGCTGCTTCTCCTGAGTACGGGGATACCACATGTGTGAGACTTTTTGGGAGCCTAGCCGCGTACGGAACCCCGAAAACCAAGCACCGCCTTCAGGCTTTCTAAGGGCGTGAATTTTTGATTTCACTCTTCACTGCCTATCACAGTTTCGGAGGCCATGGAATGCCCAGGTGGCACAAAACCCCCCCAAATGACCCAATTTTGGAAAGTAGACACCCAAAGCTATTTGTTGAGAGGTATAGTGAGTATTTTGCAGACCTCACTTTTTGTCACAAAGTTTTGAAAATTGAAAAAAGAAAAAAAAAAAGTTTTTTCTTGTCTTTCTTCATTTTCAAAAACAAATGAGAGCTGCAAAATACTCACCATGCCTCTCAGCAAATAGCTTGGGGTGTCTACTTTCCAAAATGTGGTCATTTGGGGGGGTTTTGTGCCACTTGGGCATTCCATGGCCTCCGAAACTGTGATAGGCAGTGAAGAGTGAAATCAAAAATTTTCACCCTTAGAAATCCTGAAGGCGGTGATTGGTTTTCGGGGGCCCCGTGCACGGCTAGGCTCCCAAAAAGTCCCACACATGTGGTATCCCCATACTCAGGAGAAGCAGCTAAATGTATTTTGGGGTGCAATTCCACATATGCCCATGGCCTGTGTGAGCAATATATCATTTAGTGACAACTTTGTGCAAAAAAAAAAAAAAAAATGTGTCACTTTTTCGCAACTTGTGTCAAAATATAAAATATTCCATGGACTCAATATGCCTCTCAGCAAATAGCTTAGGGTGTCTACTTTCCAAAATGGGGTAATTTGGGGGGGTTTTGTGCCACCTGGGCATTCCATGGCCTCCGAAACTGTGATAGGCAGTGAAGAGTGAAATCATAAATTTACACCCTTAGAAATCCTGAAGGCGGTGATTGGTTTTCGGGGCCCTGTACGCGGCTCCCAAAAAGTCCCACACATGTGGTATCCCCATACTCAGGAGAAGCAGCAGAATGTATTTTGGGGTGCAATTCCACATAGGCCCATGGCCTGTGTGAGCAATATATAATTTAGTGACAACTTTTTGTAATTTTTTTTTTTTTTGTCATTATTCAATCACTTGGGACAAAAAAAATAAATATTCAATGGGTTCAACATGCCTCTCAGCAATTTCCTTGGGGTGTCTACTTTCCAAAATGGGGTCATTTGGGGGGGTTTTGTACTGCCCTGCCATTTTAGCACCTCAAGAAATGACATAGGCAGTCATAAACTAAAAGCTGTGTAAATTACAGAAAATGTACCCTAGTTTGTAGACGCTATAACTTTTGCGCAAACCAATAAATATACGCTTATTGACATTTTTTTTTACCAAAGACATGTGGCCGAATACATTTTGGCCTAAATGTATGACTAAAATTGAGTTTATTGGATTTTTTTTATAACAAAAAGTAGAAAATATCATTTTTTTTCAAAATTTTCGGTCTTTTTCCGTTTATAGCGCAAAAAATAAAAACCGCAGAGGTGATCAAATACCATCAAAAAAAAGCTCTATTTGTGGGAAGAAAAGGACGCAAATTTCGTTTGGGTACAGCATTGCATGACCGCGCAATTAGCAGTTAAAGCGATGCAGTGCCAAATTGGAAAAAGACCTCTGGTCCTTAGGCAGCATAATGGTCCAGGGCTCAAGTGGTTAAATAAACGCTCCTAGACGCAAACGCTCAAAACACGGCATGCAAACGCTGCAAAATGGGCATTTTTAAACGCCGGTTTGAAGCTGTCAAAAAATTCGTTCAGAGGAGGTTGCCTCAGCGTCCCGTGTACATTAAGACTTATGCTGAGGAAGGGGAGGTCCTTCCTGAAATATGTTCTGATTGTTATAAAAGTGGAGGAGTTCAATGAGTCCTGTTTGGTATTCAGTTTGTCAACATTAGCAGATGAGACAGCTACTGACAAGAAGCACCTGTCAACGTGAAAGGCACTGATGCCCTCCGTCCCTGAGAGTGGTGGTTCGCTGGACTAGTCATTTATGTGATACAGCTAAGGTGGATTTTCATTGCTGTTCTTGTGAGTGGAATTCCGCTTGTATGTTATTCATACGTTTTTCACTTAATTTTTTTTTACGGTACACGATGAGAGCTTCCCTGCATCCCTGTCCTGCCATTGTTTTTCAGATTTCAAACAGGAATATCCCCACTGTGATTTTGATTGCCTGCCTTTAAATACTCTCAGCTAGTTTTAGCCTTTTTGTAATATAGCACTAGGCGATCCTTCAAGAATAGTTAGATTGAATCTGATGGTGTATTTGATCATTTTTGTATTATTATTTCTTACTTTGATCAATTTACTAATTTATTGTATTCAATTTGTTATACTATGTGTGTAATACATTGGATGCAATACATACATCCATTGAGAGCTTATCAAGGGTAAAGCACCTTATAGG
Organism: Aquarana catesbeiana; assembly: GCF_042186555.1. NCBI lineage: Eukaryota > Metazoa > Chordata > Amphibia > Anura > Ranidae > Aquarana > Aquarana catesbeiana. The sequence continues at coordinate 634,572,103 of NC_133325.1, forward strand.
TAATTTTTTTGTGTGTTAAGTCCCCCAAATCAAAAGGGTATATTTTTGGTGTCATTGTAGGAGCAAAAAAAAATTTCCCAAAAAATTTAATTTGTCCCTGATTGGGACCATAACATGAAATTACAGTCACACACATGTTACTGGTCTGGCCCACTAAAATAAGGAACCTGCAATTAGGTTAGACAGTTTAAAGCCATTTAGGACATCTCACTGTTATGTGGATAAGCTGATGCAGAGAAGTGTGTATCTTTTAAGCAAATTATATCTGCCTGTCTAGATTGAAAATACAAAATTAAAGCTCAAAAGGCTAACGCTGCACTTGAAATATAAATGAAAAATATAAAATACAGCTGCTAGCACCCACAAGTCAAATACAAACTCGAATAAATACAAAATATGTGCAGCGCTTAAAATTACATAAGGGAAAAAGGTATAAAAAGGAAAACTAATGCAGAGTCCCAAATGTACAGTCCTTTGGAACAGAAGAAAACCAAAACCAAATTCTGTGCTTCTTATAGATGGAAAAGCTGTAGATAAGGGCTAGTCTTCCACATTAGGTAGATCCTGCTCCACATCCAGGTGACAGTAAATAATCCTGCTTACCAGCTTTCTGTGACCACTCTGTATTGGTCTCACCAAACACAGGGAAATAGGTCTCCCCAGGAATCTCAATGATGGCCGGGATCCCCGTTTACAAATGGAACTCGGAAATGTAAGACAAAAAAAAATGCTCACATAGTGCAGTACTTAAAAACTCCACGTTTAATGGTATAAAAAGTTTGCACTTACAGGATAAAAGCATCACAGCAGCTTTTATTTAGATTGGAACTGCGGTGTCCCTATGAGCTTTGCTTCACTTCCTGGTTTGCTTGTCTGTCAACCTCCTGGGAGGTGTAGCGTGATGAGGTCACCATCGTAGGCCCCACCCTATGCGCTTTGTCACAAAAGAACGTCATCTGGGGATTGGCCAGGTGATCGTGTCGTCATGCTTACCATTTATATAGTCCCGCAGCGCCATTTTGACTACTGGCCGCTGGACAATAGACAGCATTAACTGATAGACGGCCGTGCTATAATAACTACTGGCCGCTCATTCAGTCACTGGGGAGCAAAGAAACAAGGAAGCAAGGGAACTGCGTATAGAACATAGAACATCGTCATCTAGTGGCAGAAATATATATTAGCCAAATAAGAATAATATCAGTTTAGCAAATTCAGGAAGGAAGCTAAAAGACGTATGAACACCGGAGGTACATTACAGTTATTAACAACAGAAATCAATAAAATTTACATAAAACCATTGGTCTCAATAAAGAACTAAAATAAATAATGATCTAATGATCTGTGTCCTTATCAGCTGAATGTCAAGAGGGACATGAATTCCCACAAGAGTGGATACCAAGAATAGATAATAAAAACGATTATGGAATTATTTTTTAAGCATTTTTTATAAAACAATTGATGTCCCAATCGACATTCAAGCCAAAAGGAACATAAGATTTCATGTCGAATATCCATCGAGTTTCCAACCGGGAAAATTATCTAACCATATTAGTCCCTCTCCAATGGGGTAGTGTCTTGTCCAAAGCAATGAAATGTGTACCCTTAATGTTCTTATCAGAGTACTTCGCATAATGTCTAGAAAGATTGTGTTTTCTAAAGCCACGCTTTTTATTTCCCACATGCTCAGCTAGACACACATGTAACGCCCTCTTAGTACGTCCAATATATTGTTTGGAACATGGACACTGGATCATATAAACAACATATTTTGTAGAGCATGTAATAAAAGACTCAATGTCATACATCCTATGTGTTTGTGTGGATTGGAAGGTCTCACACTTGCGTCCCTTGAAGGAGTTAATTTGACAAATACTGCATTTTCTGCAGGGAAAAAACCTTTCATAGAATGAAAGAAGTTTTTGGTGGATCAACAATATTAGGGGCAATACTGTGCCGCAGGGATGGTGCTCCCTTGAATACTACCACAGGGCGGTCTGGAATTACTGAACCAAGTTCTTTATCATTTTTTAAGATACCCCAGGGTTTACTTAGGATCCTTTTTACAGAGAAATGTTGATTAGAATAACCCATAATCATAGAGCATCTAAATTTATTGCTATCCTGTCCATGAATGGTCCCTCTTACCCTATGCAACCTGTTATCCCTGTCCATATTTCCAACCGTTTCTATTGTGTCGTCAATGTTCCTCTCCGAGTAACCTTTTTCCAGGAACCTAGATCTCAGAACAAGTGCTTGCTGACGATAGTCTGAGATATCTATGCAGTTCAGCCTGATTCGCTGAAATTGGCCCTTGGGGATTGCATTAAGCCATGATACATGGTGGCAGCTGGATAGGGGAATGCAAGCATTACGATCAGTCTCTAAAACAAATCTGCACACGAATAACAGTGTCATACACTCCACAGGCAAAGGAGGAGGCATTGTCATTCTTGACAAAAATTATAATCTCGAGGAGATGACTAAGCTCTTATATGACTGTTTAACTTATACACCAATTTTTAATCCTACAGCAAAATTCAAAAGAGAACTTTTAGGTCTAGTTGAGGATGGTTTTTGGCAAGGGGTTCTGAATAAGAAAGAAAGGGCATACCTAATACCCTCAGTTCCAAGGGTGCCAGTTATTTACTACTTGATGAAAATCCATAATAATCTGTAAAAGCCACAAGGCCGCCCTATAATCAGCAGCATTGATTCAGTGACAGCCAAGATAGGCAGATATGTGGACGAATTTTTACAGCCATTGGTTACAATGACCCCCTCTTATTTAAGAGACATGACACAAGTTATCAATCTGTTACAGGAACAGGAGTGGAGAGATGGTTGCATATTGGCATCAGCCAATGTAGCCTCACTCTACACAATTATATCTTACCAGCAGGGTCTGGAGGCGGTTAAATTCTATCCAGAACAGGATCATTCCTTACCACAGATACAGAAGGATTTCATTATTGAACTTCTTGTTTTCGCAACAGGCTATAACTACTTCTGGTTCTGAGGCAACTTCTATTTACAAACTTGCGGCGTGGCTATGGGCGCTAGCTTAGCCAATTTATTTATGGACTATTGGGAAAAAGAGGTGATTGACACTACCCCCCCCGAGAGAGCTATGCCTTTGGAGGAGGTACATTGATGATGTCCTCCTCTTTTCAGATGGCAATTTGCCCTCTCGACGAGGCGTTTTTTGCCCAACTTAATCGAAAGTACGAGATTACAGTACGAGATGAGCCATTCACAGATCCACTTTCTTGATCTTAATATTATAGTCAGAGATGGACACTTAATTACTACCACATACTTCAAGGAGACTGATCGTAACGCTTACATTCCCCTATCCAGCTGCCACCATGTAACAAGGCTAAATTCAGTCCCCAGGGGCCAATCCAGCAAATCAGGTGGAACTGCACAGATATCTCAGACTATCGTCAGCAAGCACTTGTTTTGAGATCTAGGTTCCTGGAAAAAGGTTACTCGGAGAGGAACATTAATGACACAATAGAAACGGTTGGAAATATGGACAGGGATAACATGTGGGATAGGGTAAGAGGGACCATTCATGGACAGGATAACAATAAATTTGGATGAATTTACAAGTTATGCGCTGCGCTTGGGTGACCCTAAAAACAAAATTAATAATAACCAACTCTGTGCTTACCAGTGCGATAATATTAAATACAAATAATATGAATGTTGAATAAATAAACAAGATGTGAAAAAACAAGTTCTTGTTACACCATAAATTAGTGCTTAATAGTGCTTGTTACACCATACATAGTGTCTTAATCAACATAAAAAGTGCTTGGTGCTCAATATAAAGTATCCTGCTTGTTTAAATGAAAAAATTAATAAATAATAAATAATGAAAAAAAGTTCTCTTTGGCACTCTAAATAGTGCATGCAAATAATGTCCAGCAGTAATAATAAAACAATGCGTGCAGGTGGTGTTCAGCTGTGACAACAATCCAACATCATGCTGAAGATATCCTGAGTGCTGCAAAACATGCTCCTGTGCTCCTTCGTGACCCCCTTAAGCTAATGTGCTCACCTCAGAGCGTGTCCAAATACGCTTTGGAGCCACCCCTGGGCTCAGTCTCAGTGTCTGCTGCACTCCTCCAGCTGGAAACAATGTGGCTCCATACATATAAATGAAAAGGAAACTATATAGTGTAATATAGTCAAAATACTTTTATTAAAAGAAAACGCTCCCCACACTGGGGTACTCACATGGCACTGGTGCGTCAGTGCACCATACTATAATGGCTTTCTATGCACAATCACTGGATGTTTGGTGCGGTATGCTGTGCTGGGACAGCGCTGGTGTAAAGTCCATGTCAGTCACTCCGTCCTGGCCCCTCCCCTACGCGTCTTCGACACAGGGATCACGTGTCATCATCAGGGGGATAATAAATTTGGATGGTCTATGTTTACTGGTTATTCTAACCAACACTTCTTTGTAAAAAGGATCCTCAGTAAACACTGGGGTATCTTAAAAATGATAAAAGACTTGGTTCAGTAATTCCCGACTGCCCTGTGATAGTATTCAAGGGAGCACCATCCCTGCGGCACAGTATTGATCCACCAAAAACTTTTATTCTATTAAAGGTTTTTTCCCTGCAGAAAATGCAGTATTTGTGAGATTAACTCCTTCAGGGCATGCAAATGTGAGACCTTCCAATCCACACAAACACATAGGACGTATGACATTGAGTCATTTATTACATGCTTTACAGAATATGTTGTTTATATGATCCAGTGTCCATGTTCCAAACAATATATTGGACGTACTAAGAGGGTGTTACATGTTCATCTAGCTGAGCATATGAGAAATAATAAGTGTGGCTTTAGGAAACACAATCTTTCTAGACATTATGCAAAGTACCATGATAAGAACATTAAGGGTACATGTTTCATTGCTTTGGACAAGGCATCATGGGAGAGAGACTAAAGTGGTTAGATCATTTTCCCGGTTGGAAACTCAATGGATATGCTACATGAAATCTTATGTTTCTTTCAGCTTGAATGTCGATTGGGACATCAATTGTTTTATAAAAAATGCTTAAAAAAAATTCCATAATCATTTTTATTATCTATTCTTGATATCCTCTCTTGTGGGAATTCATGTCCCTCTTAACATTCAGCTGATACGGACATAGATCATTAGATTATTATTTATTTTAGTTCTTTATTGAGACCAATGGTTTTACTTCAATTTTATTGATTTCTGTTGTTATTATTAACTGTAATACACCTGCAGTGTTCATACGTCTTTTAGGTTAATATATATTTCTGTACTAGATGGCGGTGTTCTTTGTTCTATATGCCGTTCCCTTGCTTACCTGTTTCTTTGCTCCCCATTGCCTGAATGAGCAGCCAGTAGTTATAATGGACTATATAAATGGTATGCGTGATGACATGATCACCTGGCCAATCCCCAGACGACATTATTTTGTGATGAAACGTGTAGGGTGGGGCCTACGATAGTGATGTCATCATGCTACATTTCCCAGGGGGTTAACAGACAAGAAAATCAGGGAGTGAAGTGAAGCTCGTAGGGATGCCATTGTTCTAATCTAAAGACAAGTAGAAACTGTTTGTAATTTTGAACTGGTACATTTTTAAAGTGTAGCTCCAGCCAAAAAATCTATTTTAAGCTTTTTGGAAAACATAGGGAAGGGTTATCACCCGTGTGACAATTGTTTTGCTGTCTGTGCACCTCTTCAGAAGATTTCACCTCACTTTCTTTCCCAATGACAATGTTTTTTGGGTTTTTAAGTGAAACAAGGATTGTTGATAAAGCATCAGTGGAGAGGAGACACGTTTTTCAAATATTAACTCTAATGCCCCGTACACATGGTCGGACATTGATCGGACAATCCAACAACAAAATCCTAGGATTTTTTCCGACGGATGTTGGCTCAAACTTGTTTTGCGTACACACGGTCGCACAAAGTTGTTGGAATTTCCGATTGCCAAGAACGCGGTGACATCAACCACGTACGGCGAGACTAGAAAAGGCCATTTCAGAACCAAGCGCGGCACCCTTTGGGCTCCTTTTGCTAATTTCGTGTTAGTAAAAGTTTGGTGAGAGACAATTCGCGCTTTTTCCGACTCGTGGCTTTCAGATCATTTTCTGGGGTTCAGTTTGTGCTTGTGGGTTTGTATCTGCTCTTCAGTGCGTGCAAGCAAGCTACGCGTGACTTTGTCATTGTGTTCTTGTTCGTTCGTTACTGTTTTTCAGGTCGCTCTTCACAGGCCTTGCTGTTCTTCAGTGCGTTCTGTTACTTCGTTCTGAGCAGCCGACCGTTTTCTAGCCATGTTGCGTATATGTACTCCTCGTAGAGTTCGTGCTGTGCGGGGGCTTGGTGTTGGGGTCCTGACCTTGACACAAGTCCAATCCATGAACAGGGTGGGGAGGAGTTCATGGACCAAGAATTGGTTGCTTCAGCGTGACCAGTTCTGTCATATGCCTTTGCTCCGTGAGATCCGTGAGAATAATCCTGATGATTTCAGGAACTTTCTCCGGATGACGGACCCCGTATTTCACCGTTTGTTGGCTTTGCTGACCCCCTATATCAGCAGGCAGGATACCTGCATGAGGCAAGCCATCACTCCGGAGCAGAGGCTCATCGCTATCCTGCGGTACTTGGCGACGGGGAGAAGCCTGCAGGACTTGAAGTTCTCAACAGGCATCTCCCCCCAGGCTCTGGGGATCATTATCCCAGAGACCTGTTCTGCCATCATCCAGGTCCTACAGAAGGAGTATATTAAGGTAAGATTTTTATCCTTTAATATCACATTTTATTGTATATAATGTTTGCTAATGTATTGTATTTCTTTCCTCATTCCCTAATTACCATGATTGTAATATGCTGTGAATGTCCCCTTTGTCCTCATGCATGCTGGATTTTTATGGGGTTTTTTTTGTCCTTCATACATATTTGCCTTCACTTACCTCCCCAGCATGGTCTCCTGCCCTATATTCACATCATGTAGTCACTTAACAATGTATTTTTTCAGCTCCATAGTAGTGCTTTACCCCAAACAACCCCTAAAATGTTTAGAAATGTGTTTTGTGCTTTAAATTCAGGCAGAGTGCCAAAGGCTTTTTTTGTGGTGCCCCCAAATCATTTTTAACCCTCCCTCCCCCCAACTGCTAAGTCAGCTGATCCCAATTCTCTATCTATCTTCAATCATCTATCTGCTGACTTTGCCAAACTCATACACACTATACCCACCTCTTTTGTGGTCAGATGTATGGATGAATTCCCCAAAGCATGTAGTGCAAGGGCCTGCCTGTATACTTTCAAATGATACTGTTTAAAGTTTTTGTATTCTATTATTATCTTGATAGGTAATAGCAGAATGTCCAAATGTGCTCAAATGTGTACAGTGTGTATTTATATCTTTGTATTATGACACTTCTTACATGTCCAGTGGGCTGCCAATAGTGTAACTAAGGAGGGGCTGTTCCAAGTAATACCCATTATTTAGGCATTCATCTCTCAATGAAGTGGAGAGGGTTACCTGTCCAAGATTCCCCCCCCTATAATGTTAGAAATGGCCCATGAGAGGGGGAGGGGGAATATAATAGGTGTACCTTATACTTTGGTGTTGTAAAATTCCCCTTAATAAATGTTATCTGGATGTTGGCCAAGAATGTTTGTGTCTAATCTGCTTTCCATGTTTGTTCAAAAATACTAATTTATTTTTGTTTTCCTCAACAGTTTCCTTCCACGCCACAGGAATGGCAGACTGTGGCCTCCCACTTTGCCCAGCGGTGGGACTTTCCTAACTGCGGAGGGGAAATTGATGGGAAACACATCCACATCGTCCCACCACCCAACTCTGGGTCATACTATTATAATTACAAGGGGTTAAATAGTATTGTGATGTTGGCAGTGGTGTTGGCTAATTACGACTTTCTGTATGTGGACATGGGTAAGAATGGCTGGATGTCCAATGGTGGAGTCATCGCCCAGACGGAGTTTTACAGGCGTCTCCAGAATGACAGCTTGGACTTGCCACCTCCAGAAGAGAATGTGGAAGGTCCCCCATTCGTCTTTGTTGCGGATGAAGCATTTGCGCTGGGGGACCATCTTATGCGGCCATTCCCAATGAGGACCCTCACCCCGGACCAGAGGGTTTTTAATTACTGGCTGGCCAGAGCCAGAAGAGTGCTGGAGAACACATTTGGAATCATGGCCAGCCGGTTCCACCTATTTCTTACACCCATCCATATGGCGGCGTATAAACTGAATCAAATAATCCTGGTGTGCTATGTTCTACATAACTTTTTACGGCAACATTCTGCCAACTATGCTGGCTCAGTTGGGCCTGAGGCCGGAATTATAAATGAAACAACCCTGACGGCTCTTGAAAGTGGCCGTCCTGGCTTGCCCTCCCTGAGTGCCCGTGATGTCCGGCTAAGATACCTTGAGTTCTTTGTGGGTAGGGGGGCATCAATATGCCAGACAATTTGTGAAACCTTGATCAAATAAAAAAAAATTAAGCAAATCTTTGGTGACATTTACTGCTTGTGTTTGTTTTAGCTGACCCTGACCGAAATGTGGTGAGTCCTGAAAATGGCGCGATTGTGTAACCTTATACAAAGCACTGTTGAGTGTTATTTACTAAAGGCAAATACACTTTGCACTACAAGTGCACTTGAAAATGCACTGAAACTGCACTTGTAGTGCAAAGTGGATTTGCCCTTAGGAAATAACACCCATTGTCACAGAAAGCAGCAATTACATCACCACAAAAGTGTTGTAGCGTTGAGACAATAATCCGCAAATTCTTGACAATCTTTTTAATACCTGCACAACCACATGTGCATTTAGAAAAGGTTTTTAAAACAAACCAACATGTTTGTTGTATAACAATTTTTGGGGTGGCATTATCAAAAATAGAAATGTCCATTTAAGATAAAACAGGCATGTTTCAAAACAACAAGAAAGACACAAATCTTGAACTTACAAAGTTCACATATGGTAAAACTTGAAGGCAATATCAGACATGAGTATTTAGGAACTGTGTTTGATATTGCGTTCAGATGGGGTGAAGTCACCCCAGTAAAAGCCAAATTTTGAAGATGCACACCAATTTACGAATGTCAACATGTGCTAGCTGCCATCACGGGGATCAAGGGACGTGTTTTGGGGGAGCAACCCCTTCCTCTCAGCTACTTTATTATTGAGGAAGGGGTTGCACCCCCAAAACGCGTCCAGATAGCACATGTTGACACACTGTGTGCATCCTCAAAATTTGGCTTTTCTAAAGCTTAAACATTTTTTTTTTTCATATTTAATATTTTTATTACTGATTTAAGAGGAAGAAAGGCATACACTTTACCAACATCAAATATATCATATTATGCATGTCTATATGCTAATCTAATATACAAATAAATTAATTTTCTTTTAGGCTAGGTTCACACTGCTGCGAATTCTATTGCGAATTTGAGCAGTTGCGATCGCTCGAATTCGCAAGTCATTTAAATTTCATAGATTAACATTAGTGCCGTTCACATCGATGCGTTGCGAATATAACCTGCGTGAAAAAAAGGTCCTGTGCGAGTTTGATCCGTGTGCGATGCGAATTCAGCTCTATAGACTGCAAAATTTGCAGTAGAATCGCAAGAACACATATAGAATTCGCAATGCAAATTCGCAACGCAATCGGAACAAAACCGCGCTAAATTCGCATTGCAGCAGTGTGAACCTAGCCTTAAAGCCAAGACCATGCTCTCTAATTACAACAAAGTCAATCCCCCCAAACGCATTAAGGCAGAGATCCTAACCAAAATATATCTCCAACTCCGTCCTGGGGGGTTCTATCTATATTTTCCTTAAGCATCTAACTCTCTCTTTATAACTAAAAAAAACAACAAAGACATAAAAAAAAAGAAAACAACAAAGACATAAAAAAAAAAAAAAATAAAACCTAAGAGGAGGGAGGGGCAGAGCCCATCTCCCGCCTCCCCATCCCCTCCTCCTCCCCCTCTCCTCCACATCCCCCTCCCCTGCCAAGAGTCCAATGGCCACATCTTCTGTTTTCAGTCATTATAACTTACATCCATAAGGTTTTTTCCCTCTTCTGTATTAATGAAAAGATTCCATGGAGACCATGTTTTCAGATATATCCCTCTTTTTTGCCGGGATGTCCAAACCAAATCTTCCATAAGGTTCAATTGTTCTACCCTATTAAGAGACAATCCTACCGTTGGTGGTTGTGCCTGCTTCCAACTGAGTGGAATACATGCTCTAGCTGCATTCAGCAGATGACATAGAATAGATTTCTTATATGATTTAACTGGGATTTTAGTATCTTGTAATAGGAAGAAAGATGGATCCTCTGGAATCTCCTGATCACTAAATTTTTGAGCAATTCTCCGGACTTCCTTCCAAAAGTTCTGTATTCTGGGGCAGGACCAAAAAATATGCATTAGCGTCCCCTCCTTCCCCCCGCAATGCCAGCAATTATCTGATACCTCCGGGTAGCATCTGTTTAGGAATGCTGGTGTGCGGTACCACCAGGACAGAATCTTAAAATTTGTCTCCTGCATTCTTATGCAGATTGACGACTCAAATATATTGTGTATCATATTAGTACACTGCTCTTCCATAAAGGTTCAACCCAGATCTCTCTCCCACCCCCTAAAAAAGGGCAACCTAAAGTCCTCCGAGGGTGCTACCAGCAGTACGTACGTTTTAGAAAGGGTTTGGTGGAATACACCACTTCCGTTACAATATTCCTCAAAGATTATTAGAGTGCGCCCATAACTACTTGGCAGGATTAAAGTGTTCAAAAAATGTCTCAGCTGTACCGCATGCCAAAAATATGGTAAAGATCCTGTTGTCAATGAAAATATTGTGGGCCATGCTTCCCCCGTTAAAAAATGAGAAGCCTGAAAGATCCCCTGTTCCATCAATGCCGTAAAATTTCCCTTCCTCAGACCTGGCTCAAACTGGGGATTCCCCAGTATTGGAAACAATGGTGAGATTATTGCCGAAAGTTTATCCTTAGAAAAAAGCTCAAAGCCTATCTTTAGGGTGGGTCCTATCACAGGGTGTGCCCTAATAATAGTCGGAAGGTCTTTATAACACCAAGTGGCTCGTTGCAGTAAAGCACTGCTCTGAGCCTGCTCCAGGCCCGGCCATAACTTTCCATCTCCATGTCTACTCCAATCAATCAAGCGGCTTAATAAAGCCTCCTGATAGTATTTGTACATGTCTGGTACAGCTAGTCCACCCTTTTGTTTGGGTATAGTCAACAGGGCTCTGCTAATCCTTGGGTGTTTATTTGCCCAGATAAATCTGACAAGAAGGGAATGTATCTGTTTGAAATAATATTTAGGTATAGCGATAGGTAATGCTTGGAATAAATACAAAAACTTCGGCAGGATATTCATTTTAATAATATTACACCTCCCAAACCGGGAGTGGAGCCCTCTCTGCCACCTTTCCAAGAGGACTCACAAAATTTGAAGATGCACACCAGTTTACAAATGTCAACTTGTTCTAGCTGCCATCACGGGGGATCAAGGGATGTGTTTTGGGGGAGCAACCCCTTCCTCTCAGCTACTTTATTATTGAGGAAGGGGTTGCACCCCCAAAACGCGTTCATTGATCTCCCGTGATGGCAGATAGCACATGTTGACACACTGTGTGCATCCTCAAAATTTGGCTTTTCTAAAAATCGCTTAAACATTTTTAACATTGTAGCACACAAAAAAACAAAGGGATTTGGGTTTTAAACTCTCCCCAAAACATCAATGATGTTATTATTTTTTTGAATAACATCATTGATGTTTTTCTTGATGTTTTCCAAAGCTAAATTACACCCCATGATCTCCCCAATCAGGATCTGTGCACTTTCCAAGGTGAAATGCCCTGGATCCACAACATCACGATCACCTAAATAGAGAGAAACCCCAAAAAAATACAGGTATTATAAATATGCCGGCATCCATCTCTTACCTGAGTCTGTGGTCACAGACACTCACCTGTTGTGGTGCCTATTTCCACCATGTCTTCTTCCTCCTCCTGCTCTTCTTGGGTTTGGGGGTATTTCCCCTTCTTCCCGAGGTGGGGGGTCTGTGGTCTCCTCGGATGAGGGGTGTCCTCCGAGTCTTTTCTCCCCTATGTAAAACAAAAATGGTATAATTAGCACACAGATATCAGATGGCCGAAATATAAAGATGAAACATTGCTTGGAAGTGGTGTACAATTGTCTATTTTTGCAGAGTTCCAAGATGTAGAATTTTTATTGTCCGTTGTCAAGCTTCAAGACCTTACCTGTTTTGTACAAGCTTCACAGATGGAGACCCCCCTATAGTATACACTGGAGCACCTGTGTGGCCCCCTAATAAAAAGGGTGTTCTGGTGTCCCACACTAGTGCTCCAGCGTCCAGATGTGAAAACAGCTGCTGAGTGTCCTCTCCTTACACAGAATCTAGTTTGCATTTCATTCTAGTAACAAACCCATCTACACAACCAAATATTTTTCATACAAGTAGGCCCTAAAAAATGTGGGCAAATGCATATGGCCTAAACAATGGTGTTTTATAGGCCGAAAGAAAAATGTTTGATACGAACGAATAATGGGCCCATGAACATGAAAGTTGCCATTTTAAACTGTACAACACTTAAGAAAAGCACATGGAGCAGCACAAACGTAATAAAGACAAAAAGAATAGGAACACAGCACAACTACTTACTTTTTTGCAGCACTCTCCGGATCTTTCTGTACTGCTCGGGCTCTCTTAATTTCAGGTATGACCATTGCTTCCTGAGCTGATCTTTCGCTCGACGTACCCCGAAATTCCGGTGCAGACTTTTGACCACTTTCACCATGATCTTGGCCTTTCTGATATTGGGGTTGGGGTAAGGTCCATACTTTCCATCACAGTCAGCCTTCTTCAGGATGTTGACCATCTCCAACATCTCACCAATGGACATATTTGAGGCCTTAAATCGTCTCCTTCTGGATCAAGACGTTTCCTGATCCGGGCTTTCCTCCTCCTCCTTCTCGTTGCTATAATTAGCACGCACCTGCTCTGACCCCACCATGTGCTCTTCACCTACTGCGCCGAACGAAAAGGGGCGGGGAATAGACTAGAAAGAACGTCAGGGGCGGGCGGAGTTACACGCATGCACAGTGTGTATAAAGCGTAACAAGCGTGCGTAGTACTTACGATCTGTGAGCGGAGGAAGGAGTATCAGAGGCGCCGATCGTGATAACAAAGGTAAGAGCCAAACTTGGGCCTATACTGCTTCTAGATTGAGGCCTATATTGTAACTAGATTAGGAGAGTTTTGCCTGACATTAGGGTTTTTCTTGTGTTGTGTCTTGCAGTGAAAATGGATATCTTGAAAGATACCAACTTTATGGCAATCTTCATAGATATGTTCAGGGAGCTGCCTTGTCTTTGGGAGATAAACCACCCACATTATAAGAACCAAGAGGAAGGCAGCCCTGGATCAATTGCTGGAATTTGTGAAGACGGTGATCCCCACGGCAGACATGACCTATTTGAAGATCCTAATTGGTGGCCTGAGAAGCACTTATCTAAGGGAGCACAAGAAGGTCCAGGATTCCCAGAGATCCGGAGCAGCAGATGACATCTATGTCCCCAGGATGTGGTACTATGACAGGCTGCATTTTCTGAAAGGTCAGACTGAACCCAGGTCATCACTCTCCAGTCTTCCTTCCCCCCCAGCTGAGGCTTCTGACGGCCAACTTGGGCCTTCCAGGCAGCAACATGTGGAGGAGCCCAGCTTGAGCCAGGTATAGCATTCCTCTAAATATTTCAGGTTGTCCAATCAATGATGTTAACTAGATGTTAGTTAGGAGTACTAATTTATGATTGGGATTGATGATGCAGAAACTAAAACCATGTCCCTTTTTCATACACAGGGAAGTCTCAGCCAGGAGGTGGCCGGGCCGAGCAGGCTGCCTGATATCATGGTCCCTCCCCTACACCCACAAAGAGAAAGTGGCGGGAAGAGGAGTACCCTGGAGGAGGCTGCCATAGGCCTCTTTTGGAAGGCTGCAGAGGCCCTGACAGCCCCCCACACTGTGGAGGAAGACTTTGCTGGCATAATTGTCTGTAAAATGCAGCGGATGGAGGAGGGCCAACAACTCATGTGTGAGTCATTAATTTTGGAAGCTCTCAATAAGGGGTTGAGGGGCAAAATAACATCTGCTACCCACATTTGTGACCTCACACATGGTCCTCCTCCTCCAGGTCCTTCTACTTCTCCTCCAGGTCCTACTAGTCCTCCTCCTCCTCCAGGTCCTACTCCTCCTCCTGCCACATCTCCAACAGCAGAGCCACAGCCAGGAAGGAAGCATGGAAAGAAGACCAGAAAGTGATGACCCTGGATCCAGTCTGGTCTGGCAAAAGATGCAGCCTCTTGTGGTACCACAGCCTGGGGACACAGATGTCATCTGCTGCTTTCCCGATCTCTGGGACTTCTGGACCAGACTGCACTCCCTTATATATGGACTCCTCAGGCCACCAATTTTGATGTTAAAGAATTGATGTCTGCCCTGGGGGTGCAAGGCTTCGCCAATTTCTGCTGTTTCTCCAGCGTTGCCTCCCTCTTTGTTTGGTTCTGAGCCCTTAATAAAGGATTTTTGGTTTCAATTATACTCTCCTATGTGTGTTTTCCTTCAAAAAGGACAGTTTGTTTGTGAGGATTCAGGTACATTTCTAAAGTACAATGTGAAATTAACAAGGGACAACAACACCAAACAATCTCCTTGAGATTAAATAATATAAGATATCAATGGTGTTGTGGTAACTTGACACACATTTCTTCTGAGCATGCATGGCACTTTGTGCGTCGGAACAGGCCATACACGGTCGGAATTGACGCGATCGGATTTTGTTGTCGGAAAATTTTATAGCCTGCTCTCAAACTTTGTGTGTCTGAAAATCCGATGGAAAATGTCCGATGGAGCCCACACACGGTTGGAATTTCCGACAACACGCTCCGATCGGACATTTTCAATTGGAAAATCCGACCATGTGTACGGGGCATTACAGGAGAAAATCTCCATTCCCAGGGGTAGATTTCATCTCACTTCCTGTTGTCTCCTTCCATTTGCAAGTAGGAGTCATTTGTAAGTTGGATGTTTGAAAGTAGGGGCCTGCCCTATATACTCTGCAGAAATTGGGGCCTTAGGTGTTGCCACAACACTGTAAGCCCTCACAGTTACTCTTGGTGGGTGCAGGAACGGGCCCTGCTGTGAAATATTAGATCAAGAATTGTAATTACATGCCTCTGTTAAACGGGGTCACAAAAATTGGGCCTTTGGTGGTGGTGGTGCTGGTGCCACAACACTGTAAATCCTCACAGTTAGTCTTGGTGGGTGCAGAAATGGACCCTGCTGTGAAATATTAGATCAAGAATTGTAATTACATGCACCTGTTGAACAGGGGCAGAAAAATTGGGCCTTTGGTGGTGTTGGTGCTGGTGCCACAACACTGTAAGTCCTCACAGTTACTCTTGGTGGGTGCAGAAATAGGCCCTGCTGTGAAATATTAGACCAAGAATTGTAATTACATGTCCCTGTTGAACAGGGGCAGAAAAATTGGGCCTTAGGCACTGGTGCCACAACACTGCAACCCCTCACAGATACTCTAGTTGGAGCGCAGGAACAAGCCCTGCTGCAAAGTATTGCATCAAAAATTGTAATTACACGCCCCTATTAAACAGGGGCTGAAAAATTGGGCCTTAGGAACTGGTGCTGGTGCCACAACACTGCAACCCCTCACAGATACTCTAGTTGGAGCACAGGAACGAGCCCTGCTGCAAAGTATTGCATCAAAAATTGTAATTACATGCCCCTGTTAAACAGGGGCTGAAAAACTGGGCCTTAGGCACTGGTGCTGGTGCCACAGCACTGCAACCCCTCACAAATACTCTAGTTGAGCGCAGCAACAAACCCTCCTTGCAAAATATTGCATTAAAAATTGTAATCACAGACAGGCGCATGCGCGGCAGCTCGCAAGATGGTCGCAGGCTTCTAGAGCTCCGCTCCACCACAGCCCCATGATAGCCACTGACGCCCGCAGAACGTACCCGCAAGCCTGTCACCGGGCAGATCTGGTAGGGGAGACACTCAGGAACCCTCTGATGTCATCTTCACAGGCAAGGAGGAACCTCAACAGCCAGATGATGGTGGTGGCCATTCCCCTTAGCTATGCCAAGATGGCGTTTGCTCCACGAGGCACTCACAGCACAGAGGATGCAGAGGAATCCATTGCGGACCAAGACCTGCTACCTCCACAATCTCCAGGTACCTCCTCCCCACCCCAGGACTTGGCTGCCTCTCCTGCCTCGATGGAGTCACTACTGGGCAGAATGAATGCCGTCTCCCCTCCACACCCATGCTAGATCCACACACAGGCATGCTTCTGTCAGTGAGTGAAGAAACTGATGCTATCCCCACTCCTAACGACTTCCCCTCCATGATGACAGCATTCTCCCAATTACTTTCTAAAAGCTTGGCAGTAAATGCAGCCCAAATTACTTCATCAATCCATGCTGACCTGCAGCAATTAGGGATGAGAATGGATGCTACAGAAAAGAGAGCAGATCAATCAGTTGCGAGGATTAACCAGAACTCAGCCAGAATTCAGGATGTCCAGGATCAGTTAGAGGCTGCATTTGCAAAGATCGATGACCTCGAGAACAGGTCTAGACGTTATAACTTTAGAATCAGAGGGCTGTGAATGCTGCTGTAAAATCTCTGATCAAGGGACTCATCCCAGGCATCCCTGATCACCGTATGGAATTGGATAAGGCCCACAGAGCCTTGCAACCCCCCCGCTCAGATGGCCTTCCTAGGGATATAATTGTGAAACCAAATTTCTATTCGGTGAAGGAGGAGGTCATGAAAAAGTCCAGGCTCTCCGAAGATCTAAAGCTAATGGGCCATAAAATTCAGGTGTTTGCAGACTTATCACCATACACAGAGCAGAAGAGACGTGCGCTTAGACCACTCCTGCAGATTCTGATGGAAAAAGAAATTACATACAGGTGGTCCTTCCCTCTCCGTTTGAATTTCTCTTACAGAAACAAGAATTACGCATTCTCATCATTTGCCGAAGGGGAACGCCTGTTTCTGCACTTGGGCCTAATTGTGCAGGAACCCCCCAACACTAAGCCCGCCAGGGGCTCCACACCCTTCCTCTAAAAGACCCCCACCAGCTAGCCTGCTGCAACCCACCTGGCTCCAACCATACCACAACCGATTCAAGGAGAACGTTCCGCCATGACATACAGGCCTTGTACAGGGCTTTAGGCCCTAACCTGGGACTTTCCAGTTTTCTCCTCTTTTCGTTCCCAGATGACTTTTGGGACTTCTGTACATCACCTCTCACTAGCTGGCCCAATTTTTGAGATTATCTCTTCACCAGCTCTGTCCAGGAGGGGGGATTGGTCCCAATTCATATCGGACTGGAAGTCACCTAAACACGGCAGTTCTGATCATTGCCGTGGGGGTGGGGGAGGGGTAGTTCACTCATACAGGCTTTTTGGAGTTCTTTAAAGATTAGTTAATTTGATTATACGTTTGTATTTATCTTACTCGCCTTAATCCTTAAGGGCAGGTTTTGAAGTCTCACACCTTGTGAGACTCCTAACTAGGTTACAAGAGTTCTAAGTTGTTGTTTTTTTTCCTTCCCTGCATGCTTGTGCCTCTTGCTTGCCCCTCCATGCGGTTGGTGATGGTCGCATCACGGGTGGCATGAAGGGTAGGACTCATGGGACCCCGGGGGGTCTTCTCCGGCTTTGTATTCAGAGCCCAGGAACTCCCCCTGATTGGTGCCTGTCAGCTCTCCTAGGCCCCTAGCCTCATTGACTGGGGTACCGGGCGCTGGGCGGGCAAGGTTTGGTACAAGCGGTGACATAAAAGTTTTACAGTTGCAATCTTTTTTTTGGGTCGTTCTGCATAATAATCATCATAGGCTTTGGGATAACCTTTAGCCTCTAGTGGAAACCAGGATCACAGCAGGTGCACTTGGTTTCCTTCCCGGATTCCCCCTAGCTGGGGTTTCTGGTCCTCTCAGGATTAGGGGTTTGAAGTGGCAAGGTCATTTCAACCCGGGGGTGGGAAGGGGGTCGGGGACCCCAAAGTTTATTGTTACCATGGAATATATCTGTCTGACAAGCATTCATTTAAGATTTCTGTAATGTCTTTGTCTCTCTTCTTCTCTTCTTTCATTCCTCCCTCCTCTCCCCTTCTCTATGCTCACCTGAGTAATCCCAGGTTCCAGGCGCATTCATGGCCTCCCACCCCAGGTCCAAATTATCTGGCTCAATGGTTCATCGGGCTGCCTGACTCGATCTCTCTGTTCAACAGTGGTAAGACACAGTTTCCTATTATAGGTATACCCCCTCTGGTCCATGGCTGATACACATTGCTCTCCCCCCTCAAAATCATATCCCACAATGCTCTCTCCTAAAACACAGGAAACTATTCCAATTGTACCACTCCATGAATGCAGATGTTCTTCCCATCCAGGAGACCCATTTTCCTTCTTCATATAAGCCCACCACCTCCACCAACGCTTCCCCCAATTTTTCCTAGCATCCGCAGACAACAAAACTAAAGGGGTAGCTATCTGCTTTGCCAAACACATTAATATATCACAATCAGAGGTAATAATTGACCCACAGGGCCGGTATGTACTGGTGTCTGGCCATATAGACGGCGAACTCTACACCTTTGTATCCTAATACTCCCCTAACAAGGGGCAGAAAACCTTTTTTGAATCCCTAATACACAAATTACAACCCCACCTACAAGGCACAATTTTTGTAGGCGGGAACTCCAACACGGCCTTTGACTTTTCTCTTGATAAATCTGCTGACGGTAAACCAATACCTAGACGCCCCTCCAGACAGAGCGTTAAAATTGCAAGGTTGCTTCATGAGGCGGGACCAATTGATATCTGGAGAGAGATTAACCCGCATGTCAAGGATTACACCCACTTTTCTGCCCCTCATAATTCCTATGCCAGGATAGACCACATTTTTGACGCGTTCATCATCGATCCCCATGGTTAGAAGGTCCAGAATAGTTGATACTCCCTTATCCGACCACTCGATGGTGACACTGACCACACAGAGGACAGGGGGCTCCAGAGGCCCACCTCACTGGCGCCTGCAGGAATCCTTACTGAGTAACCCAGTGCAATGTTCCTTACTAGAAGAGGCCATCAAGGAATACTTACAAATTAACGCGACAAGTGAGGTTTCCCCGGTAACTGTTTGGGCAGCCCATATGACCGTAATTAGGGGGAAATTGATCCAACTGTCGTCCAAACTTAAAGCGGAACACAGAGCAGACACAATCAGACTGACGGAGGAATTCCATAATTCCGCGAAGGCACATAAACAACACCCCACACCCGAATCCCTGGCAAATTTAGATAAGGCCAGAACTCTACTAAATCTAAACCTGACTACAGCAGCGGAAAGGCATCTAAACCTGACTACAGCAGCGGAAAGGCACCTTAGGTGGACGGGGGCAAAACTTTACTCCCAAAAGGACAAAATAGGGTCAAAACTGGCAGTCAAACTGAGCCCCAAACCCTGCTCTTTGGCATTCCCGAAAATTAGGCTACCCTCAGGGGATCTGACCCAGAATCCCGACAAGATCATGACTGCTTTCCATCAATTTTATTCAGACCTTTACAAACCGAACATTTCATCCCCCCAACAGACTCAGCATTCCTTACTGGACTCCCTTTCACTACCTACTTTGTCATCTGAACACAGGGACCTCCTGGAGGATTCCTTATCACACTCGGAAGTACTAGACACAATCAAAACATTAAAGGTGGGTTCCTCGCCAGGTCCAGAGGGCTTCTCAAATGGATACTATAAAAAGTTTGGCCCTTGTCTGGCCCCCTATCTGACGAGACTTTTTAATGCACTTAGGGAGGGGTCTCACCTTGGTACAGACCTCAATTCAGCATACATATCGGTTATACCAAAACCGGGCAAAGATACAAGCGAGGTGGGCAATAGAGTCGCGATTTTCATCCCTTTATATATACATAGAGATCAGGTGGGATTTATCCCTGGGAGACAGGGCCCAGACCAGATCCGTCGGACAATCGATGTCATTTCTCTCCTGAAGTCCCAATGGGATGGGGGACCTCCTCAGAAAGGCTTTCTCCTTTCGATTGACCTAAACAAAGTCTTTGACTCTGTAGATTGGGCGTACCTGTCTGATATCCTACGGAGGTGGGGTTTTGGTGCCCATTTTTTGAACTTAATCAATTCGCTCTACTCTAACCCCTCAGCACAGGTGCGCCTGATGGGCAGATACTCATCCTCTTTTAATATCAGTAGGTGCACCAGACAGGGATGCCCTCTCTCCCCCCTCCTTTTTGCTATGGCCATCGAAACGCTGGCCATAGCAATAGATCGAATCCTGACATTAAGGGGGTTATGGGCGGGGACCAGGAACACAAGTGTGCGCTCTATGCCGACGACCTCCTCCTTTACATTACTTCCCCATTAATCTTTACACCTATGATCTATAGGATGCTGAAGGAGTTCACTGAGATATCTGGTCTAGAGGTCAATATGAATAAATCAGTGGCTTTAAATATAACGGTACCTAGTGATTTACTTACACACCTCTCTAATAATTTTGAGTTTTCGACAGTCCCGGTCGCACTCCCTTATCTAGGGATAAAACTAACACCAGACATAAATAATCTTTTTAAAGCTAATTATCCTCCTATGATTATCAAATGTAAAGAAGAGCTGGTCAAGTGGTCTAGATATGGTCTATCCTGGCTAGGTAGGGTGCATGCAGTAAAGATGACGCTCCTCCCACGTCTCTTATACCTTTTTCGCTCCCTTCCAGTCCCAATCAGGAAGCAATTTCTCAGTAAATTTCAGTCAGAAATAATACGCTTCGTTTGGGGTAATAAGGGTTATAGGTGCCCTTCTCAAACTTTATTACGCCTAAAGTCACAGGGAGGACTGGGGTTACCAGATTTGTGGGGTTACTATCAGGCAGCACAATTATCACAAATTTCGATAGTCTACTCTAGGAACTCCAAACCTGATTGACTTTCTATGGAAAGGAAAGCTGTCCCCCTTAATACTATTGATTACCTCTTATGTCAGACCCCAAGAGTAGGCCGGCAATAATGACCCCCACACTATCCCACTCGGTTGCCCTATGCTCCAAACTTTACACAAATCACTCCCTGATTTCCCCTCTGAAACCATTGGCCCATCTATTCCATAACCCGAATTTCCCTCCGGGACTCAATATAAAAGCGTTCCGCTGGTGGACAGACAAGGGCCTCTATCGCATAGATCACTTCCTGTCACCAGCGGGCCCACTTACCCTGGCTCATTGTAAGACAAATATGGACATGCTGGATACGGAAAGGTTCAGATACTCTCAAATTTCTCATTTTTTGCACACTATCTGGACCAACAAGAAGGATCCTCCCTCTATAACACCTTATGAGCAGTGGTGCTCTAATACCACGGACCAGAGGGGAGGTATCTCCCTGATTTATGCAGCACTTCAAACGAATTTGGATAAACCATCCTACGCTCGGGCCTGGGAGGAGGACATGGGCAACGCCTGGAACGCCTCTGATTGGTTTCGGGTCTCGACAGCATGGTCATTGAGGAGGAAGAGGATAGTCACTCAGCATAACAGGATAGTCACTTAGCATCAGCATAGGCAGTTTTGAAGGGATCTGACATTTAAAAAAAAATAATTCGGTTACATCAGCATTAGGTGCTTGGTAGCTGGTGGTGATCCAAGACTGATTCATTTTTATGAAGGTCAGTCGATCGACTGAGTCGGTGGACAGGCGCACCCTGTGATCGAGTTACAAAGCCTCCAGCAGCACTGAATGTGCATTCTGAAAGAACGCTGGATGCAGAACAGGCCAGAGCTCAATTGCATACTGTGCAAGCTCTGGCGAGTGATCCATCCTCAAGACCCAGTAACCCAGAAGATTTTCGGTGGGAAAGGTGTCCAAGTCAGATCTTGCCCCTAGGTATTCCTGCACCATGTAAAACAGAAGCTGGCGATGGTTGCTGGAAACCTTGGGGCTGCGGACTAAAAAATTGTCTGAATGCATCAGTCAGCTGGCCACCTTCTCCACCGCTCCTTCTTTGACTGACCGAAGCCTCAGCAACACGTTGTCCAGAAACAGGAGTTTGTAACCTCCCAGTCTCTGGGAATGCGTTGCACAGACCTTTCTGCAAGGCCTCCCGAAGATGTTTCATCCTCTGCTCCCTCTGCAACGGCAAGATAAGGTCCCCAATCTTACCCTTGTAATGTGGATCAAGGAGGGTTGCCAGCCAGTAACGATCCCTCTCCTTGATACCACAAATACGAGGATCCTTCTGCAGGCTTTGCAGGATCAGGGAGGCCATGCAGCGTAGGTTTGCTGAGGCATTCGGTCTGGAGTCCTCTGGGTCTCTAAGGACGACATGATCCGCAGCCACCTCCTCCCAGCCACATACAAGTCCATGGGTTTCTTGGGACTGTAAATGATCCCTTGAAGACTGCTGCTGATGCTGAGTGCCAGGCTCCACCTCCATGCTGACACAATTCTCCTCCTTCTCCTCATCCTCTTCTTGTGTGATTGGCGGGCACGCAGAAACACTGTCTGGATAAAGGGGGCCTTGAGAGGTAAGTAAGTCCTTCTCTTCCTCCCTCTGTTCTGCCTCAAGTGCCCTGTCTATTATTCCATGCAGCGTGTGCTCCAACAGGTGGACAAGAGGTACAGTGTCACTGTTGCATGTACTGTCACTGCTCACCATCCTCATGGCCTCCTCAAATGGTGACAGGACAGTGCATGCATCCCTGATCATAGCCCACTGGCGTGGGGAAAAAAAACAAGGTCCCCTGACCCTGTCCTGGTGCCATAGTCGCATAGGTACTCATTGATGGCCCTCTGCTGCATGTGCAGCCGCTGCAGCATGGCCAAGGTTGAGTTCCACCTGGTGGGCATGTCACAGATTAGGCGGTTCTTGGGAAGGTTAAATTCCTTTTGGAGGTCTGCCAGCCGAGCACTGGCATTATATGACCGGCGGAAATGCACACAGACTTTCCTGGCCTGCCTCAGGACATCCTGTAAGCCCGGGTACCCTTGAATGCCTATGGAGCACTGCTGGTTCTGAGGACAAAGCACAGGAAGCGGCCATGGAGGAAGAAGAAGAGGAGGGGGTGGAGGAGAGAAGTGTGGCAGAATCACCAGTAGTAGCATTTTGGAGGTGTGGTGGCGGAACAACCTCCAACACTACTGCTCCTTGTCCTGCATCCTTCCCAGCTGCCAGAAGAGTCACCCAATGTGCCATGAAAGATAGATAATGTCCCTCTCCATGCTTGCTGGACCATGAGTCAGTGGTAATATGCACCTTACCGCTGACCACCCTGTACAGCGAGGCCAAAACATTGCCTTCCACATGCCGGTAGAGAGCTGGAACTGCCTTCCGTGAGAAAAAGTGGCGTTTGGGAACCTGCCACTGAGGAACTGCACATTCCACAAACTCACAGAAGGCAGCAGAGTCTACCAACTGAAAAGGCAGCAGTTGAAGTGATAGCAATTTAACCAAGCTAGCATTCAACCGCTGGGCATGTGGATGGCTGGGAGCGAACTTCTTTCGGCGGTGCAGCAGCTGGGGCAGGGAAATGTGCCTGGTACAATCTGACGTTGGTGTACCGATAGCAGATTGCCCACAAGTACTTGGCTGTGACACACCTAAATGTACACCTTCATTCCTCTCAGTGCAGGTCTCAGAGAGGACTGAAGGTATAGTGGGGTTGGATATCCCAGCTGATGAGGAGCAAGGAGAGGTCCTATTTGTTCTTTGGTGTGAAAAAAGACAACCAGAATTGTACCTTAGTCACAAAGTGGTGTCATTGACTAATAGATGACAAGGGAGCTGGCAGTGTATGCCACCTCAGGGTAATCACTAAGTATCACACAGTTTGGAGTATACAGTCAAGCAGGGTGTGGGAAAAAATACATTCACACCCAGCTGCAGGTCAGGGATGGATAGTAGGAATGCAAAGTCCAAATAAACTCATGGTAGCAATACCTACTGTGGTAATTTCAAAATTGTCAAGGCTATGTATAAGGGCTAAATGCTTTACAGATAACAATGTCAAAATAACATAACAACTAGTCAGTGTTTAGATCTGGAAGAATGATTGGATGGGGTACTTGGGATACACATATACGTGGAACTGTTATGCCCTGTACACACTATCGGACTTTCCAGCGGAAAATGTGCGATTGGAGCTTGTTGTCGGAAATTCCAACCGTGTGTGGGCTCCATCGGACTTTTTCCATCGGAATTTCTGACACACAAAGTTTGAGAGCTGGCTATAAAATTTTCCAACAACAAATTCGTTCGCGTAAATTCCGACCGTGTGTGGAAAATTCTGACGCACAAAGTGCCACGCATGCTCAGAATAAACTCCAAGATGGAACTGCTCAGTCTGGTAAAATTAGCGTTCGTAATAGATATAGCACTTTCGTCACGCTGCAATGTTTTAAATTGTTTAATGCAGCGCACTCTCTTCTTCTTTATAATGCTAGAAGAATGAAGTTGTTTTGCTGCTTATATTCACACAAACTTCTCACAAACTTCCTTCTTTATTATTTCTCGTGATTTCATGAATATAATATTTGTATTCATCAGATCTACCAAATTTTTTTTTGCTTTTATGTTTTTATATTTTTGATAATTTGTTGTTTGTTTTTTTTTTTTCAAATATAAATTTTATTCGGGTTCAAGAAAGGGTGAGGCCCCAATGAAATATCATAAACATACAAACATTTGAGGACACAGCCTCTTACAATTCCATAACTGAGAACAAGGCAATAACATCTATCATTATTGAGTTATGTATATTCTACACAGGAAGGCAAAGAACATTTTCATTGCAACGTATCACAGTCAGATATGGCCAGCTCTTTCTTTTCACCATTTTCTTTTCTAGAAACAGCAGGAGTAAGTAACTAAAGATAAAAGGAGAAGAGAAGGAATGAAGGGAGAGAGGAAAGAGTGCAAGGAGAGGAAGGGAGGTAGGAGAGAGGAGGAGGGATGTGGGGCACAGGGAGGCAGCGCATTCTCTTAACTTGTGTCGTAGGTGTTAGTAGATATGGCCAGTCAGTCTCAACGGCCCTTTTCCAGCCGTTAAGCCCTTTATGGTGCATCTGCACTAATCTAGAACATCGCCACTCAGAAGGGTTTGACCCTCATCCGAGAATACAAACATAAGCCACTTGGACCAAGTCTTGGTATATTGCTCATTTTGATGGCGGGCCGTGAGGACTAGGTCTTCCATTTTCCTGATGTCTTCCACCTTATTAAGGCACATACCTATCGTTGGAGGTTGGGTGGATTTCCACCGTAGAGGAATGCAAGCTTTGGCTGCATCCAATAGGTGGCAGATCAAAGATTTTTTGTAGGCCTTACCTGACATGTTAGAAGCATGTAGTAGGAAGAGGGCAGGATCAGCTAGGATAGGTCGTTCCAAGAACTTCTGTATCGTCTGTTGGATAGTTTTCCAGAACTGCTCCAGTCTGGGGCAGGTCAAGAAAACATGAAGAATTGTTCCCCGTTATTCCTGGCATCTCCAACAGCGATCTGAGGAAGATGGGAAGAGTTTTTGTACCATATGGTTACTAATTTATAATTAGTTTCCGGCATCTTCGTGCATATCGAGGATCTATATGTAAAGTGAAGGATATTTTGTTTTTGCCATAACGTAAAGGTACATTGCATATCCCTTTCCCATGCATCGAGGCCGTACATTTGATGACTGTCTGGTGGCGTAATCAACAGTTGGTAGGTGGCAGATAAGGTATGAGGTAGAGCTCCCTCTTCCGAACAGTAAGTTTTGTAAGTGGTCAAGGTCTGGTTGAAATTTCCAGGGGGAGGTAATGATTTAAGAAAATGACTGAGTTGGAGGGCCTTCTAAATGAAACAGGCCCTCTAAGCTCATGAGCTCGGTTATGGAGGGCCACTTGCCGTTTGTAATGAAGTGGGAAGCTTGAAAGTGGCCCAAGGTCTTCAGGGAACAGAAGACGGGGTCTGTGTGACCTGGGATAAACTCTGGAGTTCCCAGGATCGGGCGAAGCGGGGAGTCAAGCGATGTTAGGCAATATCATGTAAAGAGAGACGAGCATGTTCGCGTAGTCACGCCTATCAGAGGATGATTTTTTATGTTTCTTGGTAATGAGTTATGGCACCATGATGCTCTGATCAAGGGTATGGCACATTGAGTCTGTTCTAACTGGGTCCATAGTTTAGTTGGTTGGTGTCAGTTCCAGTCGATAAGTCTAGTCAAGTGGGTTGCGTGTTGGTATTTGCGGAGATATGGCACTGCCAACCCCCCATGCATTTTGGATAGTGTGAGCTGTCGCTTGTTAATTCTGGGCCTTTTATGTGCCCATATGAAGTAAAAAAAAAAGGGCGCTAGTCTGGTCAAAATAGTGAGACGGAATTTGGATTGGTAAGGCCTGTAGGAGGTACAGGAATTTAGGGAGAATGCACATCTTAAGGATGTTGCATCTACCAAACCATGAATGTAACCCCGTATGCCATTTGGTGAGCAAAGCACGAACAGCTGCTAGTAGCGGAGGAAAGTTCAGGGCAAATATCTGAGGTATTTTGGGGGGGAATATGTGTGCCCAAATATTTCAGGGCTGTGTTAGTCCATTTAAATTTAAAACTATTCTTGAGAGTTGTTAAAAGTCGCTGGGTATTCGGGGGCGTGGCGACCGGACTCCAAGATGGACGTGTAATCTAGGAGCTCCGCTCGTCCTCCGGAGAGATCCGCATCCATCGGAGTCCATCGGCGATACTAGAGGCCACAAATACCACCACCAAGGCGGCAGATCCCCGCTCCACACAACAAAGATGCCCAGACACCGAAAAAACCCACAACAACCGCGGAAGCTGGACACCTTTTTCAGCACAGTGGCGCGCGGCCTACAGCAAAATGGCCGCGACGGAGCTCAGAACACACAGCAGAGGCATCAGTCCGGAGCACTCATGAGCGGTCAAGAGACACCATCCAAAAAGACACATCCGCAACAGTGCCCCAGCGAATCCTCATCTGGGACGTCCAGCCCCACTACCAGGATCCCGGCCAAATCTAAACAGAGGAGGGAGTCCCCTGCTAGGCCGCGACCCGACCTGAACATGGAGGTAAGCGGACCACAAAACGCCAGCACAAGCCAGCATACACAGGGGGGGGACCCCATAGCGGACTTTCACACGGCAGACAGACCAGTCTCAGATACGATGCTTAAAGACATGCTACTGTCTTTGAGAACCTCACTACAGGCAGACATGCTCCAAGGCCTGACAAATTTCCAGAGGGAAGTTCAAGCCATAGGCCACAGGGTAAATCACGTAGAAACTAAAATGGAGGAATACACTTCTTCATACAATCAGCTGGTAGACGCACACAAGACACAGGGAGAAGATATAGCGTGGTTGAAGGACAAAATGGCGGACCTAGAAGACAGGTCCAGGAGGAACAACCTCAAACTAAGAGGCGTCCCCGAATCAATCCCGCCTAACCAGCTCCTGCAGTTTGCCCAAACCCTTTTCTCCACCTTGATGCCGGGAGCAACGGCCCAACATCTCCTTGTGGACAGAATTCACAGGATTCCCAAACCGTCATTCCTATCTGACGACACTCCCAGAGATATACTCCTCAGAATGCACTTCTATCACATCAAGGATCAAATCCTCCAACTTTCACGCAAGCAAGAGAATATACCCCAACAATATGCTAACATCAGGATGCTCCCTGACCTCTCCAGACACACACTGCAACGTCGTCGCAACCTGTTGACGATTACCAAAGCACTGAGGAACCACAACATTCTGCACAAGTGGAAATATCCAGCAACCCTGTCTATTACACACAACGGGAACACAATATCTGTGTCTAAGTTAGAAGAAGGCCTTACAGTTCTACGTCAATGGGGCATCATCACCGATCAAAGTACCCAACCCGCTGAATCTACAAATCTACATCATATGCAAAACTAATGGCAAGTGGTAACCAAGAAACGTTCACCTAAGAAGAAAGCCGATGGGCTATCATAAAGCGAACCCACTTACTCAATCCAATCTCTCCGGGATAGAGATATCTAGTTAGATTCTCATCCATAACCCTCCGCATAGTAGTAGCAGCTAAGACTGCACGAGGATCAGTTTTCAGATCCATTTCTTATGTTCACACAGTTAACTTTTCTTGTTTTCTCGTTATTATTCCTTTTGTTTAGTTTTTTGGATATACGCAACATCTCTTACAACACTATGCTACCCACTGCTAAAGAAGACGACCACCAGATACTCTTCTCACTTCTATCTCAGAGACACGATCAGTAACCACCAGGAACTGTAAGTACCAACAATATACAGCCACCAAATCTTGCTCCCTCACACTATGACGATCAAAATTTTATCAATAAATACCAGAGGCTTAAACCATCCGGCAAAAAGATTTTCTCTGTGGAAAGAAGCCTGTAAACAGGATGCGGACATTCTTTGTGTCCAGGAAACACATTTTCAACTACACAACACCCCTAAATGCATGCACACCGCATACCCAACTATCTACATGTCCTGCAATCCCAACAGCAAAAAAGGAGGCGTTCTCCTAGCCATCAGAAACTCTCTCTCATTCCAACCCAAAGAAGTTATTACTGATGAGGGAGGACGCTACATAATTGTCACGGGAGACATCAACTCCAACCCATACACGATTGTTACGCTGTATGCCCCAACCTCCCATCAATTACGGTTCCTAAAGAAAGTTTTCATCAAAGCCAATGCCATGAAATATGGTAATCTCCTGATTTGCGGAGACTTTAACGTTACTTCAGATCCTCTTTTAGACTCTTCCTCAGGTAAACCTACCAACAAGATGTCCCTCAATAATATCCTTAAAAAAGAGGAACTATTTGATGCATGGCGATGTCTCCACGCAAACGAAAGAGACTATACCTTTTTCTCCAGCAGACATGGTTCTTACTCACGTATAGACATGTTTTTAACAGACAAATGGCTCCTGCAAAATATTGAATCAACAAGAATACACGATATCACATGGTCAGACCATGCTGCCATATCTATGTCTGTTGCAGAGAAGGGAGTCTCCTCGTCACCACCCATCTGGCGCTGTAATTCACGCATTATCCAAGACCCACACTTCCAAAAGTCAATTTCTCAGCATCTCCATAATTATTTCTCAGACAACACAGATTCAGTATCAGACCCATATACAGTCTGGAACGCTCACAAGGCCTTCATAAGAGGCATTTTAATACAAATAGGAGCTAGAGAAAAAAAGAGACAGGCTAAAGAATTTAATGAGATTCTCACAAAAATACATACCATAGACGC
Source organism: Aquarana catesbeiana (assembly GCF_042186555.1). Taxonomy (NCBI): domain Eukaryota; kingdom Metazoa; phylum Chordata; class Amphibia; order Anura; family Ranidae; genus Aquarana; species Aquarana catesbeiana. The sequence continues at coordinate 634,601,573 of NC_133325.1, forward strand.
ACAAAACAAACAATCACCATCAGCACCTTTGATTAAACAACTATCAATCCTTAGGGAAAAGCTCAGAGAATTGCTGACACAACAATATGACAAACACCTCAGACGCCTAAAACTAAACTATTATCACAATGCCAATAGAGCAGGTAAATACCTAGCGAATAGACTTAAGGCGGCACGTACCAAATCTAGAATAGCGTATTTACTACACCCCTCTGATAAACACAAAATTATCAATCCCAAAGACATAGCGAACCAATTTGCCACATATTACAGCTCACTGTATAACCTACACACTGACACTTCTACATGCCAACCAACAGCAGACAAAATACAAACATTCCTAGACAAAATAAACCTCCCAGAAAAGAAATAGACAACACTATATATTTTCTTCCAAACGGAAAATCACCAGGTCCAGACGGCCTTTCTAATGAATATTTTAAAACATTCAAATCCATACTTTCTCCACACATGTCCAAGGTATTTAATAAAGCAACAATCTCTGCAACCCTCCCACAAGAGATGCTGAGAGCACATACAGTGACACTTCCAAAACCAGGGAAAGACCCCAATAGACCAGCCAATTTTAGACCCATATCCCTTCTCAACACCGATACTAAGGTATATGCAAAATTATTAGCCAAAAGACTAACTAACATCATCCCTACATTAGTTAAAAGCGACCAGATGGGCTTTGTGAGGGGGAGACAGACCTCTGATGCTACCAGAAGAATCATCAATGTGCTATATCATGCTGAGGGATCTCGAACGCCTTCTCTGCTGCTATCCATAGACGCAGAGAAGGCGTTCGACAGAGTCCATTGGACATACATGGAAATGGTTTTACACAAATATGGGTTCCAAGGTTCCATATTGAAAGCTATTATGGCCTTATACTCTTGTCCTTCCGCACAAGTATACTCCAATGGTTTTCTGTCCACAACTTTTAAAATATCTAATGGGACGAGGCAGGGCTGCCCCCTGTCTCCGACCATCTTCAATCTAATGATCGAACCATTGGCTGAAACCATTAGGAATCATCCGCGGATCAAGGGCTTTCAGTTTGGCTCCAACACCCACACCATCAACCTGTTTGCGGATGATGTAATCCTCCTATTGACTAACCCACTCGCATCCCTAACCGAAGTACATAATATCCTCACTGACTTTGGAGATATCTCCTATTACAAAGTCAATTTCACTAAATCAGTGATTCTGGACTTGGGAGTACCTCCCACCACTAGAAACACCCTTCAAGCAAACTTACCATACACATGGAGCTCTGAAGGAATCACTTATTTAGGAATAAAAATTACTAATAGAACCTCTGCACTTGCTAAGGCTAATATGCCCCCACTAATAGCCAAACTGGAAGCCCAGCTCAAGGACATGTCTAATAAAGAAACATCATGGCTTGGTAGGATAACTGCTTACAAAATGTTAATATTGCCTCAAATACTCTATTTGTTCCGCACCCTAGCAATACACATTCCATGCCATTACCTTAAGAGCATATCAAACCTCAGCTGGAGATACATCTGGGGAGGGAAAAAAGTCTGATGCTCACGAAACAATTTAACTTCCCACAGGAAAGCAGGAGGGGCTGGGCTAGTAGACATATATGACTACCTATGGGCGGTACGTCTAGACCAGATCAAATACTGGTTTCAAGAAAATAACACCCCATTATGGGTAGACATTGAAAAAATAATCTCACCAACAAAAAACCTAGCACTAATGCTTATGAGCGACAGCTGGGACCACTGGGAAATACACAACTTATCACCTACACTGCAGACCTCTCTGAAAGCATGGAGATACATTTTGGAACAACAAAGACAGGATAACCAAATGGTAAATTATAAAATACCACTAACTCTGTTAGAATCCAAAATACCAATGATAAGAATCCAAGATTTGACAGACAAGGGCATCATACATATCTCTGACCTATATGAGGGATTACAACACAAATCAGTAGACCACATTATGACACAATACCACCTCAAGAATGACAAAAGATTCCTATGCATGAGAATTGCCCACTTTCTTAAATCACAAGCTCCCCCAACCATATCCATACCAAGCAAAATATGGCAATTCTACTCCACATCCAAACAGGACACAAAGGGCATATCATTCTTTTACAATCTAATCCAAGGAAAGCTACAGTTCATAAAAACCATAGCAATGACAAAATGGGAGGCAGATCTCGGTACCACCTTCTCAGATGAACAATGGATACACTCCTTTAGAGAAACTCATAAAGCGTCTCACTGTGTTAAACACTGGGAACTCATAATTAAAATGGCCAATAGATGGCACTATACCCCATATAGAATAGCTACCTTCTTCCCAGGTGCATCACCAAAATGCTGGTAGAGAATGTGGTCACATAGGAAACCTGATACATATGCTCTGGCACTGCCCAAGCATTAAGAGCCTTTGGAATCAAGTATTCCAATTAATCTCCTCCATAACAGGAATACTTACCAAGCCTGATCCAGCCCTAGCGATCCTACACTTGAACATAGATAAATTCCAGAGCGCATTCAGGCCTGTCATAACTCATATACTCTTAGAAACCCGTTTACTGATCTTACGCAATTGGAAATCCAGTAAAGCTGTAAATATATCTGACGTAATCACAGCAGTTCACCGAAACTACACTTTTGAACGTCTTATAGCCATAAACTCTATGACTTGTAAACTGTTCGACAACCATTGGTCTATTTGGCCTAAATGCTTTGACAAAAAATGAGAAGTTATTATTTCAATGATATGACAATATAAGTTAACTATGTATATCTGATGATGCGTATATCAATGTACCTTCAGTGTACCTTTCATGTTCTGTTTAAATATGAAATTATCCAATAAAAAGTATTGAAAGAAAAAAAAAAGGTCGCTGGGTATTCCTACACTCATTGCTTCAGATTTGTTGAAATTGATTTTCAAATTTGAGATACTACCATATGTTCTGAATTCTTGGAGGAGATTGGGAAGGGAGATCATTGGATTAGTGTGAACAGCATGTCATCCACATAAGCGGCAATTTTCTGCTGTGATTCTCCCATGGCCACTCCAGTTATGTCTGGGTTAGCACGCACGGTCCGCAGGCAGGGTTCCAATGACAAGACGAAGAGGAGTGGGGACAATGGGCACCCCTGGCGTGTTCCATTCCTGATTGTAAAAGAATCTGACAAGACACTGTTAGCCCGGACCTGGGCTTTGGGGTCAGTGTAAATTGAGCTGATCCAATTTAGCATCTTGTTGCCCAAGCCTACATGTCTTAAGACCGAAGTCATAAAGTGCCAGTCCACCCTGTCAAAGGCCTTCTCTGCATCCGTGCTCAGGAAGACACAGGGAGCCTTATGCTGATTGACCACGTGTAGGATGTTAAGGACTTTGATTGTGTTGTCCCTAGCTTCTCTGGTTGGGACAAAGCCAACCTGATCTAAGTGGATCAGGGACGGTAGGTAGAGTTGAATCCTGTTGGACAGTATTTTCGTAAAAATGTTAAGATCCACATTAAGTAGTGAGATTGGCCTGTAGTTCCCACAGGCCGCAGGATCCCTCCCTTCCTTGGTGATTACCGCTATATGTGCTGTAAGAGTATCCCTCTGGATATGCGCATCTGAACCCAGTGAGTTGAAAAATGTATGCATGAATTCCCCAAGGGACGGTAGTAAGGTTTTATAATATTGGACCGTAAAGCCATCCGGTCCCGGTGCTTTCCCTATCTTCATGGCCCCAACTGCCAACTGCATCTCTTCCATGTTTATGGGGTCATCTAGCAACTCACTGAAATCAGCCGGCAGTTTGGGCATGCCAGATTTAATCAAATATTCCTCTATTTGTGGTTGCGGGGATGGTGGCTTCTGTAGATTGTAAAGGGACGCATATAATTCTTTGAATTCTTCTGCTATCTTTTGTGGGAGTGTGATCTTCTGACCAGAAGGAGTCGTGATGTGTGGAATATAATTTGTGAGAGTTTGTTCTCTCAGTGATTTGGCCAGTAATTTACCACACTTGTTTCCTGATTCGTACGATACTCGTCTACAGACTTGTATTGCAGCTTTAGCACAAAATTGCATTAAGTCACTAATTTTGTTGCGCAAGAGCAGGATTTCCGCTTCCCCAGATGGGGTTTGGGCATGTTTGTGTCTAGCTTCCGCAAGGTGTAAGTCGTGAAGAAGCGACGTCATCTGTGCCAAACACAACCTTTTGATACGTGCCCCATGTTTAATTAAGACTCCGCAGATCACCGCTTTATGGGCTTCCCATACAATGCCGGGGTCACTGTCCAAAGTGTTGTTGATCTTAAAGTAGCAGTCCAGTTCCCTGAGTACGTCTTTGAGTACCTCTTCATCCTGTAAGAGGCTTTCATTTAATCTCTATGTCCTTGTTCTAGAGGTGAAGTTGTCAGTCAGGGCGTAGGTCATCAGGACAGGGGCATGGTCAGACCATGTAATGGATCCAATTGAGGAGTCACGAAGGGCATGCAGTTGAGCATGAGGGAGAAGGAAGTAGTCGATCCTAGAGTAATGCTTATGTGGAATAGAATAAAAGGTGTAATCCCTTTCGGTCGGGTGAAGAAGTCTCCAGGCGTCAATCAATTGTGTCTTGTACAGTGTGCGGGCGATTCTTTTCCTACTGTTAGGAGTGACTGAAGAGTGTCCTGAGGAAGTATCCTCTGTAGGGATAAGCGTAATATTCAAGTCGCCCCCTACTATCAGTTGACCACTAGTGAACTCTAGTAGAGCATCAATGGTTTTAGTGATGAAGTGGTCTTGGTGGTTGTTAGGGGCATAGATATTTGCTAGGGTCACCTGAACGCCCCCAATCTCCCCCTTGAGAAACAAATAACGTCCTTCCGGGTCAGATTTCACATCTGTACATTTCCAGGGGACTGTGCAGGAGATAAGTATCAAGACTCCACGGGTCTTAGCGGACCCATTAGTGGAGTGGTACACCACCGGAAAAATTTGTTTTCAATATGGGGAGATTGCCTTCCTTAAAATGTGTCTCCTGGATTAATGCTAGATCTGTCTTGTGACGTCGTAGGTCGTGTAGGAGCATTCGTCTTTTTTCAGGCACGTTTAAGCCCTTCGCATTTAGTGAGAGTACATTAACTGCCTCCATGGCCCCAAATTGTGGAGAATGGACTGGGATCAAAGGGTAGGGATGGGGGGAGAAGAACTATAGTTAGATGGGAATAGAGAGGAAAAAGTAAGTTAGCGTAGAGAAATGGAGTAAAAGAGAGAAAGAAGTAGTGTTTAAGTCGCACTTGGTGGGTGCAAGAAAAATATTCTAAAGGAGTAGCACAATGGTGCTAAGACGCTCACCAGTATAGAGCTGGTAATGGAGCGCGGGCCTAATTGGGGTTGTGGAGAGAAACAGCCAGTGAGGACCCCACTGACTACCCCTCCTAATCCCATAGTATAGTGATATGTGATAAAGTACATGCGGTGACGGCTGTAAGGTAAAATAGAAATATGCAGAAGCTAGATTTTGTGGAAAAAAAAAAGGTGCAGGTTTCTGATCATATTCTACTCATAATCACATTGCTTATATATAATACTCAGTTCCCAAGCTTGAACTTATTAATAACAGTAATCGTCACAACCCTTTATAACTGCTAAATAATCATTTTAACCTTGTGACCACATTCCCACCATATGTCTGTAGAATCTCCCCTAACTGGAAGAGGGAACTCATCTAGTGGCATAAAAGCAAATAGCTCTACTCGGTCACCTTAGCATCCCCCCTCAAGACACAGTCCCCCCCCTCAGCCAGGTAAAGGGCAGGTATGTTCCTCTATCCTGAATCAACATATTTCTGTATGGGCCCTATGATCTTATCTCAAGGGTGGGCTCGTTTTTCCCATTAGGTGTATCGCACTCACCCCCGGGGGAGGGGGAGACGATCCACCAATCAAGACCCCCCGCCCAAGGCCCAGAGCTTGGGGAGGTACGATCCAATGAAACGTGCAGCAGTACCACGCATTTTCTTACCTGTCTGGGAGTGTATGTTATCAGGGTATGGTACCATCTCTCCCCCCCGGATCACAGCTAGGCGAACACCCTGATTGGTCCCAAATCAGAGGAAGGAGGACCCACCACATTCGTTAAGGCATTTGTAGCAAGCCTATTGGAGATGACATAAGGTTATGCAACTGAGTATATGGCATGACCTGACGCTGAACATGTCAAGGGCATATAGTGCATCATCCTGATTGGCTCCTACACATTAGGGACCATTATTGTTCATATTTTCTGGTTCCATAAACTATACCCAATATCAGGGAGTTTTGTGTGGAATAGTCATATACTTATCACAATCTGGGGCCCCCAGGGCAGGAGTCACCCAATATGGCCCGTCCTTCTCTTAAGGTGCCCGCAGTGGTCATCGTTCAGGAGGGGAAATGGGAGAACTGCATCCAAACATGACACATCCCCGGTGACCGAAAGGAAAGAAGTATTGTAAATGCTGCTGCACAGCCAACTAAGAGGAGTGGTTCACAATCAATGATTTATGGGTATAGTGTATTACTTGCGTGTAGGTTCATGCTTGGGCTGATAGTAAGCACAACTATCATGACTCACGTGTCCCCTCGGCAGAGGGTGCCCTGGGTCTCTTCCTGGACTCCTGTTGACGGGGAGGCTGATGGTTCCGCTGAGTGGTGGGTCCCAAATGGCCCGAGGGATGGGATACACAGGAAAGCCAGTTTGAGACCGGGACCTGCTCCACTCCCATGAAGGCAAAAAATGCTGGCAGCTCTGCCGGAGTGCGCAGGGTGAAAGAGGCAGCGCCTTTGCGAAAAGTCACCGCCAGGGGATAACCCCAGCGGTATGTGTATCCTTGTCTTCTGGCTAATTCCGGGGTTGGTCTTAGTATGGCCCTCCTCTGCAGTGTGGCTCTCGAAAGGTCTGGAAGGATCTTGATTGCGGTTCCATCAAAGTCCACCTCTTCATGGTCCCATGCCTTATGAAGAATGAGCTCATTTTGGGTGTATCTGTGCAGCCTGCATAGTACATCCCGGGGTCTATCTGGGTCTGATGACTTAGGCCCAAGGGTTCTGTGAACCCTGTCCAGCTCTAGATTAGGCGGGGCTGTTCCCAGGACCATTTGGAAGATAGCTGTAACCGTCACCGCCAGGTCCTCCGGACCGGTAGCCTCAGGGATACCCCGCAGTCGCAAATTATTGCAGCGACTGCGGTCCTCTGAGTCCTCTAAATGGAGCTGAAGTTCTATGGCCGTGGCTGCCTGGGATTCCTGCGATCGCTCCAGAGCAGAGACCCGTTGTGTGAGGGATAGAATCGATGCATCGCTGGACTCTACCCAGTCCATGAGCGCATGTATCTTCGTCCTGACCTCCTGGATGTCACAGCTGTGAGCTTCTTCAGCCCTAAATATAAGGGTCTCAGTGTCTGACCTGGAAGGGAGGGCCTCAATGTCCGCCTTAGTGGGGAGGGCCTTTAGTATGGCACGGAGGTCCTCTGGTATGCCACTCCACGGCTGGGACGAACCAGCCATGTCAGCTTGGAAGACCGCGGGAGTCTCCGGAAAAAAGTCTGAGGCGGTAGATGATGTGGGTGAGGTAGGTAAGTCCAGCGTGTCCGTCTCTGCCATATACTGCACACGTGGCGCTGTCACAATGGTGCCCGGAGATATCCTCTGCGGATCTTTGAAGTATCACTGAATACTGCTCCACGGGGTTAATGATCGGTTACCGCTGGCCAGCGATCGTGTCATGTACCTTTTGGTAGTTGTCATGCCTTGCTTTCATTTGGATAAGCCATCAGTTTTGTGGGACGGAGAGGAGGATGTCAGGAGCTCTCTAAAAACACATCCTCACACGGCCATTGCTAAGCCACGCCCCTGTTGTTTGTTTTTTTAATCCAGATCTCCTGTTTTTGTTAATTTTTTTTTTTGGTGATCTCCATAATTATTTTTGTGGGTTTTGTGTGTCAAGTTACCACAACACCATTATTATATTGTATTTTAGAATTGGTTGGTGTTGGTGTCCCTTGGTTGGTTGGTGTTGGTGTCCCTTGTTAATTTCACATTGTATTTTGGAAATGTACCTGCCTCCTCACAAACAAACTTTCCTTTTTGAAGTAAAACACATAGGCAAGTATTTGTGAAAAATAAATAGCTATTTATTCTGGGTCATAACAAAATAAAGAGGAAGGCAATGCTGGATAAACTGGTGAAATTAGCAAAGCCTTTGTACCCCAGGGCAGACATCAATAATTTTACAGTCAAAATTGGTGTCCTGAGGAGTCCTTATATTAGTGAGCACAATCCGGTCCAGAAATACAAGAGATCAGGAACAGCAGCAAATGACATATATGTCCCCAGGCTGTGGTCATACCACAGCCTGCATCTTTTGCCAGACCAGCCTGAATCCAGGCCATCACTCTCTTGTCTTCCTTAGATGCTTCCTTCCAGGCTGTGGCTCTGGTGTTGGAGGTGTGGCAGGAGGTGGAGTTGGAGTAGGATGACCTGGAGGAGGAGGAGGACCATGGTTGAACTCACAAACATGGCTTTGGCTTGTGAGTTGTCCCCTCAACCCCTTATTTAGGGCTTGTAAGATGAGATACTCACATATTAAGCGTTTGCCCTCCTCCATTTCCAGCATTTTGCAGGCTTTAATATAGGCAAAGTCCTCTTGAACACTGGGGGGGTTCTGAGGGCCGCAGTAGCCTTCCAAAATAGGCCAATTGCTGCCTCCTTCAGGTTACTCCTCTGCCTGCCATTTTTTGTGGAAGGCAGAGGGGAGGGACCTCGTTATCGGGCAGGCTACTGGGCCCGGCCACTTCCTGGCTGCCACTTATCCCCACCACCTCCCAGCTGAGGCTTTCCCGTGTATGAAAAAGGGACATCGTTTTAGTTTTTGGTTCATCAATCACACACAATTTTCAGCTCATGACTGTTGCAAATTGAGTGTTAATAAATAGAAAAGACTATCATTCTGACCCCAGCATTTTTCATTCTGTCCCAATCATTTGTGGCCACTACTGTCTATTGATATGTTAAACACTTTGTGAAATCAGAAATTATTTATCAAAACTAACATATATTTAACATCAATAATTTGACAACCAGAAATATTTAGAAGAATGCTATACCTGGCTCGAGCTGGGCTCCTCCACATGTTGCTGCCTGGAAGGCCCAGGTTGGGTGTCTGAAGCCTCAGCTGAGGTGGAAGGAAGCCTTGAAGGAAGACTGGAGAGTGCTGGCCTGGGTTCTCTCTGGTCTGCCAGAAAATGCAGTCTGTCATAGTACCACAGCCTGGGGACATAAATGTCATCTACTGCAGCTCCTGATCTCTGGGATCCTGGACCTTCTTGTTCTCCCTAATATAAGTGCTCCTCAAGCCACCAATTAGGGCCTTCAAATAGGGGATGTCTGCTGTGGGGATCACCGGCTTCACTAATTCCACCAATTGATCCAGCGCTGCCTTCCTCTTTGTTTGACTCTTATAATCGGGTTGGTTTACCTGCCACAGACAGGGCAGCTCCCTGAACATATCAATGAATATTGGCATAAAGTCATGATCATTGACTAGATCCATTTTCTCTGCAAGACACAACACAAGACAAACCCTAATATCAGACGAAACTCTCCTAATCTTGTCCCAATATAGGCCTCAACCTATAAGCAGTATAGGCCCAAGTTAAAATTGTATCTTTGTTATCACAATCGGCGCTTCCGATACTCCTTCCTCCACTCACAGATCGTACATACGATGCACGCGTGTTACGCTTTATATACACTGCGCATGTGTGAAACTCCGCCCGCCCCTGACGTTCTTTCTAGTCTATTCCCCGCCCCTTCTCTTTCGGCACAGTGGGGAAGAGCACATGGCGGAGAGACAACAGGTGCGTGATAATTCCAGCAACGAGGAGGAGGAAAGCCCGGAGCCCGCAGGAAATTTAAGGCATTGAATATGTCCTTTGTAAAGATGGTGGAGATGGTGGACATATTGAAGAGGGCTGACTATGACGGGAAGCATGGACCTTACTCAAGCCCAAATGTCAGAAAGGCCAAGGTCATGGCTAAAGTTGTCAAGAGTCTGCACAGGAATTTTGGGGTACGGCGATCCAAGGATCAACTGAGGAAACGGTGGTCGGACCTCAAATTATGGGAGCATGATCAGTACAGAAGGATCAGGAGAGTGCTGTAAAAAAGTAAGTAGTTGTCCTGTGTTCCTATTCTTTATTTTTATTACATTTGTGCTATTCCATGTGATTTTCTTTACTGTTGTACAGTTTAAAATGGCAACTTTCATTTTCATGGGCACATTAATTGTTCGTAAGAAACATTGTTTGTTCGGCCACTAAAATACGATGTTTTGGCCAGATGCAGTTCAATACCTTTTTTCTGGCCTACTTCTATTAAAAAAAAGTTTGTTGTCTAGATGGGTTTGTAACTAGAATGAAATGGAAACTAGATTCTGTGTAAGGAGAGGACACTCAGCAGTTGTTTACACATCTGGACACAGGAGCACTAGTGTGGGACAACAGAACACATTTTTATTAGGGGGCCCCACACAGGTGCTCCAGTGTATACTATAGGGGTGTCTCCATCTGTGAAGCTTGCACAAAACAGGTAAGTATTCAAGCTTTACAAAGGTCAAAAAAAATTCTTCAGCTTGGAACTCTGCTAAAACAGACAATTGTACAACACTTCCAAGCAATGTTTCATATTCCTATTTCTGACATCAAATATCTGTGCTAAGTATACCTATTTTTGTTCACATAGGGGAGAAAAGACTCGGAGGATCCCACTCATCAGAGGAGACCAGGGACTCCCCCCACCTCAGGAAGAAGGGGAAATACCCCAAACCCAAGCAGAGGAGGAGGAGCGAGACGTTGTAGAACTTGGCGAAATTGTCACAACAGGTGAGTGTCTGCGACCACAGCTTCAGGTAATAGATGGATGCCTGCATATTTATAATACATGGTGTTTTTTTGTTTTTGTTTTTTTTAGGTGATGGGGATGTTGTGGAAGAAGGTCATTTCACCAGTGAAAGTGCCCAGATCCTCATTGGGGAGATAATGGGGTATAATAGAGATTTAGAAAACCTAAAGGAAAACATCAATGATGTTCAAAACAAAATGAAGAACTTCATTGATGTTTTAGGGAGAATATAAAACACCCAGAAATCCCTAAATTTTTTCAGTTTTTTTTTTATGACTAATTTTTATACTCCCTAAAATAAATGTTATACTGATGTTGAATGTTTGTGTCTAATCTGCTTTCAATGTTTATGTGCAAAATTGCAAATTTTTTTTTCTTGTTTGACTCCACAGTTTCCTTCCACGCCACAGGAATGGCAGACTGTGGCCTCCCACTTTGCCCAGAGGTGGGACTTTCCCAACTGCGGAGAGGCAATTGATGGGAAACATGACCACATAGTCCCACCCCCCAACTCTGGGTCATACTATTACAACTACAAGGGGTTCAATAGCATTGTGATGTTGGTGGTGGTGTCGGCTACTTACGAGTTCCTGTATGTGGACGTGGGGAAGAATGGGCAGATGTCGGATGGTGGAGTCATCACCCAGGCCGAGTTCTACAGGCATCTCCAGAATGGCAGCTTGGGCTTGCCACCTTCAGAAGACAACGCAAAAGGACTCCCATTCATTTTCGTTGCGGATGAAGTGTTTGCGCTGGGGGACCATCTTATGCAGCCATTCCCTATGAGGAAGACAAAACAGAAAGAAAGCAGCGCCGCTCTAAGGGTAGTAGATTTAATAAAACAAAGCTTTCGGAGCATGCGTTCTCCTTGCGTGGCTAACCCTGACGAAGAAGCATGCATGCTCTGAAAGCGAGCGCTACGGCCATGCCCCCCGCTCTCCAACATCTGATGTCATCATCCTACATACCTGCTGATGCACTGGCTAAGGGAATCCCACACCTTGGAGCTATGGACGTCACTTTAAGTTGCCGGGGTCTGACCCCATCACAGCCCAGCTGTAACCAGATAAGACTCTACGATGCTCAGGAGAACTAACCCAGTGTTACTTTGGCCAGTCCCTCCTTATATACACCATTGGCAGCCCACTGGACAGGTAAGAAGTGTCATAATACAAAAATATGAATACACACTGTACACATTTAAGCACATTTTAACATTCTGCAATTACCTATCAAGATAATAATGGGATACAAAAACTTGAAACAGTACCATTTGAAATTATTCAGGCAGGCCCTTGCACTACATGCTTTGGGGAATTCATCCATAAATATGACCACAAAAGAGGTAGGTATAGTGTGTATTAGCAAATCAGCAGATAGAAGATTGGTATCGGTTGACTTAGCAGTTGGGGGGAAGGGAGGGTTTCAAATGAGTTTGGGACCCAAAAAAAAAGCCTCTGGCACTCTGCCTGAATTTAAGGACACAAATAACATTTTTACACATTTTAGGGGGTGTTCAGGGTAAAGCACTACAATGGAGCTGAAAAAATACATTGTTAAGAGACTAGACGAGGTGGATATGGGCCCAGGAGAGCATTCTGGGGAAGTAAGTGAAGGCAAATATGCATGAAGGACAAAAAACAAACTTTTAAAAATGCCAGCATGCATGTGGATAAAGGGGACATTCACAGCATATTACAATCATGGTAATTAGGGAATGAGGAAAGAAATACAATATATTTAGCAAACATTAAATACAATAAAATGTGATATTAAAGGATAAAAATCTTACCTTAATATAGTCCTTCTGCAGGACCTGGATGATGGCAGAACAGGTCTCTGAGATAATGATCCCCAGAGCCTGGGGGGAGATGCCTGTCGAGAACTTGAGGTCCTGCAGGCTTCTCCCCGTCGCCAAGTACCGCAACGTGGCGACTAGCCTCTGCTCCGGAGTGAGGGCTTGCCTCATGCAGGTATCCTGCCTGCTCATATAAGGGGTCAGCAAAGCCAACTAATGGTGAAAAATGGGGTTCATCATCAAAACAAAGTTCCTGAAATCTTCAGGATTATTCTCATGGATCTCACGGAGCAAAGGCATTCCATGAACTCCTCCTCGCTCTGTTCATGGACTGGGCTTTTGTCAAAGTAAGAACCCCAACACCAAGCCCCCACACAGCACTAACTCTATGATGAGTACATACATGCAACATGGCTTCAAAACGGTCGGCTGGTCAGAACGGAGTAACAGAACGCACTGAAGAACAGCAAGGCCTGTGAAGAGCGACCTGAAAATCATCAACGAGCGGACAAGAACACACTGTATAAACCAATGCGAACTCACTGCACGCACTGAAGACCAGATACAAACCCACAAGCACAAACTGAACAGCAGAAAAACGATCTGAAAACCACGAATGTGAAAAAGCGCAAATCGTCTCTCACCAAACTTTTACTAACACGAGATTAGCAAAAGGAGCCCAAAGGGTGGTGCACTTGGTATTGAACTACCCTTTTATAGAGACAACTTTGTGCGACCGTGTGTATGCCTGAGGAACCTATGCCTTGGAATACATATAACCCATGAGTTATGTAACAACATACTATGTACCCATACATAGAATTCATCATGAAAACATAATGCAAAATGAGACTTCAGCCATAGATAACTGAGGCAGCTATAGAGTACTGAGGAAAGCAGACATTTCCCTTTAGGAAAGGTTTAGACCTCTCATCATCTTGACCACTTAATTGTGACAGTGCTCTACTACCTCCCTCCCCCATGTGAAAGCTGAAAATTTTACTCCAGACAACAGAGGATCACATTAATATTGGAAAAGGCAAATAAGGGTATAAACTGAAAGCAGGGATAGTGCTTCATTACAAAGATTACTACTAACGTGGATGAGCTCTTCCAGCCAGGACTTGGAACAGTAAGCTATATAAATCAAATATAGGTTAACCAAACCATATTTATATGTTACACATCAAGTTTATATCTGTATACAACAAAGCTGCATAAGCATTGGCAAATAAGGGAACCCGGGAAAAACAAGAAATGTATTTTGTGTCCATGTTCCTCACACAAGTACATTTTGTGTACACTGGTTTCAGTAGAGGCCTTGTTATGTTGAAATTACACCAATATGAACAATCAGAATGAGAGATTTGAAGGAAGAAGTGTGATAGATATACAGTATCTCACAAAAGTGAGTACACCCCTCACATTTTTGTAAATATTTTATTATATCTTTTCTTGTGACAACACTGAAGAAATTACACTTTGCTACAATGTAGTATGTAGTACGTGTACAGCTTGTATAACAGTGTAAATTTGCCGTCCCCTTAAAATATCTCAACACACAGCCATTAATGTCTAAACCGCTGGCGACAAAAGTGAGTACACCCCTAAGTGAAACGGCTGCAGCAATCAGCGTATGGATGTAGGCAGGCTAACATCCGTATGCTGATTGCTGCAGCCGTTTGTTCTTATCCTTGGTGCATGCTGTTTTAAACTTCAACTGTAAGTTACTACATTAAAAGTTTTTTATCTATCATTATGAGCTTCACTATGGGTCCTTCGTTTCTTTTCTCGGATTTATGATGAATGACTACATGCCTGAAAGCCTTAAGTCTGAAGTGACTATTGGGAGATGTTTATATGTGAAGGAAATCCCACGGAGGTTGTTGTCTGACGAGGGGTTCCAGTGGGCTGGATTTGCTGGATGAGAATTTATCATTCATGCCTAATCCTTAACACCTTCTGGTAAGCAGTTCTACATCTGCACAATATATTTGGTGATTGGATTGCTCCCACTCTTCAGACTCCTTTTTGAACTTTTCAGCGCCGCAATAATTTTTGATAGTTAATGTATGTTGTAAGGATTGTTGGTCAAGACACCAAGACACACATAGTTTGGGGGAGTAGGAGGTTAAAAGGGGCAGTGCATTTTATCTCTGAAGCATTGCTTTATTTTTATCTGTGCCAATAAACTTGTCTTTTTGAACCTGTCTTCCTGACAATTGATAGCTGCAGTAACCTTCCATTCTGGGTATTTCATTGATCACTGAGATCCACTGATTTTTTTTGTATTTTTTCCTTGAAAGTAGGTTTAAGTGTAGGATAACCTGTGTGTTATCTAGGTATATTCTCATCAGTTGTGTAATTATTTTGGTTATTTGTCCCAGAAAGGGTACAGGAGCAAAGTATCACTCTCTCTTTTTCTGACATCTTCAATACATCAGAGAGAAACACTGGTGAATAGTTTGTGTATCGCAGCAGGGATCTTGTACCGTATAGGTAAAAGTTTGTGAAATTACTTCTGGAGCCTGCTAAAGATGCAGTCCCTACAGGCACAATAGATTATAGTGGGGAGTAAAAGTCTCGAAGGAAGGGGGGTGTTTAATTGAATGTTGTAGCCGATAGTTAATGTATGTTGTAAGGATTGTTGGTCAAGACACAACCTTTCAAGAGTTGTTAAGGTAGGAAGATTTCTGTTGAGCAGCTCAGTTTAAAGCAAAAAAAAAAAAAGATTACTGCAGGGCAAAGTTCCAGAGGATGCATGAGTATTTCAGCAATAGCTCATTTTTTTTTACTTTAACAGGGCCGATTCATTAAAAGAAGAAGCTTTACCTGGAGTCAAAATTATGTTTTCTGGGTCAGTGCATCAGAAAGTTCCAAAAGCCTTACAGCCAGTGTGTCAGAGTAACAGAAAGGTAACTAACATTTTCAGAAAGGGGTCAGCAACCATGGGCTTCACATTTCTGTCATGATGGATATAGTTTAAATTCAAGCAGTCACTTTTTTAACTCAAATAGGAAAACTATAAACTTTAAACACCCAATTGATTGTAAAAGCTGTACATATTACAAAGAGTAATCAGTTTCCTCATAATAATTATTCCATGGATATTTAATCGTGTGACAAAAATGTAAATTTTTTTGTACCTTGAACAATTGACTCTTAATTGCTACAACATCGCACTGAAACAATAAATCTGTAATAGCCTGGAGAACATAGGAATAATGTTTTGTGTATACACAAATAAGTTAGCATTGATCTGCTTGACATTCTGCACAATTTTGTTTTAATTTCTTCTGTTTATTAGCCCAGGGCTATTTGAATAAAAGTGTGATCATGATGATTCATGATATACACTGATGGATTTTTTCAAGAGTAACTGACATTGATTAATATATGTACTAAGAATTGTTGTGGTTATGAATGCATATAAATGAGAAAACCTCTTTGTAAAGGGAAGCAGACTCTTGGCAGTTTTTTTCTTGACATAAAGCTCATTTAACAATACAAATTCTTCTGTAAAAAAAATCCCCCAATATGTTCTCTAATAAATATTGTTTAGCTTTGATTTATTTAACGCATTTAGTAAATAAGTGGCTTTTGACAAAACTGAGATATGGATGCTATGGTTCTAGTGAATAGTGATGGGCAATGTTGCTGGGTATTATTCAGGGGCCAGATGTCAAGCCTCCTGCAAATTCTAGAAATTAATAATCTGAAGCCCACGAGAAGTTGGACATTGCCATGGGAGACTTATACCAATGTAAACTTCAGGGGTGACATGAGAAAAACATCATTCCTTTCCAATACATCCTTTAAGCTGTATGTAGTATTAAAGAATAGTATGATTCTCATGGACATAGTCAGCAACACTGTATTCTGACATTATTTTACGTGTGCAATTGTTTTTTAAATGTTATATTTATATTGAATTAAATACAGCACAGCTCCCCAATCTGGTTCATTACAACTTAAAAAAGACAAAACTTTTTTTTAGGTAGTTTTAGCTGTAAAATAATAATTTTTAATCTAACAATAAAAGTAAAAAAAAGAGCAGTGAAAATAGCAGCCCAAAAAATCAAAAAACTATAGGAAGGTTGAGTCTTCCAAAAAAATAAAGCTAAAGTCCACAACTCTGTACCATCCTCCAAACAGTGGCAACACTGTTTTAACACCTTTCCATCTGCCCCAGTATCCCTTTAACCTGGTTCCAACCAACCCATGTAGATTTACTGCTACAGGGTTGCCACTCTGTGCAGAAACACATATATGTACAAAATCTGCACTCCCTGCATGCTCATTGGCCAGGGGCATGTGTGTGCCCACTGGCCCAGCAGTGCTGTGATTCAGTACCGAACCAAATTAGAGAACAGCATGTGCCTGTGTTTACAAAACAAAATAAAATCTTCCATGGGCTCAACATACCTCTCAGCAAAATCCTTGGGGTGTCTACTTTCCAAAAAGGGGTTGTTTGGGGAGTTTTTTTACTTCCCTGGCATTTTAGCACCTAATAATGTGATAGGCAGTCAGAAAGTAAAAGCTATGTAAATTCCAGTATATAAACCATAGTTTGTAGATGCTATAACCTTCACACAAACCAATTAATATACACTTATTGAGATTTTTTTATCAAGACGAAATTTGAGTTTATTGGATAACAACAGAAAGTAGAAAATTTTGTTTTTTTTACCTTGTCAAAAGAAGTTTATTGAGTATACAATATTATAAAGATACATAAAGTAAGTTTACAAGGATCTATAAAGTAAGCTCATTGTTTTACAGTAGGGATTATATAGGTAAATATCATGAAATTTCAAATATTAAACATTGGGTTCACGTAAACCTAAATTAAAGATATATATAATTTCCTTAGTTACTTTTGTAGGTATTTAAATGATTTATACCTACTATATATATTGTTTACAGGTAGAGTGTATATAGGTCAAATAAATTCTGATAATGAGCTTTAATCGTAAGGTGGAGAAAAGGAAAGAGAAAGAAGAAAAAGGGTAGAAAGGCAGAGGTATGGTCCACAAGGTTGTCCCGCTCGTCAGTTTATTATTCTTTTTAGTTCTCTTTGAAGCCTTAGAATGGGTGTCTCTGTAAGTCATTTAATCTGTTACCATGGCAACAGGACAGAGTCATTGAAATTTGACAGGAATTGTTGTTTTATCCAAGGATGCCAAAGTTTTTCAAATTTTGGAATTTGATTTTGATCGATGGCTACCATCTTAGCATGGGACATTGTATTATTCATTCTGTGAATTGTTTCTGCTAGTACCAACGTAGGAGATTTCCATGCTTTGGCCACTGTTTGTTTTGCAGCCTTTGTTAGTTGGATCATAAGTTTGAATTGAGAGAGTGTTAACCATTCCGGTTTTAGATTAAGTAAAGTTATATATGGATCTGGTTGTATTATTTTTTAAAATATTTTAGATGCAATCACGAAGACTTCCTTCCAGAAGGTTTGGATTACTGGGCACGTCCACCATATGTGTAAATGTGTGCCTATTTCTGGGCATCCTCGAAAACAAAGAGCTGAGGTATTAGGTGAATATTTTGCCACTCTAGCGGGTACAAGGTACCAGCGAGTTAGGACTTTATAATTTGTCTCCAGTGCTAAGATGTTGGGTGAGGATGACTTAGATGTGAGCCATATGTTAGACCAGTCCGTGTCTTCTAAAGTTCGTCCCAGGTCCTCCTCCCACCTCTGAACGTAAGAGGGTCTATTAAGATTTACTACTCCATATAATTGATTATAAAGTGATGAAATTGTACCTTTAGCAAATGGATCTTTTGTACAGATTGATTCAAAAATGGATAATTGGGATAATGGTGTATCCCCCTTTAGGAATGGTGTATAGAAATTTTTGATTTGGAGATATCTAAATATCTCAGAGTTTGGTAGATCATATTTTTCTCTAAGCGATGGGAATGAAAGGAATGATTTAGATGCTATGAAGTCATTTAGTGTCTGAATGCCTGATGTTGTCCAAGCTTTAAAAGAATTTGGGTAGATCCATGCCGGATAAAAGGCCGGATTTCTGATAAAAGAAAGGAGAGGATTGTGTGGAGATTGTAACTGATATTTGGTTTTTAGTTTATCCCAGAGAGATAAGAAGTGTTTAGTTATGGGATTATGAATTTTAAAGCGGTCTTTAGGATCAAGCCATAACAAGTTTGATATTAATAGAGGGTCATTTTCTGAAGCCTCTATAAATACCCATAATGGGATTTCCTGTTTTGCATGGTATTTGGACAGACTGGCCAAATGTGCTGCTCTGTAGTAGTTAGTAAAATTAGGGTATCCCAGGCCTCCTTTATTTTTGGGAAGATGTAGTGTGTGTATAGGTATACGTGGTTTAGAAGAGCCCCATATAAATGAAGTTGCTCTTTTTTGTACTATTCTCAAAAAATAGGAAGGAATTGGAATAGGGAGGACTCTGAATAGATAAAGCAATTTGGGTAGGATAGTCATTTTGATTGCATTAATCTTCCCTATCCAGGATAAAGGAAGTTGCGACCACTGTTTTATTAGATTTGTGATCTGTCTTAATACAGGAGGATAATTGGTTGAGAATAAGTCAGAATGAGATGCTGTTAAATGAATTCCAAGATATGGGATTGATTTTTCTGCCCATGTGAATGGGAGTGCAGCCCTAGCCGGGATCAATTCCATGTTTGTGAGCGAAATATTAAGCACTAGGCATTTCTTAGGATTAATCATAAGGCCGGATAGGGCTGCAAATCAGAGCTGGTATCAAGTTAGGACCAGAGACCTGTGGTGATGATAGAAAAAGTAATATATCATCTGCAAATATACATAATTTGTGTGTAATACCTCCTACTTCAATGCCAGTTATAGTTTGGTTTGTTCTGATGTATTGGGCCATGGGTTCGAGTATAAGGGCAAATAATAAGGGAGATAATGGGCAACTCTGTCGGGTACCTCTTTTGATATAAAAGGCATTTTTGTTTTTTTTTTCAATATTTTCAGACTTTTTCTACAAAAAATAACAAACTCATTGGTGATCAAATACCACCAAAGGAGAGCTCTATTTGTGTGAAAAAAATGATCTAAATTTTGTTAGGGTACAGGGTTGTATGACTGAGCAATTACCAGTTAAAATAGCACAGTGCAGAATAGCAAAAAATGCCCTGGTCAGGAAGGGGGTAAAACCTTCTGGAGGTCAAGTGGTTAAAAAGTTCTAAGCGTCTGGAGGGTGGGAAGGATTGGCAATTGTGTGACCTCTGTTATTAGCTGTCAGATCGGTCATATAATGGGAGCTAGTCCCATCGGCTACCAATCATTAGTGTGCTGGAAGTGAACAGTGAGCACTCATTCAGCACAGAAACATTGGCCACCCAGCAACCCATATGTTAATGGCCAACCATTTGCTGCCCCACATACATGTTAGGTGCAATGTCATATTTCAGGGACAAGTGCCACACAAATAGTACAGTGGCTGGAGAGTATGCAAGCAGCTAGATTGGGTTGCAATGTAAGAGGGAGAGATGAAGTAATTTTTATCATGAAATAAAAATTAGAATTTATTATTTCAGAGACAGCAGTCAATGATTGTACAGACTTGCTGTACATTATATAAGCAGTTTTACTAGGCTGCAATTGAAGAGAGAGAAAGAGGAGGCAGGTTCTATTATCAGCTGAAATTTAGAGTATATTATTTCTGAGACAACAGGCAGAAATATTCTACAGATTTGCTGTAAATTATGTAAATATGTATTACTAGGCTACAATTGAACTATCAACCATAAAGGGGATCCTGCCACTCTTCCTTAAAATCTAATTTATGTGGTGCATCTTTTGCTTCCTCTGCGATGGAAAGATGAGATTTGCTATATTTCCCTGTAACAAGGATCCAAAAGTGTGGCCAAACAGTAATAGTCCCTCTGCTACATGGTCAAATCGTGGATTCCTTGAGCAGGCATTGCAGCATGAATGAGCCCATACATCACAAATTTCCTGAGGTACAGAGAAAGAAATGTGGAGAAAGGACTTACCATTTATCAACTTACGTTTATGGTTATTGATGTGGTGATTAAGGATAGGAGAGGGGATAATCAAAAGTTAATTTTGAGGAAATGTGAGGTGCAGTGGATTCATTGTTTGGATACAGTGCACACCAGGGGACTCAATTCAGATCAGCAGAGTTGCTGATATAAATATTTTTGGTATCCAATCCCACTGGTAGTTGTTTTTATTATTATGTTTATTGTATTATATTTTTTCAATAATAGTTTTTTTTTTCCACAAAAGATTTTTATTGATGTAAAATAAACTTGCATGTACAATACATTTAACATATTATCCAAAGAAGCATCCATGACAAGTTTTCATATTGGTGAAACAAAGGATGTTATTACAGTATGAGTCATGGAGAAAAGACCCGCAGGGTTCTTTTGAAACAAAATAAGTCATATAAGGGTATAAACACTGTATTAATAACCAACATTTGTACATCTTAAGTTAAGAGACCAAAATGGAAACAAGTGGTGTTGTAACCAGTTGTAATCCATGGGGACCGATATCAACAGGTCCAACAATGGCATTGAGAGGAACATTAAACTTGTTTTTTTATGTGGTGAAGCAAGGTTCATGTGTCTCTGGTGGGGTAACTAATCACTTTTAGCCAGTTATTTCGTTATGGTGGCATAGACATGGTGTAGGGAGCTACAAATAAGTGAAAAGGAGACTTGGTAGAATGGGGAAAGGGGGGAAAGGGAACAGATGGGGGGAGAGGGGGGAAGGGGGGAAGGGTAGTGGGGGCCGCTCCTCATCCCAACCCCCGTCCCCGGTCAGGGCACAGGGGAATCGCTTCTAGGTAAGTTGGGTGGTAAAGTATTACAAAGGGAAGTAGGACTTATAGCACGTTGTAGTTTTGAATTGCGCCCAACAAATCCAAATATTAGTGAATTTCTGTATGCAGTCTTGGGAGGTGTAGATCAGATCCTCCATCTCCTCTATATTAGCAACCCTGGTCAGCCATCCCCTGATGGTTGGGGTGTCGGTTGAGCTCCAATGAGTAGAAATGCAGAGTCTGGCCGCATTGACCATGTGCATGGCTAGCAATTTATGGTAGCTTTGTTTAGGAAGGGTTATATGATGAAGGAGATATTGAGCGGGCTTGTAGTCCAGGGTGTAGATGGTAATGCTTTTATTGTGGAGTGCACCTCCCTCCAATGTTTGGGATTGAAGGTAATAATTTGTGTAAGACGGCTGGAGTTCTATACCATTTTGTCACGATTTTGTATGCATTTTCCTAGATCGCTACATTCATTGATCCCTTGTGGGCGAGTGTATATATGGCTTCCCATTCATCATCAGTGAAACTTAATTGTAGATCTTTTCCCCAAGATATACATGAGGTTTCTGTCTTTGAGGGGTGGGGGTCGTCTTGGAGTAGGGCTTAAATGAGAGATATGAGGTATCTTTGTGGTGTATTGCGAGAGCAAAGTAGTTCAAATGGTGTAAGTTGTCTTGTCCATGTGCCAGTTGAGTCTTTAGAGGTGAGAAAATGCCTCAGCTGTCTGTAAGACCAGAAGGGAAATTCTTTTGTGCTTGATTCAGACACCAAACTTTCATAAGATCGCAATCGACCCCTATGAAAGAAGTGGTGTGCTTGAACCTCCTCGTGTGGCCATTCTTGTAGTAGGAATGTGGTCGACTCTCCCGAGGGAAATCCAAATTTCCCCTCAGAGAGGTCAATGGACCTGGTTGTGAGGATATGTGAAAGAGAGATAGCGCTTTACTAAAGGCCATTACCGAGGGATGGATGAGTGGAAGTGTCTTAATAGACTGGGGCCAAAGTTGAGATGACAGCCAGGGAAGAATATGTGTTGGATTACGTATGATAGAGTTTTCCAGTGTAACCCAGGCTTTCCCCAGTTTGTGGACTTTCCAATCCACAACTCTATTCAGGTGGCATGCTAAGTAATTCCACCTTTATTTTTGGCACAGGTCAGGCATGTGTATTTAATGTGTGGGGTGTTGTTCTTCCAAATGAAGGTTGTACAGGCTTTTTTGTATGTAGAGAAAAAGGAGGGAGGAAGGTGAATTGGGATCTTCTGCATAAGATACAGAAGGCAGGGAAGAATGATCATTTTTATTAGGGCTGAACATCCAAACAATTATTATTCAGGTCTGTCTGAATTTTTGACAGGACACGTAGGAAGTTATGATTGTAAAGGTCTATTATTTGTCTGGTAATTTGGATGCCGAGGTAGGTAATGGCTTCCTTTTTCCATTGAAAGGGGAAGGAATCCTGACAATGGAGTACTTCCTGTGGGGGTAGGGAAATGTTTAGGGCGTGGGATTTGGAGTAGTTGATTTTAAGGTTCGATAGAACAGTGTTTTATATCTTTCAGGAGGTTGGGTAAAGGTAACCAGGGCATTTGTAATGAGAGTAAAATATCGTCAGCAAAAGCAGCTACTTTAAACTCCCTATGATCAATGAAAATTCCCTTAATATCCATATTGTCACACAGTCTATTTAAGAAGGGTTCTAACGTCAGGAAAAAGATCAAGGGGGATAGGGGGCATCCCTGATGGGTGGCATTGCTTAAAGAGAAGGCATTCGACAGGAGGCCATTTGCTTTCACCCTTGCTGAGGGGTTAGTATATATTGCGTTGACGTGTGCAAACATGCTGGGTAAGAGACCTATTCCTTTTAGCACCTCCTGCATGTAATCCCAGGCCACCCTGTCGCACGCCTTCTCGGTGTCGAGGGATAGGAGGAATCCTTTGGTGTCCGACGAGGTAAGGCAGTGGTGAATGTTTAGGGTGTGTATGGTGTTGTCCCTGGCCTCTCTACCCGGAATAAAGCCCACTTGATGAGATAAGGCCAGTGATAAGGGGCAGCATCCTATTTGCTAGCATCTTTGCATAGAGTTTGATATCCACATTAACCACTTGCTGCCCGCCATATGGCAGAATGACGCGGCAAAGTGGTTTCAATATCCTGACCAGACCTCATATGACGTGATCAGGATATTAAGCCGCTGTGCGCCCCCGGGGGCACGCATCGTGGCGATCGTTGTTGCGGTGTGTCAGTCTGACACACCACAACTCCGATCTAGGTAAAGAGTCTCTAATGGAGACTCTTTACCACGTGATCAGCCATGTCCAATCACGGCTGATCACGATGTAAATAGGAAGAGCAGGTGATTGGCTTTTCCTCACTCGCGTTTGACAGATGCGAGTAGAGGAGAACCGATCAGATGCTCTCCTGACAGGGGGGGTTTGTGCTGATTGTTTATTGGCACAGCCCCCCCTCGGATCCCACCCAGGAGCACAATCATGCCATCCAGGACGACCAGGGTGGCCATCCACACTGGACCACCAGGTATGCCCCCCTAGACCCCCAGGGAAATACTAATTTGTGCCCAGGCAGCTGCCAATCAATGCCCAGGCAGCTGCCAATCAGTGCCCACTCACAATGCCTATGACTGCCAGTGACTGCCAGTGACAGCTGCCTATCAGTGCCTATCAGTGCCTCATATCAGTGCCGCGTATCAGTGCCCCCCAATGCCACGTAGCAATGCCCATCAATGTTGCCTATCAGTGCCCATCAGTGCCCATCAGTGCCACCTATCAGTGCCCATCAGTGCCCAGCAGTGCTGCCTATCAGTGCCACCCATAACAACCCATCTTTGCAGCCTTTCAGTGCCCATCAGTGTCGCCTATCAGTGCCCATCAGTGCCCACCAGTGCCACCCAGTGCCACCCATGAGTGCCCATCAGTGCCGCCAATCAATGCCCATCAGTGCTGCATATCAGTGTCACCCATCAGTGCTGCCTACCAGTGCCCATCAGTGCCGCATATCAGTGCCCATCATCAGTGCCCGCTCATTGGTGCCACCTCATCTGTGCCACCTTATCAGTGCCTGTCAGTGCCGCCTTATTAGTGCCCATCAGTGAAAGAGAAAACATACTTATTTACAAAATTTATAACAGAATCAAAAGCAAAACTTTTATTTTTTTCAAAATTGTCGGTCTTTTTTTATTTGTTTAGCAAAAAATAAAAACCGCAGAGGTGATCAAATACCACCAAAAGAAAGCTCTATTTGTGGGAACAAAATGATAAAAATTTAGTTTGGGTACAGTTTCGCATGACCGCGCAATTGTCATTCAAACTGCGACAGCACTGAAAGCTGAAAATTGGTCTGGGCAGGAAGGTGTATAAGTGCCCTGTATTGAAGTGGTTAAGCAGTGAAATAGGTCTGTAATTACATACCTGTAGAAGGTCCTTGTCTTCCTTCGGGATCACTGCTACATGGGCTTCTAACATGTTACCTAAAGAGGTAAGTGGAGTCGATAGGGAGTTAAATGTCTCTAACATCTTGGGTGATAGTGTGTCAGGGAAGCTTTTATAGTATATTAGTGGAAAACCATCAGGACCTGGGCTTTTACCCACTTTCATTTGCTTTATGGCTAGGTGTAGCTCCTCCATGGAGAGTGGGCTTTCCAAGGCTCCAGCTTGCTGTGAGGTGATTGGTTTGGGGCAGTATTGAGCTAGGAAGTCTTTTATTTGGGAAGGTCAGTTATTTGTATCAGTTGTCTCTGTGTTGTCTCGTGATAGGTTGTAGAGTTTAGAGTAAAAGTTTTCAAAGTACGTAGCAATATCCTCGTTTTTGGAGAAGAGTGTACCTTGTATCTCGAATATGGTGGATTATAGATGAGGTGTTGCGGGCTAGCAGTCTCCCGCTTTTGTTGCTGTGTTCGTAGAACACTTTCTGTTTAGGAATGTATCGCCTTCTAGTGCGTTTCCCTAGTTCAACCAAAGAGGAGCGAGCGTGCAAAAGGTCCTGCAGTGTAGTTTGCAAGGTTGATTGTTTATGGGCTGCTTCAAGTCAGTTGATTGTTTTGATAAGAGATTTGATCTGTTCCTGATGTCTCTTTTTAGCGATTGTTGCTAAGGATATAAGTTTCCCCCTTATAACATACTTGTGTACCTCCCAAAGTGTGATAGGTGTGATGTCTGGGGTGGAGTTTTCTTGGAAGTATAACTGTATTCGGTAACGTATCTGTTGTAGTGTTCCAGGGTCTTTTATTAGGGAAATATTATTATATTATATTTATTAGGGGGAGATTAAGCCTCCAGGTTTTTGTTATTTTTTTGAAGCCTGGGAATGTAAGAGTTATCGTGATGGGATGGTGATCGGACAGAAACATTGGTTCTATTGTGGCCTGCGAGAGAAGTGATAGGTCTGTCTGAGAAATAAAAATATAGAGAAAAAGGTGTAATCTTTGTCGGTTGGGAACATGGTATGCCATGTATCATGAAGCGTCAAGTTTTGTAATTGAAGTTTGATCTGTCGTAGTGCTCGGTAAAGTGTGGATGTGCCTGTAGAGTCTAATGTCGGGTTTAATGGGACATTGAAGTCTCCTCCCAATATTACCATACCCTCTAGAAACGTAGATAGGAGATCACAAACTTTTCTGAAAATGATATTTGGTGTTCATCTGGGCAGTATATATTTGCCAATGTGATTGGTATGGATGCAAATGTACCCTTGATAAAGATATATCTGCCATCAGTAGGGATGAGCCGAACACCCCCCGGTTCGGTTCGCACCAGAACCTGCGAACGGACCGAAAATTCGCATGAACGTTAGAACCCCATTGACGTCTATGGGACTCGAATGTTCAAAATCAAAAGTGCTCATTTTAAAGGCTAATTTGCATGGTATTGTCCTAAAAAGGGTTTGGGTACCCGGGTCCTGCCCCAGGGGACATGTATCAATTCAAAAAAAACTTTTAAAAACTGCCATTTTTTCGGGAGCAGTGATTTTAATGATGCTTAAAGTAAAAAAAAAAAAGTGAAACATTCCTTTAAATATCGTACCTGGGGGGGTCTATAGTATTCCTGTAAAGTGGCGCATGTTTCCCGTGCTTAGAACAGTCCCTGCACAAAATGTCATTTTTAAAGGAAAAAAAGTCATTCAAAACTGCTTGCGGCTTTAATATAATGTCGGGTCCTGGCAATATGGATGAAAATCAGTGAGACAAACGGCATGGTTACCCCCCAGTCCATTACAAGGCCTTTTGGGTCTTGTATGGATATTAAGGGGAACCCCGCACCCAAATTAAAAAAGGAAAGGTGTGGGGCCCCCAGGCCCTATATACTCTGAAAAGCAATATACAGGCAGTGCAAACAAGACAGGGACTGTAGGCTTGTTGTTAAGTAGAATCTGTTTGTAATTTTGAACTGGTAAATTTTTAACGTGTTTAGCTCCAGCCAAAAAAATCTATTTTAAGCTTTTTGGAAAACATAGGGAAGGGTTATCACCCCTGTGACATTTGTTTTGCTGTCTGTGCTCCTCTTCAGAAGATTTCACCTCACTTTTTATTCCAATGACAAATGTTTTTTGAACATTTGGGTTTTTTAGTGAAACAAGGATTGGTGATAAATCATCAGTGGAAAGGAGAAAAGTTTTTCCCATATTAACTCTTACAGGAGAGAATTTCCCTTCCTAGGGGTAGATTTAATCTCACTTCCTGTTGTCTCCTTCTGTTTGCAAGTAGGAGTCGTTTGTAAGTTGGATGTTTGAAAGTAGGGGCCTGCCCTATATACTCAGCAGAAATTTGGGCCTTAGGTGTTGTTGTGGCCACAACACTGTAAGCCCTCACAGGGCCCTGCTGTGCTGTGAAATATTAGATCAATAATTGTAATTACATGCCCCTGTTGAACAGGGGAAGAAAAATTGGGCCTTTGGTGGTGGTGCTGGTGCCACAACACTGTAAGTCACAGATACTCTTGGTGGGCACAGAAATGGGCCCTGCTGTGAAATATTAGATCAAGAATTGTAATTACATGCCCCTGTTGAACAGGGGCAGAAAAACTGGGCATTTGGTGGTGGTGATGGTGCCACAACACTATAAGTCCTCAAAGATACTCTTGGTGGGCGCAGAAACGGGCCTTGCTGTGAAATATTAGATCCAAAATTCTAATTACATGTCCCTGTTGAACAGGGGCTGAAAAATTGGGCCTTAGGCACTGGTGCTGGTGCCACAACACTAGAACCCCTTACAGATGCTCTAGTTGAAGCAAGGGAACTAGCCCTGCTGCAAAGAATTGCATCAAAAATTGTAATTACACGCCCCTGTTAAACAGGGGCTGAAAAATTGGGCCTTAGACACTGGTGCTGGTGCCACAACACTGCAACCCCTCACAGGTACTCTAGTTGGAGCGCAGGAACTAGCCCTGCTGCAAAGAATTGCATGAAAAATTGTAATTACACGCCCCTGTTAAACAGGGGCTGAAAAATTGGGCCTTAGGCACTGGTACTGGTGCCACAACACTGCAACCCCTTACAGATACTCTAGTTGGAGCACAGGAACTAGCCCTGCTGCAAAGAATTGCTTAAAAAATTGTAATTACATGCCCCTGTTAAACAGGGGCTAAAAAATTGGGCCTTAGGCACTGGTGCTGGTGCCACAACACTGCAACCCCTCACAGATACTCTAGTTGGAGCGCAAGAATGAGCCCTGCTGCAAAGAATTGCATGAAAAATTGAAATTACATGCCCCTGTTAAACAGGGGCTGAAAAATTGGGCCCTAGGCACTGGTGGTGGGACTGGCGGCACCCAGAAACAAAAATGTTCTTACAAGCTATCATCATGATCATTGAGGAGGAAGAGGTTAATTACTCAGTTTAACAGGATAGTCACTCAGCATTAGCATAGGCAGTCTTTTAAGGGATCTGACATTTCAAAAAAATGTATTTGGTTACATCAGCATCAGGTGCTTGGTAGCTGGTGGTGATCCAAGACTGATTCATTTTTATGAAGGTCAGTCGATTGACCGAGTCGGTGGACAGATGCACCCTGTGATTGGTTTTAAAGCCTCCAGCAGCACTGAATGTGCGTTCCGAAAGAACGCTGGATGCAGGACAGGCCAGTAGCTCAATTGCATACTGTGCAAGCTCTGGCCAGTGATCCATCCTCAAGACCCAGTAACCCAGAGGATTTTCGGTGGGAAAGGTGTCCAAGTCAGATGTTGCCCCTAGGTATTCCTGCACCATGTAAAACAGACGCTGGCGATGGTTGCTGGAATCAATCATACCTTGGGGCTGTGGACTAAAAAATTGTCTGAACGCATCGGTCAGGCGGCCACCTTCTCCACCGCTCCTTCTTTGACTGACCGAAGCCTCAGCAACACGTTGTATAGAAACATGAGTTTGTAACCTCCCAGTCTCTGGGAACGCATTGCACAGACCTTTCTGCAAGGCCTCCCAAAAATGTTTCATCCTCTGCTCCCTCTGTGATGGCAAGATAAGGTCTGCAACCTTACCCTTGTAACGTGGATCAAGGAGGGTTGCCAGCCAGTATTGTTCCTTCTCCTTGATACCACGAATACGAGGATCCTTCTGCAGTCTTTGCACGATCAGGGAGGCCATGCAGCGTAGGTTTGATGAGGCATTTGGTCCGGAGTCCTCTGGGTCACTAAGGATGACATGATCCGCAGCCACCTCCTCCCAGCCATGTACAAGTCCATGTGTTTCTTGGGACTGTAAATGATCCCTTAAAGATTGCTGCTGATGCTGAGTGCCAGGCTCCACCTCCATACTGACACAATCCTCTTCCTCCTCGTCCTCTTCCTGTGTGATCGGCAGGCACGCAGGAACACTGTCTGGATAAAGGGGCCCTTGAGAGCTAAGGAAGCCCTCCTCTTCCTGTCTCTGTTCTGCCTCAAGTGCCCTGTCCATTATTCCATGCAGCGTGTGCTCCAACAGGTGGACAAGGGGGACAGTGTCACTGATGCATGCACTGTCACTGCTCACCATCCTTGATCTCAGCTGATGAGGTCTCCTCAAATGGTGACAGGACAGTGCATGCATCCCTGATCATGGCCCACTGGCGTGGGAACAAAAACAAAGCTCCCCTGACCCTGTCCTGGTGCCATAGTCACACAGGTACTCATTGATGGCCCTCTGCTGCATGTGCAGCCTCTGCAGCATGGCCAACGTTGAGTTCCACCTGGTGGGCATGTCACAGATTAGGCGGTTCTTGGGCAGGTTAAATTCCTTTTGGAGGTCTGCCAGTCGAGCACTGGCATTATATGACCAGCAGAAATGCACACAGATTTTCCTGGCCTGCCTCAGGACATCCTGTAAGCCTGGGTACCTGCCCAAGAACTGCTGCACCACCAAGTTAAGGACATGAGCCAAACAGGGCACATGGGTCATTTGTCCCTGTCGGAGGGCGGAGAGGAGGTTGGTGCCATTGTCGCAAACCATCATTCCTGCCTTAAGTTGACGTGGTGTCAACCACCTCTGAACCTGCCCCTGCAGAGCTGACAGAACCTCTGCCCCAGTGTGGCTCCTGTCCCCCAACCACATCAGCTCAAGCACCGCATGGCATCTTTTGGCCTGCATTCTTGCGTAGCCCCTTGAACGCCTATGGAGCACCGCTGGTTCCGAGGACAAAGCACAAGAAGAGGCCATGGAGGAAGAAGAAGAGGAGAGGGTGGTGGAGAGAGGTGTGTCAGAATCATTAGTAGTGGCATTTTGAAGGCGTGGTGGTGGAACAACCTCCAACAATACTGCACCTTGTCCTGCATCCTTCCCAGCTGTCAGCAGAGTCACCCAATGCGTCGTGAAACTTAGGTAAGGTCCCTGTCCATGCCTGCTGGACCATGAGTCCGCAGTAATATGCACCTTACCGCTGACCACCCTATCCAGCAAGGCATGAACATTGCCTTCCACATGCCGGTAAAGAGCCGGAATTACCTTTTGTGAGAAAAGTTGCATTTGGGTACCTGCCACTGAGGAACCGCACATTCCACAAACTCATGGAAGGGGGCAGAGTCTACCAACTGAAAAGGTAGCAGTTGAAGTGCTAGCAATTTTGCCAACCTAGCATTCAACCGCTGGGCATGTGGATGGCTGGGAGCAAACTTCTTTTGGCGGTGCAGCAGCTGGGGCAGCAAAATTTGCCTGGTACAATCTGACATCGGTGTACCGAAAGCAGATTGCCCACAAGTACTTGGCTGTGACACACCTAATTCTACACCTTCATTCCTCTCAGGATCTCAGCTGATGAGGAGCAAGGAGAGGTCCTCTTTGTTCTTTGGTGTGGGTCCTTTAGATACGCTTGCCAATGCACTGCATGGCAAGTCAACATATGTCTGGTCAAGCATCTGGTGCCCAAGCAGGAGATGTTTTGGCCACGCGAGATACGCTTGAGACATATGTTGCAAATAGCAGCGGTGCGATCTGATGCACTCGTCTCAAAAAAGACCCATACCAAAGAACTTTTGGAATAACGTGCAGAGACCTGCACATGCGGAGCTTTGCGGTGTGATGCAGTCAGTGTGCTGCCCTTAGGCTGGCCCCTGGAGGGCATCCTGCCTCGTTGGTGACGTGCCTCCTCCTCCTCTCTCCTATCAGGCACCCACGCTGAGTCAGTGACCTGATCATCCCCTCCCTCCTCATCACTGGAGCAAACCTGGCAGTATGCTGCAGCAGGGGGAGCATGACTGCCAGATTGCTGTCCTTCTTGGGCACCCCCTCTGTCCGTGCTCACGTTACTGCCTTCATCTAGCTCAGTATCATCAACAGAGCCTTCTAAATGCTGGGCATCCTCCTGGAGCATGTACCCAACACTGTGGTCAAACAGTTCGAGGGACTCCTCAGGAGGACATGGTGGGGCTAGGGAAGGAGTCACTGATGCCATTGAGCAGAGGGAAGAGGCCGTGTTGGCAGCTGCATTGCCAGACAAAGTACCCTGAGCATGGGTGAGAGGATGAGGAGGATGAGGACGGCTTAGTCATCCACTCGACCAAGTCTTCCACATGTTGTGGCTCAACACAGCCAGCTGCTCAAAAAAAAGGCCAAGCGTGTCCCACGGCCACGTGCTGATGAGGATGCACCATCTCCACAACCAGCATTGTTGCCTCTAGACACAGAGCCTGCTTGCCCTCTTTTATTGGCTTGTGACTGTCTGCCTCTCCTTGTTGGCCTTCCAGACATACTAATGGCCTGCAGTGAGATGTAGCTGCACTAAACTGGGATATATTATATATATATATATATATATATATATATATATATATATATATATATATATATATACATATATACATATATTGATACTGCAGCTAGCAAAATCAACTGCCTGCCTGTAGTATGAGAACACCACCAATCTTCTACAGGTAGTTTTAGATGAACACTGTGCAGAGGTCGCACTACACTAACTTGTAGCTTTAGCTGAACACTGTGCAGAGGACGCACTACACCAACGTTAAAATAATGTAGTTGCCTGCAATAGTGAAAGGATCGAGAAAACACCACCAACCTTCTACAGATAACTTTAGCTGAACACTGTGAAGAGGACACACTACACTAACATTAAAATAATGTAGCTGTCTGCACTAGTGACAGGATCAGGAAAACACCACCAACCTTCTACAGGTAGCTTTAGCTGAACACTGTGCAGAGATCGCACTACACTCACGTGTAAATAATGTAGCTATCTGCAGTGGTGATAGGATCAGGAAAACACCACCAACCTTCTACAGTTAGCTTTAGCTGAACACTGTGCAGAGGTCGCACTACACTAACTTTTAGCTTTAGCTGAACACTGTTCAGAGGACGCACTACACTAACTTATAGCTTTAGCTGAACACTGTTCAGAGGACGCACTACACTAACTTGTAGCTTTAGCTGAACACTGTGCAGAGGTCGCACTACACTAAAGTATAAATAATGTAGCTGCCTGCGGTAGTGATAGAATCAGGAAAACACCACCAACCTTCTACAGGTAGCTTTAGCTGAACACTGTGCAGAGGTTGCACTACACTAACTTGTAGCTTTAGATGAACACTGTTCAGAGGTCGCATTACACTAACTTGTAGCTTTAGCTGAACACTGTGAGGAGGACGCTCTACACTAACTTGTAGCTTTAGCTGAACGCTGTGTGATGGACGCACTACACTAACTTGTAGCTTTAGCTGAACACTATGAGGAGGACGCACTACACTAACTTCTAGCTTTATCTGAACACTGTGCACTACACTAACCTGTAGCTTTAGCTGAACACTGTTCAGAGGACGCACTACACTAACTTGTAGCTTTAGCTGAACACTGTGCAGAGGTCGCACTAGACTAATGTGTAATTAATGTAGCTGCCTGCGGTAGTGATAGGATCAGGAAAACATCACCAACCTTCTACAGATAACTTTAGCTGAACACTGTGAAGAGGATGCACTACACTAACGTTAAAATAATGTAGCTGTCTGCGGTAGTGACAGGATCAGGAAAACACCACCAACCTTCTACAGGTAGCTTTAGCTGAACACTGTGCAGAGATTGCACTACACTCACATGTAAATAATGTAGCTGTCTGCAGTAGAGATAGGATCAGGAAAACACCACCAACCTTCTACAGGTAGCTTTAGCTGAACACTGTGCCGAGGTCGCACTACACTAACGTGTAAATAATGTACCTGCCTTTAGTAGTGAAAGGATCAGGAAAACACCACCAACCATCTACAGGTAGCTTTAGCTAAACACTGTGCAGAGGTCGCACTACACTAACTTATAGCTTTAGCTGAACACTGTTCAGAGGATGCACTACACTAACTTGTAGCTTTATCTGAACACTGTGAGGAGGACACACTACACTAACATGTAGCTTTAGCTGAACACTGTGCACTACACTAACTTGTAGCTTTAGCTGAGCACTGTTCAGAGGACGCACTACACTAACTTGTAGCTTTAGCTGAACACTGTGCAGAGGTCGCACTACACTAACTTGTAGCTTTAGCTGAACACTGTGCAGAGGTCGCACTACACTAACTTGTAGCTTTAGCTGAACACTGTGAGGAGGATGCACTACACTAACTTGTAGCTTTAGCTGAACACTGTTCAGAGGACGCACTGCACTAATTTGTAGCTTTAGCTGAACACTGTGCAGAGGTTGCACTACTCTAACTTGTAGCTTTAGCTGAACACTGTGAGGAGGACGCACTACAATAACTTGTAGCTTTATCTGAACACTGTGAGGAGGACACACTACATTAACTTGTAGCTTTAGCTGAACACTGTGCACTACACTAACTTGTAGCTTTAGCTGAACACTGTTCAGAGGACGCACTACACTAACTTGTAGCTTTAGCTGAACACTGTGCAGAGGTCACACTACACTAACTTGTAGCTTTAGCTGAACACTGTGAGGAGGACGTAGTACACTAACTTGTAGCTTTAGATGAACACTGTTCAAAGGACGCACTGCACTAACTTGTAGCTTTAGCTGAACACTGTGCCGAGGTCGCACTACACTAACTTGTAGCTTTAGCTGAACACTGTGAGGAGGAAGCACTGCACTAATTTGTAGCTTTAGCTGAACACTGTGCAGAGGTCACACTACACTAACTTGTAGCTTTAGCTGAACTCTGTGAAGAGGACGCACTACACTAACTTGTAGCTTTAGCTGAACACTGTTCAGAGGACGCACTACACTAACTTGTAGCTTTAGCTGAACACTGTGCACTACACTGAATTGTAGCTTTAACTGAACACAGTTCATAGGATGCACTACACTAACTTGTAGCTTTAGCTGAACACTGTGCAGAGGTTGCACTAGACTAACGTGTAAATAATGTATGTGACAGACCTAGCCAGGACAGAGGCTGTTGGGGAGGACTGAATGCAAGGCTCTTGCCTTTTGATTATGGGCCCTGGATTTTCAAGGGAACAATGCTCTTTCTGAGGTGAATGAGAAATCCAGTCTGAACTATACTAGTCGGACTCAGTAATGTATATATGTATATAATGTATGTTGTCTTATTCTGTTGTGGACTTTTTGCTGTGATCATTTGGGATGTGTGTCCCTGTAGAGGGAGGGTGGATTCCTCCAGCAGGCCCCCTGCTGATAAGACTTTTTACTGAGGAGAAGTTTGAACACACCTGACCTGTGTGTCCATTGTCTTTGGACAGTTTAACCCGCCCTCTTTTCCAAGAGTGGGGGGAAAGAGTCTCTGAGTTATTTTATCTGTTGTGTCCATGGGTGATGATAAAACAGTCCATGTTGGCATATAAGCAAGTCTTGCCTTGGTTTATGCTTGAGAGCAGTTTGGAATATCTGATACCTGTATCCAGACTGAGAGGAAGTGTTATACTGACGGAAGCACTCAAGCGGAGTGTGGGACGTTCCGTGACATTGGTGGCAAGCAACGGCATGCTTCCTGCAGTCTGGGACATCCAAACTTCCACCTGGATCCAAGGTCCGGATAGCAGGAGAGGAGAGGTCCAGATACCAGCTGCCATGGAGGAGGAATTCAGAAGGAGGTTGCGAGAGATGCAGACACAGCACAGAGGACCAGTATCAGAGCAGGTCCTGCTGGGATGGTGTGATTCTTTTCTCTGCGAACTCTGGAAAGAAGCACTAGCCCGTGAGCAGTGACACCAGGGAAAAGTTCTCCCCTCCATCCAGGAAAGGTACTGGTCGCAGTACGGATTGCGGGTGCGGTTTTTGTGAGATAAACCGCACAAGGAGCAGACAGCTGAATTAAGCAGGCTGGTCTGGGCAGAGATGAAGCTGGATGAGAGCTACAGAGCCCTCCGGTGGCATGTATCCCAAGCATGTCCCTGGATAGCGGATGACAGCCCAACGGAAGGCTTAAGCTACGGTGGCTTGGGACTGTTGTATGTGAAGCTGACAGAGGACCCTAACTTTGGGCGTGATTTGGAGTGGCGGGTGAATGAAATCATGGATTTCAGAGAAGGGCTACTGAACATTTTGGAAGTGCCCTGGGCACAGAAAGATTTGGAGTTTCTGGCCGTTCAGGAATGAGAGCTGGAGATCGCCTACAGACGGCTGCTAGACATTGCTCAGTGCCAGGGCAGGGCTCCCTTTGCCTGGGACTATCAGGAAATACCAATTGACAACCCTGAAATCCTGGCTGAAGAGTCAGCAATGTGGCAGAGTAATAGTGTGCCTTACCAACCTGCCCCCACAGCTATGGAGGTGGAGGTCTTATGGCGGATGCAGCAAGTGCTGACTGACCTTGATAATCCTGTTTCTGCATGGGATGATCTTGGATGGAGGAATGTGCCTGTCCAGCAGCATGCCAGAGAATCAGCAGTGGAAAATCTGGAGATTGACATCCCCAAAGCTGAAGTGCTGAATACAGGGCAGAGCTCTGCTAACCTCTGCCCAGCACTGATAGCATCTTCTGGGTTCCATGGACAGGAGATGGTGAACCTCTATCCCCAGACAACAGTTGACACTGTTCAGAGGATGCACTACACTAACTTGTAGCTTTAGATGAACACTGTGCAGAGATTTCACTACACTAACTTGTAGCTTTAGCTGAACACTGTTCAGAGGACACACTACACTAACTTGTAGCTTTAGCTGAACACTGTGAGGAGGACGCACTGCACTAACTTGTAGCTTTAGCTGAACACTGTGAGGAGGACAAACTACACTAGCTTGTAGCTTTAGCTGAACACTGTGAGGAGGACGCATTACACTAACTTGTAGCTTTAGCTGAACACTGTGCACTACACTAACTTGTAGCTTTAGCTGAACACTGTTCAGAGGACGCACTACACTAACTTGTAACTTTAGCTGAACACTGTGCAGAGGTCGCACTACACTAACGTGTAAATAAGGTAGTGATAGGATCAGGAAAACACCACCAACCTTCGAAAGGTAGCTTTGTTGAACACTGTGCAGAGGTCGCACTACACTAACTTGTAGCTTATTTAGCTGCCTGCGGTAGTGATAGGATCAGGAAAACACCACCAACCTTCTACAGGTAGCTTTAGCTGAACACTGTGCAGAGGTCGCACTACACAAACTTGTAGCTTTAGCTGAACACTGTTCAGAGGACGCAATACACTAACTTGTAGCTTTAGATGAACACTGCGCAGAGGTCGCACTACACTAACGTGTAAATAATGTAGCTGCCTGCGATAGTGATAGGATCAGGAAAACACCTCCAACCTTCTACAGGTAGCTTTAGCTGAACAATGTGCAGAGGTCGCACTACACTAATATGAAAATAATGTAGCTGTCTGCAGTAGTGATAGGATCAAGAAAACATCACCAACCTTCTACAGGTAGCTTTAGCTGAACACTATGCAGAGGTCGCACTACACTAACTTGTAGCTTTAGCTGAACACTGTTCAGAGGACGCACTACACTAACCTGTAGCTTTAGCTGAACAATGTGCAGAGGTCACACTACAATAACGCATAAATAATGTAGCTGCCTGCGGTAGTGATAGGATCAGGAAATCACCACCAACCTTCTACAGGTAGCTTTAGCTGAACACTGTGCAGAGATCGCACCACACTAAATTGTAGCTTTAGCTGAACACTGTTCAGAGGATGCACTACACTAACTTGTAGCTTTAGATGAACACTGTGCAGAGATCGCACTACACTAACTTGTAGCTTTAGCTGAACACTGTTCAGAGGATGCACTACACTAACTTGTAGCTTTAGATGAACACTGTGCAGAGATCGCACTACACTAACTTGTAGCTTTAGCTGAAAACTGTTCAGAGGACGCACTACACTAACTTGTAGCTTTAGCTGAACACTGTGAGGAGGGCGCACTACCCTAACTTGTAGCTTTAGCTGAACACTGTGCACTACACTAACTTGTAGCTTTAGCTGAACACTGTGAGGAGGACGCACTACACTAACTTGTAGCTTTAGCTGAACAGTGTGAGGAGGACGCACTACACTAACTTGTAACTTTAGCTAAACACCGTGCACTACACTAACTTGTAGCTTTAGCTGAACACTGTT
Source organism: Aquarana catesbeiana (assembly GCF_042186555.1). NCBI lineage: Eukaryota > Metazoa > Chordata > Amphibia > Anura > Ranidae > Aquarana > Aquarana catesbeiana. Next base: position 634,639,088 of record NC_133325.1, read on the forward strand.
CAGAGGAAGCACTACTCTAACTTGTAGCTTTAGCTGAACACTGTGAGGAGGACGCACTACACTAACTTGTAGCTTTAGCCGAACACTGTGAGGAGGACGCACTACACTAACTTGTAGCTTTAGCTGAACACTGTGCACTACACTAACTTGTAGCTTTAGCTGAACACTGTTCAGAGGACGCACTACACTAACTTGTAGCTTTAGCTGAACACTGTGCAGAGGTTGCACTACACTAACTTGTAGCTTTGGTTGAACACTGTGAGGAGGACACACTACACTAACTTGTAGCTTTAGCTGAACACTGTGAGGAGGACACACTACACTAACTTGTAGCTTTAGCTGAACACTGTTCAGAGGTCGCACTACACCAACTTGTAGCTTTAGCTGAACACTGTGCAGAGGTCGCACTACACTAACTTGTAGCTTTAGCTGAACAATGTGAGGAGGACACACAACACTAACTTGTAGCTTTAGCTCAACAGTGTGAGGAGGACGCACTACACAAACTTGTAGCATTAGCTGAACACTGTGCACTACACTAACTTGTTGCTTTAGCTGAACACTGTTCAGAGGACGCACTACACTAACTTGTAGCTTTAGCTGAACGCTGTGCAGAGGTCGCACTACACTAATGTGTAAATAATGTAGCTGCCTGCGGTAGTGATAGGATCAGGAAAACACCACCAACCTTCACAGGTAACTTTAGCTGAACACAGTGCAGACGTCGCACTACACTAACTTGTAGCTTTAGCTGAACTCTGTGCACTACACTAACTTGTAGCTTTAGCTGAACAATGTGAGGAGGACACACGACACTAACTTGTAGCTTTTGCTGAACACTGTGAGGAGGACGCAGTACACTAACTTGTAGCTTTAGCTGAACACTGTGCACTACACTAACTTGAAGCTTTAGCTGAACACTGTTCAGAGGACGCACTACACTAACTTGTAGCTTTAGCTGAACACTGTGCAGAGGTCGCACTACACTAAATTGTAGCTTTAGCTGAACACTGTTCAGAGGATGCACTACACTTACTTGTAGCTTTAAATGAACACTGTGCAGAGATCGCACTACACTAACTTGTAGCTTTAGCTGAACACTGTTCAGAGGACGCACTACACTAACTTGTAGCTTTAGCTGAACACTGTGAGGAGGGCGCACTACCCTAACTTGTAGCTTTAACTGAACACTGTGCACTACACTAACTTATAGCTTTAGCTGAACACTGTGAGGAGGAAGCACTACACTAACTTGTAACTTTAGCTAAACACTGTGCACTACACTAACTTGTAGCTTTAGCTGAACACTGTTCAGAGGAAGCACTACTCTAACTTGTAGCTTTAACTGAACACTGTGAGGAGGACGCACTACACTAACTTGTAGCTTTAGCTAAACACTGTGCACTACACTAACTTGTAGCTTTAGCTGAACACTGTTCAGAGGAAGCACTACTCTAACTTGTAGCTTTAGCTGAACACTGTGAGAAGGACGCACTACACTAACTTGTAGCTTTAGCTGAACACTGTGCACTACACTAATTTGTAGCTTTAGCTGAACACTGTTCAGAGGACGCATTACACTAACTTGTAGCTTTAGCTGAACACTGTGCAGAGGTTGCACTACACTAACTTGTAGCTTTAGTTGAACTCTGTGAGGAGGACACACTACACTAACTTGTAGCTTTAGCTGAACTCTGTGCACTACACTAACTTGTAGCTTTAGCTAAACACTGTTCAGAGGACGCAGTACACTAACTTGTAGCTTTAGCTGAACACTGTGCAGAGGTTGCACTAAACTAACTTGTAGCCTTATCTGAATACTGTGAGGAGGACGCACTACACTAACTTGTAGATTTAGCTGAACGCTGTGCAGAGGTCACACTACACTAACTTGTAGCTTTAGCTGAACAAAGTGAGGAGGACACACAACACTAACTTGTAGCTTTAGCTCAACAGTGTGAGGAGGACGCACTACACTAACTTGTAGCTTTAGCTGAACACTGTGCACTAAACTAACTTGTTGCTTTAGCTGAACACTGTTCAGAGGACGCACTACACTAACTTGTAGCTTTAGCTGAACGCTGTGCAGAGGTCGCACTACACTAACGTGTAAATAACGTAGCTGCCTGCGGTAGTGATAGGATCAGGAAAACACCACCAACCTTCACAGGTAACTTTAGCTGAACACAGTGCAGACGTCGCACTACACTAACTTGTAGCTTTAGCTGAACTCTGTGCACTACACTAACTTGTAGCTTTAGCTGAACAATGTGAGGAGGACACACGACACTAACTTGTAGCTTTTGCTGAACACTGTGAGGAGGACGCAGCACACTAACTTGTATCTTTAGCTGAATACTGTGCACTACACTAACTTGAAGCTTTAGCTGAACACTGTTCAGAGGACGCACTACACTAACTTGTAGCTTTAGCTGAACACTGTGCAGAGGTCGCACTACACTAACTTGTAGCTTTAGCTGAGTACTGTTCAGAGGATGCACTACACTTACTTGTAGCTTTAAATGAACACTGTGCAGAGATCGCACTACACTAACTTGTAGCTTTAGCTGAACACTATTCAGAGGACGCACTACACTAACTTGTAGCTTTAGCTGAACACTGTGAGCAGGGCACACTACCCTAACTTGTAGCTTTAGCTGAACACTGTGCACTACACTAACTTGTAGCTTAAGCTGAATACTGTGAGGAGGACGCACTACACTAACTTGTAGCTTTAGCTGAACACTGTGCAGAGGTTGCACTACACTAACTTGCAGCTTTAGTTGAACACTGTGAGGAGGATGCACTACACTAACTTGTAGCTTTAGCTAAACTCTGTGCACTACACTAACTTGTAGCTTTAGCTGAACACTGTTCAGAGGATGCAGTAAACTAACTTGTAGCTTTTTCTGAACACTATGCAGAGGTTGCACTACACTAACTTGTAGCTTTAGCTGAACAATGTGAGATGGACACACGACACTAACTTGTAGCTTTAGCTCAACAGTGTGAGGAGGACGCACTACACTAACTTGTAGCTTTAGCTGAACACTGTGCACTACACTAACTTGTTGCTTTAGCTGAACACTGTTCAGAGGACGCACTACACTAACTTGTAGCTTTAGCTGAACGCTGTGCAGAGGTCGCACTACACTAACGTGTAAATAATGTAGCTGATTGCGGTAGTGATAGGATCAGGAAAACACCATCAACCTTCACAGGTAATTTTAGCTGAACACAGTGCAGACGTCGCACTACACTAACTTGTAGCTTTAGCTGAACTCTGTGCACTACACTAACTTGTAGCTTTAGCTGAACAATGTGAGGAGGACACACGACACTAACTTGTAGCTTTAGCTCAACAGTGTGAGGAGGACGCACTACACTAAATTGTAGCTTTAGCTGAACACTGTGCACTACACTAACTTGTTACTTTAGCTGAACACTGTTCAGAGGACGCACTACGCTAACTTGTAGCTTTAGCTGAACGCTGTGCAGAGGTCGCACTACACTAACGTGTAAATAATGTAGCTGCCTGCGGTAGTGATAGGATCAGGAAAACACCACCAACCTTCACAGGTAACTTTAGCTGAACACAGTGCAGACGTCGCACTACACTTACTTGTAGCTTTAGCTGATCTCTGTGCACTACACTAACTTGTAGCTTTAGCTGAACAATGTGAGGAGGACACACGACACTAGCTTGTAGCTTTTGCTGAACACTGTGAGGAGGACGCACTACACTAACTTGTAGCTTTAGCTGAACACTGTGCAGAGGTTGCACTACACTAACTTGTAGCTTTAGTTGAACACTGTGAGGAGGACACACTACACTAACTTGTAGCTTTAGCTGAACTCTGTGCACTACACTAACTTGTAGCTTTAGCTAAACACTGTTCAGAGGACGCAGTACACTAACTTGTAGCTTTAGCTGAACACTGTGCAGAGGTTGCACTAAACTAACTTGTAGCCTTATCTGAATACTGTGAGGAGGACGCACTACACTAACTTGTAGATTTAGCTGAACGCTGTGCAGAGGTCACACTACACTAACTTGTAGCTTTAGCTGAACACTGTTCAGAGGAAGCACTACTCTAACTTGTAGCTTTAGCTGAACACTGTGAGGAGGACGCACTACACTATCTTGTAGCTTTAGCTGAACACTGGGCACTACACTAACTTGTAACTTTAGCTGAACACTGTTCAGAGGACGCACTACACTAACTTGTAGCTTTAGCTGAACACTGTGCAGAGGTTGCACTACACTAACTTGTAGCTTTAGTTGAACACTGTGAGGAGGACGCACTACACTAACTTGTAGCTTTAGCTGAACTCTATGCACTACACTAACTTGTAGCTTTAGCTGAACACTGTTCAGAGGACGCAGTACACTAACTTGTAGCTTTAGCTGAACACTGTGCAGAGGTTGCACTACACTAACTTGTAGCTTTAGCTGAACACTGTGCAGAGGTCGCACTACACTAACTTGTAGCTTTAGCTGAACAATGTGAGGAGGACACACAACACTAACTTGTAGCTTTAGCTCAAAAGTGTGAGGAGGACGCACTACACTAACTTGTAGCTTTAGCTGAACACTGTGCACTATACTAACTTGTTGCTTTAGCTGAACACTGTTCAGAGGACGCACTACACTAACTTGTAGCTTTAGCTGAACGCTGTGCAGAGGTCGCACTACACTAACGTGTAAATAATGTAGCTGCCTGCGGTAGTGATAGGATCAGGAAAACACCACCAACCTTCACAGGTAACTTTAGCTGAACACAGTGCAGAGGTTGCACTACACTAACTTGTAGCTTTAGCTGAACTCTGTGCACTACACTAACTTGTAGCTTTAGCTAAACAATGTGAGGAGGACACACGACACTAACTTGTAGCTTTTGCTGAACACTGTGAGGAGGACTCACTACACTAACTTGTAGCTTTAGCTAAACACTGTGCACTACACTAACTTGAAGCTTTAGCTGAACACTGTTCAGAGGACGCACTATACTAACTTGTAGCTTTAGCTGAACACTGTGCAGAGGTCGCACTACACTAACTTGTAGCTTTAGCTGAACACTGTGAGGAGGACACACTACACTAACTTGTAGCTTTAACTGAACACTGTGAGGAGGACGCACCACAATAACTTGTAGCTTTAGCTGAACACTGTGCAGAAGTCGCACTACACTAACTTGTACCTTTAGCTGAACACTGTGAGGAGGACGCACTACACTAACTTGTAGCTTTAGCTGAACACTGTGCACTACACTAACTTGTAGCTTTAGCTGAACACTGTTCAGAGGACGCACTACACTAACTTATAGATTTAGCTGAACACTGTTCATAGGACGCACTACACTAACTTGTAGCTTTAGCTGAATACTGTGCAGAGGTCGCACTACACTAACGTGTAAATAAGGTAGCTGCCTGCGGTAGTGATAGGATCAGGAAAACACCACCAATCTTCTAAAGGTAGCTTTAGCTGAACACTGAGCAGAGGTCGCACTACACTAACTTGTAGCTTTAGCTGAACACTGTGAGGAGGACGCACTGCACTAACTTGTAGCTTCAGATGAACACTGTGCAGAGGTCGCAGTACACTAACTTGTAGCATTAGCTGAACAATGTTCAGAGGACGCACTACACTAACTTGTAGCTTTAGCTGAACACAGTGCACTACACTAACTTGTAGCTTTAACTGAACACTGTTCAGAGGAAGCACTACTCTAACTTGTAGCTTTAGCTGAACACTGTGAGGAGGACGCACTACACTAACTTGTAGCTTTAGCAGAACACTGTGAGGAGGACGCACTACACTAACTTGTAGCTTTAGCTGAACACTGTGCACTACACTAACTTGTAGCTTTAGCTGAACACTGTTCAGAGGATGCAGTACACTAACTTGTAGCTTTAGCTGAACACTGTGCAGAGGTTGCACTACACTAACTTGTAGCTTTAGCTGAATACTGTGAGGAGGACGCACTACACTAACTTGTAGCTTTAGCTGAACACTGTGCAGAGGTTGCACTACACTAACTTGTAGCTTTATCTGAACAATGTAAGGAGGACACACAACACTAACTTGTAGCTTTAGCTCAACAGTGTGAGGAGGATGCACCACACTAACTTGTAGCTTTAGCTGAACACTGTGCAGAGGTCGCACTACACTAACTTGTACCTTTAGCTGAACACTGTGAGGAGGACGCACTACACTTACTTGTAGCTTTAGCTGAACACTGTGATGAGGATGCACTACACTAACTTGTAGCTTTAGCTGAACACTGTGCACTACACTAACTTGTAGCTTTAGCTGAACACTGTTCAGAGGACGCACTACACTAACTTATAGCTTTAGCTGATCACTGTTCATAGGACGCACTACACTAACTTGTAGCTTTAGCTGAACTCTGTGCACTACACTAACTTGTAGCTTTAGCTGAACACTGTTCAGAGGACGCAGTACACTAACTTGTAGCTTTAGCTGAACACTGTGAGGAGGACACACTACACTAACTTGTAGCTTTAGCTGAACACTGTGCACTACACTAACTTGTAGCTTTAGCTGAACACTGTTCAGAGGACGCACTACACTAACTTGTAGCTTTAGCTGAACACTGTGCAGAGGTTGCACTACACTAACTTGTAGCTTTAGTTGAACACTGTGAGGAGGACGCACTACACTAACTTGTAGCTTTAGCTGAACTCTGTGCACTACACTAACTTGTAGCTATAGCTGAACACTGTTCAGAGGATGCACTACACTAACTTGTAGCTTTAGCTGAACACTGTGCAGAGGTCGCACTACACTAACTTGTAGCTTTAGCTGAACACTGTGAGCAGGACACACTACACTAAATTGTAGCTTTAGCTGAACACTGTGAGGAGGTCGCACTACACTAACTTGTACCTTTAGCTGAACACTGTGAGGAGGAAGCACTACACTAACTTGTAGCTTTAGCTGAACACTGTTCATAGGATGCACTACACTAACTTGTAGCTTTAGCTGAATACTGTGCAGAGGTCGCACTACACTAACGTGTAAATAAGGTAGCTGCCCGCGGTAGTGATAGGATCAGGAAAACACCACCAATCTTCTAAAGGTAGCTTTAGCTGAACACTGAGCAGAGGTCGCACTACACTAACTTGTAGCTTTAGCTGAACACTGTGAGGAGGACGCACTACACTAACTTGTAGCTTCAGATGAACACTGTGCAGAGGTCGCAGTAAACTAATTTATAGCTTTAGCTGAACACTGTTCAGAGGACGCACTACACTAACTTGTAGCTTTAGCTGAACACAGTGCACTACACTAACTTTTAGCTTTAGCTGAACACTGTTCAGAGGACGCACTACAGTAACTTGTAGCTTTAGCTGAAGACTGTGAGGCGGACGCACTACACTAACTTGTAGCTTTAGTTGAACACTGTGCACTAGACTAACTTGTAGCTTTAGCTGAACACTGTGAGGAGGACGTACTACACTAACTTGTAGCTTTAGCTGAACACTGTGAGGAGGATGCACTACACTAACTTATAGCTTTAGCTGAACACTGTGCACTACACTAACTTGTAGCTTTAGCTGAAAACTGTTCAGAGGACGCATTACACTAACTTGTAGCTTTAGCTGAACACTGTGCACTACACTAACTTGTAGCTTTAGCTGAACACTGTTCAGAGGAAGCACTACACTAACTTGTAGCTTTAGCTGAACACTGTGCACTACACTAACTTGTAGCTTTAGCTGAACACTGTTCAGAGGATGCACTACACTAACTTGTAGCTTTAGCTGAACACTATGCAGAGGTCACACTACACTAAATTGTAGCTTTAGCTGAACACTGTGAGGAGGACGCACTACACTAATTTGTAGCTTAGCTGAACACTGTGCAGAGGTTGCACTAAACTAACTTGTAGCTCTAGCTGAACACTGCGAGGAGGATGCACTACACTAGCATGTAGCTTTAGCTGAACACTGTGAGGAGGACGCACTACACTAACTTGTAGCTTTAGCTGAACACTGTGCAGAGATCGCACTACACTAACTTGTAGCTTTAGCTGAACACAGTTTAGAGGACGCACTAAACTAACTTGTAGTTTTAGATGAACACTGTGCATAGGTCGCACTACACTAACTTGTAGCTTTAGCTGAACACTGTGAGGAAGACGCACTACACTAACTTTTAGCTTTAGCTGAACACTGTGAGGAGGACACACTACACTAACTTGTAGCTTTAGCTGAATACTGTGCAGAGGTCGCACTACACTAACTTGTAGCTTGAGCTGAACACTGTGAGGAGGACACACTACACTAACTTGTAGTTTTAGCTGAAGACTCTGAGGCGGACGCACTATATTATCTTGCAGCTTTAGCTGAACACTGTGCACTACACTAACTTGTAGCTTTAGCTGAACACTGTGAGGAGGACGCACTACACTAACTTGTAGCTTTATCTGAACACTGTGAGGAAGACGCACTGCACTAACTTGTAGCTTTAGCTGAACACTGTGCACTACACTAACTTGTAGCTTTAGCTGAACACTGTTCAGAGGACGCACCACACTAACATGTAGCTTTAGCTGAACACTGTGCAGAGGTTGCACTAGACTAACTTGTAGCTTTAGCTGAACACTGTGAGGAGGACGCACTTCACTAACTTGTAGCTTGAGCTGAACACTGTGAGTAGGACACACTACACTAACTTGTAGCTTTAGCTGAACACTGTGCACTACACCAACGTGTAGCTTTAGTTGAACACTGTTCAGAGGACACACTACACTAACTTGTAGCTTTAGCTGAACACAGTGTAGAGGTTGCACTACACTAACTTGTAGCTTTAGCTGAACACTGTGAGGAAGATGCACTACACTAACTTGTAGCTTTAGCTGAACACTGTGAGGAGGACCCACTACACTAACTTGTAGCTTTAGTTGAATACTGTTCAGAGGTCGCACTACACTAACTTGTAGCTTTAGTTTAACACTGTGAGGAGGACACACTACACTTACTTGTAGCTTTAGCTGAACACTGTGCAGAGGTCGCACTACATTAACGTGTAAATAATGTAGCTGCCTGCAGTAGTGATAGGATAAGAAAACACCACCAACCTTCTACAGGTAGCTTTTGCTGAACACTGTGCAGACATCGCAATACACTAACTTGTAACTTTAGCTGAACACTGTTCAGAGGACGCACTGCACTAACTTGTAGCTTTAGCTGAACACTGTGAGGAGGACGCACTACACTAACTTGTAGCTTTAGCTGAACACTGTGCACTACACTAATTTATAGCTTTAGCTGAACACTTTTCAGAGGATGCACTACACTAACTTGTAACTTTAGCTAAACACTTTGCAGATGTCGCACTACACTAACTTGTAGCTTTAACTGAACACTGTTCAGAGGACGCACTTCACTAACTTGTAGCTTTAGCTGAACACTGTGAGGAGGACGCACTACACTAACTTGTAGCTTTAGCTGTACACTGTATACTACACTAATTTATACCTTTAGCTGAACACTGTGAGGAGGACGCACTACACTACTTGTAGCTTTAGCTGAACACTGTGAGGAGGATGCACTACACTAACTTGTAGCTTTTGCTAAACACTGTGAGGAGGACGCACTACACTAACTTGTAGCTTTAGCTGAACACTGTGAGGAGGACGCACTACACTAGCATGTAGCTTTAGCTTAACACTGTGAGGAGAACGCACTACATTAACTTGTAGCTTTAGCTGAACACTGTGCAGAGGTCGCACTACACTAACTTGTAGCTTTAGCTGAACACTGTGAGGAGGTCGCACTACACTTACTTGTAGCTTTAGCTGAACACTGTGCAGAGGTTGCACTGCACTAACTTGCAGCTTTAGCTAAACACTGTGAGGAAGACGCACTACACTAACTTGTAGCTTTAGCTGAACACTGTGAGGAGGACACACTTCACTAACTTGTAGCTTTAGCTGAATACTGTTCAGAGGTCGCACTACACTAACTTGTATCTTTAGTTGAACAATGTGAGGAGGACGCACTACACTTACTTGTAGCTTTAGCTGAACACTGTGATGAGGATGCACTACACTAACTTGTAGCTTTAGCTGAACACTGTGCACTACACTAACTTATTGCTTTAGCTGAACACTGTTCAGAGGACGCACTACACTAACTTGTAGCTTTAGCTGAACATTATGCAGAGGTCGCACTACACTAACGTGTAAATAATGTAGCTGCCTGCAGTAATGATAGGATAAGGAAAACACCACCAACCTTCTACAGGCAGCTTTAGCTGAACACTGTGCAGACGTCGCACTACACTAACTTGTAGCTTTAGCTGAACACTGTTCAGAGGAAGCACTACACTAACTTGTAGCTTTTGCTAAACACTGTGAGGAGGACGCACTACACTAACTTGTAGCTTTTGCTAAACACTGTGAGGAGGACGCACTACACTAACTTGTAGCTTTAGCTGAACACTGTGAGGAGGACGCACTACACTAGCATGTAGCTTTAGCTTAACACTGTGAGGAGAACGCACTACATTAACTTGTAGCTTTAGCTTAACACTGTGCAGAGGTCGCACTACACTAACTTGTAGCTTTAGCTGAACACTGTGAGGAGGTCGCACTACACTTACTTGTAGCTTTAGCTGAACACTGTGCAGAGGTTGCACTGCACTAACTTGCAGCTTTAGCTAAACACTGTGAGGAAGACGCACTACACTAACTTGTAGCTTTAGCTGAACACTGTGAGGAGGACACACTTCACTAACTTGTAGCTTTAGCTGAATACTGTTCAGAGGTCGCACTACACTAACTTGTATCTTTAGTTGAACAATGTGAGGAGGACGCACTACACTTACTTGTAGCTTTAGCTGAACACTGTGATGAGGATGCACTACACTAACTTGTAGCTTTAGCTGAACACTGTGCACTACACTAACTTATTGCTTTAGCTGAACACTGTTCAGAGGACGCACTACACTAACTTGTAGCTTTAGCTGAACATTATGCAGAGGTCGCACTACACTAACGTGTAAATAATGTAGCTGCCTGCAGTAGTGATAGGATAAGGAAAACACCACCAACCTTCTAAAGGCAGCTTTAGCTGAACACTGTGCAGACGTCGCACTACACTAACTTGTAGCTTTAGCTGAACACTGTGCTCTACACTAACTTGTTGCTTTAGCTGAACACTGTTCAGAGGATGCACTACACTAACTTGTATCTTTAGCTGAACACTGTGCAGAGGTCACACTACACTAACGTGTAAATAATGCAGCTGCCTGCAGTAGTGATAGGATAAGGAAAACACCACCAACCTTCTACAGGTAGCTTTAGCTGAACACTGTGCAGACGTAGCACTACACTAACTTGTAGCTTTAGCTGAACACTGTGCACTACACTAACTTGTTGCTTTCGCTGAACACTGTTCAGAGAACGCACTACACTAACTTGTAGCTTTAGGTGAACACTGTGCAGAGGTCGCACTACACTAACGTGTAAATAATGTAGCTGCCTGCAGTAGTGATAGGATAAGGAAAACACCACCAACCTTCTACAGGTAGCTTTAGCTGAACACTGCAGACGTCGCACTACACTAACTTGTAGCTTTAGCTGAACACTATGTACTACACTAACTTGTTGCTTTAGCTGAACACTGTTCAGAGGACGCACTACACTAACTTGTAGCTTTAGCTGAACACTGTGCAGAGGTCGCACTACAATAACGTATAAATAATGTAGCTGCCTGCAGTAGTGATAGGATAAGGAAAACACCACCAACCTTCTACAGGTAGCGTTAGCTGAACACTGTGCAGACGTCACACTACACTACTTGTAGCTTTAGCTGAACACTGTGAGGAGGACGCACTACACTAACTTGTAGCTTTAGCTGAACACTGTGAGGAGGACGCACTACACTAGCATGTTGCTTTAGCTTAACACTGTGAGGAGAACGCACTACATTAACTTGTAGCTTTAGCTGAACACTGTGCAGAGGTCGCAGTACACTAACTTGTAGCTTTAGCTGAACACTGTGAGGAGGTCGCACTACACTTACTTGTAGCTTTAGCTGAACACTGTGCAGAGGTTGCACTGCACTAACTTGCAGCTTTAGCTAAAAACTGTGAGGAAGACGCACTACACTAACTTGTAGCTTTAGCTGAACACTGTGAGGAGGACACACTTCACTAACTTGTAGCTTTAGCTGAATACTGTTCAGAGGTCGCACTACACTAACTTGTATCTTTAGTTGAACAATGTGAGGAGGACGCACTACACTTACTTGTAGCTTTAGCTGAACACTGTGATGAGGATGCACTACAATAACTTGTAGCTTTAGCTGAACACTGTGCACTACACTAACTTATTGCTTTAGCTGAACACTGTTCAGAGGACGCACTACACTAACTTGTAGCTTTAGCTGAACATTATGCAGTGGTCGCACTACACTAACGTGTAAATAATGTAGCTGCCTGCAGTAGTGATAGGATAAGGAAAACACCACCAACCTTCTACAGGCAGCTTTAGCTGAACACTGTGCAGACGTCGCACTACACTAACTTGTAGCTTTAGCTGAACACTGTGCACTACACTAACTTATTGCTTTAGCTGAACACTGTTCAGAGGACGCACTACACTAACTTGTATCTTTAGCTGAACACTGTGCAGAGGTCACACTACACTAACGTGTAAATAATGCAGCTTCCTGCAGTAGTGATAGGATAAGGAAAACACCACAAACCTTCTACAGGTAGCTTTAGCTGAACACTGTGCAGACGTAGCACTACACTAACTTGTAGCTTTAGCTGAACACTGTGCACTACACTAACTTGTTGCTTTCGCTGAACACTGTTCAGAGAACGCACTACACTAACTTGTAGCTTTAGGTGAACACTGTGCAGAGGTCGCACTACACTAACGTGTAAATAATGTAGCTGCCTGCAGTAGTGATAGGATAAGGAAAACACCACCAACCTTCTACAGGTAGCTTTAGCTGAACACTGCAGACGTCGCACTACACTAACTTGTAGCTTTAGCTGAACACTATGTACTACACTAATTTGTTGCTTTAGCTGAACACTGTTCAGAGGACGCACTACACAACTTGTAGCTTTAGCTGAACACTGTGCAGAGGTCGCACTACACTAACGTATAAATAATGTAGCTGCCTGCAGTAGTGATAGGATAAGGAAAACACCACCAACCTTCTACAGGTAGCGTTAGCTGAACACTGTGCAGACGTCACACTACACTAACTTGTAGCTTTAGCTGAACACTGAGCACTACACTAACTTGTTGCTTTAGCTGAACACTGTTCAGAGGACGCAATACACTAACTTGTAGCTTTAGTTAAACACTGTGCAGAGGTCGCACTACACTAACTTTTAGCTTTAGCTGAACACTTTTCAGAGGACGCACTACACTAACTTGTAGCTTTAGTTGAACACTGTGAGGAGGACGCTCTACACTAACTTGTAGCTTTAGCTGAACTCTTTGCACTACACTAACTTGTAGCTTTAGCTGAACACTGTTCAGAGGAAGCAATATACTAATGCTGCGTACACACGGTCCTACTTTTCTTCTACAAAAGTCCGACGGACGCCGACTGACTAAAGCTGGCTGACAATCCGATCGTGTGTGGGCTTCCCCGGACTTTCAGCGGACTTTCAGCGGACTTTTCCTGCCTCAAATCTGACGGACTATAGATTTGAAACATGCTTCAAATCTTTACGTCGTAACTACGCCGGACCCAGAAATCCGCTCGTCTGTGTGCTAGTCCGACGGACAAAAACCCACGCTAGGGCGGCTATTGGCTACTGGCTATCAACTTCATTACTTTAGTCCGGTGTACGTCATCACGTACGATTCTGTCGGACTTTTGTGTGATTGTATATAGGTAAGTCTGCCGCAAGTCCCCCAAAAGTCCGCCAAAAGTCTGTCGAAAGTCTGTCGGACAGGCTGTCGGACTTTTGTAGACGAAAAGTCCGACCGTGTGTATGCGGCATAACTTGTAGCTTTTGCTGAACACTGTGAGGAGGACTCACTGCACTAACTTGTAGCTTTAGCTGAACACTGTGCACTACACTAAATTGTAGCTTTAGCTGAACACTGTTCAGAGGACACACTACACTAACTTGTAGATTTAGCTGAACACTGTGCAGAGGTCACACTTCACTAACGTGTAAATAAGGTAGCTGCCTGCAGTAGTGATAGGATCAGGAAAACACCACCAACCTTCTACAGGTAGCTTTAGCTGAACACTGTGCAGAGGATGCACTACACTAACTTGTAGCTTTAGCTGAACACTGTGAGGAGGATGCACTACACTAACTTGTAGCTTTAGCTGAACACTGTTCAGAGGATGCACTACATTAACTTGTAGCTTTAGCTGAACACTGTTCAGAGGACGCACTACACTAACTTGTAGCTTTAGCTGAACACTGTGCAGAGGTCGCACTAGACTAACGTGTAAATAATGTATGTGACAGACCTAGCCAGGACAGAGGCTGTTGGAGAGGACTGAATGCAAGGCTCTTGCCTTTTCATTATGGGCCCTGCATTTTCAAGGGAACAATGCTCTTTGTGAGGTGAATGAGAAATCCAGTCTGAACTGTATTAGTTGGACTCAGTCGTGTATATATGTATATAATGTATGTTGTCTCATTCTGTTGTGGATTCTTTGCTGTGATCATTTGGGATGTGTGTCCCTGTAGAGGGAGGGTGGATTCCTCCAGCAGCCCCCCTGCTGATAAGACTTTTTACTGAGGAGAAGTTTGAACACACCTGACCTGTGTGTCCATTGTCTTTGGACAGTTTAACCGCCCTCTTTTCCAAGGGTGGGGGGAAGAATCGCTGAGTTATTTTATCTGTTGTGTCCATGGGTGATGATAAAACAGTCCATGTTAGCATATAAGCAAGTCTCGCCTTGTTTTATGCTTGAGAGCAGTTTGGAATATCTGATACCTGTATCCAGACTGGGAGGAAATGGTATACTGACGGAATCACTCAAGCGGAGTTTGGGACGTTCCATGACATTGGTGGCAAGCAGCTAGCCCGTGAGCAGCGACACCAGGGAAAAGTTCTCCCCTCCATCCAGGAAAGGTACTGGTCGCAGTACGGATTGCGGGTGCGGTTTTTGGGAGAAAAACCGCACAAGGAGCAGACAACTGAATTAAGCAGGCTGGTCTGGGCAGAGATGAAGCTGGATGAGAGCTACAGAGCCCTCCGGTGGCATGTATCCCAAGCATGTCCCTGGATAGCGGATGACAGCCCAATGGAAGGCTTAAGCTATGGCGGCTTGGGACTGTTGTATGTGAAGCTGACAGGGGACCCTAACTTTGGGAGTGATTTGGAGTGGCGGGTGGATGAAATCATGGATTTCAGAGAAGGGCTACTGAACATTTCAAAAGTGCACTGGGCACAGGAAGATTTGGAGTTTCTGACCGTTCAGGAATGGGAGCTGGAGATCGCCTACACACTGCTGCTAGATGTTGCTCAGTGCCAGGGCTGGGCTCCCTTTGCCTGGGACTATCAGGAAATACCAATTGACAACCCTGAAATCCTGGCTGAAGAGTCTGCAATGTGGCAGAGTAATAGTGTGCCTTGCCAACCTGCTCCCTCAGCTATGGAGGCGGAGGTCTTATGGCGGATGCAGCAAGTGCTGACTGACCTTGATGATCCTGTTTCTGCATGGGCTGATCTTGGATGGAGGAATGTGCCTGTCCAGCAGCATGCCAGAGAATCAGCAGTCGAAAATCTGGAGATTGCCATCCCCAAAGCTGAAGTGCTGAAAACAGGGCAGAGCTCTAATAACCTCTGCCCAGCACTGATAGCATCTTCTGGGTTCCATGGACAGGAAATGGTGAACATCTATCCCCAGACACCGGTTGTAGAGACAGGGGATTTGATAGATTTTCTGCTGAGGAAGAACATCCTGATGAGCCTCCAGCAGAAGAGCTGCTATCAGGGCCAAAGTTCACTGTGCTCTGCTCAGCACCAACAGTCTCTTTGGCCTTCTTGAGAAAAGAGGTAGTCGGCCTACGCTAACTTGTAGCTTTAGATGAACACTGTGCAGAGGTCGCACTACACTAACTTGTAGCTTTAGCTGAACACTGTGAGGAGGAAGCTCTACACTAACATGTAGCTTTAGCTGAACACTGTGAGGAGGATGCACTATACTAACTTGTAGCTTTAGCTGAACACTATGAGGAGGACGCACTACACTAACTTGTAGCTTTAGCTGAACACTGTGAGGAGGACGCACTACACTAACTTGTAGCTTTAGCTGAACACTGTGCACTACACTAACTTGTAGTTTTAGCTGAACACTGTGAGGAGGACGCACTACACTAACTTGTAGCTTTAGCTGAACACTGTGAGGAGGACGCACTACACTAACTTGTAGTTTTAGCTGAGCACTGTGCAGAGGTCACACTACGCTAACTTGTAGTTTTAGCTGAACACTGTGAGGAGGATGCACTACACCAACTTGTAGCTTTAGCTGAACACTGTGAGGAGGACGCATTACCCTAACTTGTAGCTTTAGCTAAACACTGTGCAGAGGTCACACTAAACTAACTTGTAGCTTTAACTGAACACCGTGAATAGGACACACTACACTAACTGTAAATAGTCTAGCTGTCTGACTGTGGTACTAATAGGATCAGAAGAACACCAGCAATTTTCTTCAGGTAGCTGTAAATACTGTAACAACACAAGCCTGCCTGTCAGTAGGAAGATAATAACAGGAAAGGAGCTAGCTAAACTGAATACAGTGTATATATATATATATATATATATATATATATATATATATATATTTATATATATACAACACCTGGGATGCATATACAGTATATATATACACAATACACTGTAAGTGCATGCAGCTAACTGACTGACTGTCCTGCCTAATCTATCTTCAGGTAGCTGTAAATACTGTAACAACACAAGCCTGCCTGTCAGTAGGAAGATAATAACAGGAAAGGAGCTAGCTAAACTGAATACAGTGTATATATATATATATATATATATATATATATATATATATTTATATATATACAACACCTGGAATGCATATACAGTATATATATATACACAATACACTGTGAGTGCATGCAGCTAACTGACTGACTGTCCTGCCTAATCTATCTAACTTGAATCAAATGACACTGTCTCTCTGTCTCTGTCTCTCAACGCCGGAACACACTACACAGGGCCGCCGTGTAGGCAGCCTTATATAGTGTGGGGCGTGTATTAAACCCCCTGAGCCATAATTGGCCAAAGCCACCCTGGCTTTGGCCAGTTACAGCTCTCTCTACAGACAGCGCTGTGATTGGCCAAGCATGCGGGTCATAGTGCATGCTTGGCCAATCATCAGCCAGCAATGCACTGCGATGCCACTGTGAATTATGGGCCGTGACGCGCCACACGAATTTGGTGCGAACGGCCCATACCATTTGCAATTCGGCGAACGAGCGAACAGATGATGTTCGAGTCGACCATGGGTTTGACTCGAACACGAAGCTTACCCCTAGCCATCAGGGTCGATTATCGAATCTGATAGTTGAAAATCTGCATGTTTGGAGATGCGTATAGAAACCCCTTTAGTATTGGAGGCTGGGATTGTGGAATGTAGTACCTGCTTATATACCTGATTCGCTAGTTTGGGAAAAGGATTCAATCGGAAGTGTGTTTCCTGTAACAGTAGGAAGTGGGCTTTGTGTTTGGTCAATGTTGAAAGTACTTGAGATCTCTTTTCTGCAAGGTTAAAGCCCTTCACATTGAATGAAAGACATTTTAGTGAAATTTGTTGTTTGGTGGTTGGTTCTTTCTGCATTTTACGTGTTGTTAGGATAGTTGATAATACTATGTGGGTTCAGTGGGTTCAGCCCAGGTGTCCTTGTAGTAATCAGGTATTGGTCTTATGTCTCAAACAAGAAGGGGGAGGGAGGAGCGGTCCCCACCTGAGGGAGGAGATAGAAGATAGAAAAGGGTTAAGGAGAGGAGAGAAGGAAGTAGTTGGGATTAAGTGTAGGGAGGTAAAAGGCTCAGCGGGGAGGAGGGTGGGCAGGAGTAGTTTGTGGAATGTGGGAAGTGCACCACAGTGGTAAATCTGGGCCACTTATGTGAATGATTACTGGAGGTGGTTGTAGGCGCACCTATCCACCTAGTGGGGGGATCCAAAGTGTCAGCTATGGTCCGTTAGGACAGCTGAGGGGGGTCAGTGAACTGGGAAAGGATCAAGTGGTGTAGCACTGAGGAGGACGAAAAGAGTATACAGGTAAATCAAAAGATGTTGAGTGGTATGTATAGGTGTAGGGTTTAGGGTTTAAAGTGAAAGGTTTGAAGTTTAAGGTTTAGGGGACACCAGCAGTGAATGGTAGTGCTTTAGATGTACAGAACAAAATTCAGGAACATAAAGAACTGTTGCTTGGAAAATGTATATTAAATCAAATTAAAATAAGGACAACACTGATGAGTAGAGTGATAGTATGTGGTACTCATGTCTAGACCAGACGGTTAGGAGGGAGGTGTGCATTGTCTTCTTAAACTAATGGGTACATAAGAGGCTCATTAAGTTACAAAGTAGAAATGTAAAGATTAGGAAGAAATTAATCAAAATCCAAAAATTAAAAGTTAAAGGCTAAAGGCTAGAGGGAGGCTATGCATGTGTAGAGGGTCGGCCCTCCTAGTATAAAAGAGAGTTGGATGAAGGGAATATTCTGAACAGCCGCACTCAAAATCAAATGCCTTTATTGAAAAAAGGAGGTAATAATCCAAAAAGTACAAGCCACAGCAAACAACAGATCACAGGAGCTGACACGTTTCACACTTTCAAATGTGCTTATTCCTACCTAAAGAACCACAAACATTGACTGCAATATATACACACTAGTCTCTATTAGACATGTGACCCAAACCTGTGAATAAATTACTCTGATTAGAATTAATTGATGGGTGAAGTGAATTGATTAATGTGTATAACTAACATGTGTGGTTAAATGTTAGAGCACCACTAAGTAAACCTACAAAATGTAAAGTAAAACAAATTAAAAGTGGATGTGTACAAAAATATATGAATATATATATATATATATGTGTATATATATATATATATATATATATATATATAAGACCCAAACATATTTGAAGAAAACATCCATTGAATATAATCAAAAAAGAAAAAAATACTTAATGTTAAATATTATTAAATATTAAATCAAGGTGCATATATGTGGAATGAAAATAGTGTAAAATATAACC
This sequence comes from Aquarana catesbeiana, assembly GCF_042186555.1. Lineage (NCBI taxonomy): Eukaryota > Metazoa > Chordata > Amphibia > Anura > Ranidae > Aquarana > Aquarana catesbeiana. Next base: position 634,658,353 of record NC_133325.1, read on the forward strand.
ATCTAGATATTTTTATGGTGTACAGTGTGAAAATAAAAATGAGGATATATATTATATTATATTATATTAAAAAAGTGAACTATCGTGAATATGATTTAGAAAGGTCAAAAATGTGAATGCCTCATCCCCACAACCCTGGCCGGTGGTTGTGGGGGTCTGTGGGTGGGGGGCTTATCGGAATCTGGAAGCCCCCTTTAACAAGGGGACCCCCAGATCCCAGCCCCCCCGTGTGAAATGGTAATGGTAATGGTTTTTCCATTAAAAAGTGTCAAAAATGTTAAAAATGACAAGAGACAGTTTTTGACAATTCCTTTATTTAAATGCTTCTTCTTTCTTCTTTCTTCTATCTTCCATCATCTTCTTCTTCTTCTGGTTCTTCTGGCTCTTCTGGTTCTTCCTCCGGTGTTCTCGTCCAGCATCTCCTCCGCGGCGTTTTCTTCCCTTCTTCTCCTCGGGCCGCTCCGCATCCAGGGTATGGAGGGAGGCTCCCGCTCTTCTCTTCATCTTCTTCTCTTCTTCAACTTCTTCACTTCTTCATCTTCTTCTCCGGGCTGCTCTGCATCCGTGGCATGGAGGGAGGCTCCCGCTGTGTGATGCTTCTCCTCTTCTGATGGTTCTTAAATTATGGGGGGGGCACCCGGTGACCCCGCCCCCTCTGACGCACAGTGACTTGACAGGACTTCCCTGTGACATCACGGGGAATGCCACAGGGAAGTCCCGTCATGTCCAGTGCGTCAGAGGGGGGCTGGGTCACCAGACGGCCCTGCCCCCCCGTTATTTAAGAACCGTCAGAAGAGGAGAAGCGTCACACAGTGGGAGCCTTCCTCCATGCCAGCATGGATGCGGAGCGGCCCGGAGAAGAAGATGAAGAAGAGAAGAAGATGAAGAAGAGAAGAAGATGAAGAAGAGAAGAAGATGAAGAGAAGAGCGGGAGCCTCCCTCCATGCCATGGAAGCAGAGTGGCCCGAGGAGAAGAAGGGAAGAAGACGCCGTGGAGGAGATGCTGGACGAGAACACCAGAGGAAGAACCAGAAGAAGAAGAAGATGAAGGAAGATAGAAGAAAGAAGAAGCATTTAAATAAAGGAATTGTCAAAAACTGTCTCTTGTCATTTTTAACATTTTTGACAGTTTTTTTAGTGAAATGGTAGGGGTACTTTTGTACCCCCTTACCATTTCACACAGGGGGGAGGGCCGGGATGTGGGGGCCCCCTTGTTAAAGGGGGCTTCCAGATTCCGATAAGCCCCCTGCCCGCAGACCCCCACAACCTCCGGCCAGAGTTGTGGGGATGAGGTCCTTGTCCTCATCAACATGGGACAAGGTGTTTTGGGGGGCTACCCCAAAGCACCCTTCCGATGTTAAGGGCATGTGGCCTGGTACGGTTCAGGAGGGGGGACGCTCTCTCGTCCCCCCCTCTTTTCCTGTGGCCTGCCAGGTTGCGTGCTCGGATAAGGGTCTGGTATGGATTTTTGGGGGGACCCCACGCCGTTTTTTTTTTTAATTTTGGCACAGGGTTCCCCTTAAAATCCATACCAGACCCATACTATACCCTATTGAGCATCAGTGGGAAAACCTCAAACAGAAGGTGAAGGAGCGCAAGGTCTCTAACATCCACCAGCTCTGAGATGTTGTCATGGAGGAGTGGAAGAGGACTCCAGTGGCAACTTGTGAAGCACTGGTGAACTCCATGCCCAAGAGGGTTAAGGCAGTGCTGGAAAATATTGGTGGCTACACAAAATATTGACACTTTGGGCCCAATTTGTACATTTTCACTTAGGGGTGTACTCACTTTTGTTGCCAGCAGTATAGACATCAATGGCTGTGTGTTGAGTTATTTTGAGGGGACAACAAATTTACAGTTAAACAAGCTGTACACGCACTACTTTACATTGTAGCAAAGTGTAAATCTTCAGTGGTGTCACATGAAAAGATATAATAAGATATTTACAAAAATGTGTATCACTTTTGTGAGATACTGCAAGTAAACTGCATGAAGATTACATGCATATTACATGAGGACAACCCACAACAACCAAAAGCTGTAAAAAGGTATATATGAACAACATCGCAAACAGCAAAAGGATGTAAAAAAAGGTGAAAAAAGGAGGAAGGAAAGCAGCGTCTCCATTTTCCGCATCCTGTCCAAAAGAAAAGACAGAAAAACATAAACCAGGATTGGAGACATAATAAAGAATAAGGATAAATACTATAACCACTATGTAAACATATGTGTGTTATATTTAAACATGCCCTCATGTGTCCAAATGAAACTACACATTCTAAAGCTGTCTACGAAACAAATACACATAATAAAGGATGTATCAATATCCTTATTGAGCCAGCACACATCCATATGTAGAAAAGGAGAAAAGACATGAGTCTTAACCACTTCAATACTGGGCACTTATACACCTTCCTGCCCAGACCAATTTTCAGCTTTCAGCGCTGTTGCACTTTGAATGACAATTGCACGGTCATACAACACTGTACCCAAACTAAATTTTTATCATTTTGTTCCCATAATTAGAGCTTTCTTTTGGTGGTATTTGATCACCTCTGTGGTTTTTATTTTTTGCTAAACAAATAAAAAAAGACAGAAAATTTTGAAAAAAATAAAAGTTTTGCTTTTGTTTCTGTTATAACATTTTGTAAATAAGTAAGTTTTCTCTTTCACTGATGGGCACTGAAAAGGCGGCACTGACAGGCACTGATAAGGTGGCACTGATGAGGTGGCACCAATGAGCAGGCACTGATGATGGGCACTGATATACGACACTGGTGGGCACTGGTAGGCGGCACTGATGGGTGGCACTGATATGCAGCACTGATGGGCATTGATAGGTGGCACTGATGGGCACTCATGGGTGGCACAGGTGGGCACTTATGGGCACTGATGGGCACTGAAAGGCTGCAAATATGGGTTTTTATGGGTGGCACTGATAGGCGGCACTGTTGGGCACTGATGGGCACTGATAGGCAGCACTGCTGGGCACTGATGGGCACTGATAGGCAGCACTGATGGGCATTGATACGTGGCACTGATGGGCACTAATATGCAGCACTGATATGAGGCACTGATAGGCATCCCTGGTGGCACTGGCAGTGGTAGGCATTGTGAGTGGGCACTGATTGGCAGCTGCCTGGGCATTGATTGGCAGCTTCCTTGGCACAGATTAGTATTTCCCTGGGGGTCTAGGGGGGCATACCTGGTGGTCAAGTGTGGATGGCCATCCTGGTGGTCCTGGGTGGCATGATGGTGGTCCTGGGCAGGATCCATGGGGGGGCTGTGCTGATAAACAATCAGCACAGACCCCTTTGTCAGGAGAGCAGATGATCAGCTCTCCTCTACTCGCATCTGTCAGACACGAGTGAGGAAAAGCTGATCACAGCTCTTCCTATTTACATCGTGATCAGCCGTGATTGGACACGGCTGATCACATGGTAAAGAGTCTCCGTCAGAGACTCTTTACCTAGATCGTAGTTGCGGTGTGTCAGATTGACACACCGCAACAACGATCGGCGTGATGCGCGCCTCCGGGGGCACACAGCGGCTTAATATCCTGAGGACGTCATATGATGCCCAGTCAGGTTATTGAAACCACCGTCATTCTGCTATATGGCGGGCGGCAAGTAGTTAAACCCCTTAGAAATGTAGAAAACAACGAATCAGTATGTCAATAATGATCTCACCGATTGATGGAATAACTAAACTACTATATGGACATGTGGTGACAGGACAAAATTGATATGGACCCTGAAGAGGACAATTATGATACAAGAAGCAGAAGGCGCACCAAAGGAAATGTAAATGGAAGGAATTCTTATAAATAACTCCACCAATTATAATGGTGGGAAACATCCCACTCAAAGTTTAACCCTATAGGAATCCTGGTATGCAAAGTGAATATCCAGAATACTTCACGTTTGCAAAGTGTTCTGAACCTGTCTCCTTCTCTACTTGGAGTCACTATCCTTTCAACACCTTGTATGAAAAGGCTCGTGACATCCTTATGATGGACAAGGTTCCAGTGTCTTGCTATGTTTGTGGATTTGTTTTTTTCAATATCATACAGGTGATCATATAATCTATCTTTTAACCGATGTGTGGTGTGACCCACATATTGAATGTGGCACAGGTCACAGGTGATCACATATATAAAAAACTTTGTATTGCAATTGATAAATGATGTGATATCAAAAGTTTTACTCGTGGCACTCGAACATACATCTTTGCCCTTCTTGATATGGCGACAATAATTGCATCCCTTCATACCGCATTTGTAGTTGTCTTTGAAGTGCAGCCAATTAGAATTTTTGTTTAATGCATGTCTCTGTAGGTTTGTGGTCATTGGCATTTTCATGCTTTTATGCTTTTATATCTTCATGTTTTCATACATAGTTCTTTGGTATATATTCTTTTTTTTTAATATTATTTATTTATTCGAAGGGAGGCAGGTAGTCCAATATCATATCAATTTCCATCAATTACATACACATTTTCTTTTAACTGCCATACAATTTGTGCTGACTTAATATTTCATAGTTATATAAGCATGCGTATATACATCTTCATTCCCCAATACATATATGTATATATCCACTCGAAAAAAAAAAAAGAAGAATAAGAAAAATCCTCCCTTTCATTTTATATTTTACTAAAAAAACCTTCAAAAGTAAATAAATCAATAAACCCACAAAAACAAAAACAAGTCAAAACAAAACAAAGAGAAAACAAAAATAACAAAACAAATAGGGGGTCATCCTCCATTCCCTGAGGAGGCGGGCGGACAAAGCGAAAACACACAGGCGCAGGGCCCATCATTCCTCAGAAGCGCTCCCCAGCAGTCTCCTCCTCTCTTCTGAGTATACAAATTGATCCCAGTCTGATTTTTTCTGTCTTGTGCTGACAATACAAGATCCTTCATAACCCCGGTATTTCTTATCCTATTTAGCCACTGAACGATTGGAAGGAGATTTGGGATCCCTCCAGCAAAGAGTAATACAGGCTTTAGCTGCATTGACCATATGACATAACAAAGATTTTTTATATACCTGTCGGGGTATTTGTGAACAATGAAGCAGAAAAAAGGCGGGGTCATCTGGTATTGGAAAGGCTGTAAACTTTTGAGATGTCCTCTGTCATTTCAGCCAATATTGTCTAATCTTAGGACAGGACCAAAATATGTGAAATAGTGTCCCCCGATCCTCTCTACATCTTCAACAACAGTCTGAGGCCTCTTGCTGGAGTATAATACCATTGTGTCAGTAATTTATAATTAGATTCCTGAATCCGCGTACATATTGATGAGTTCAGCGAAAGATAGATAATATTCTGTTGTTGGGCTGGGCTAAAGGTCCTGTCCAGATCTCTCTCCCATTTACCAAAGCCTGGCATCACAAAATCTTCTGAGGGCATGCTAAGCAGGGCATATATCTTAGAAATCATCCTTAGGGTTCATCTCCATCGCAGTATGACTCAAATATAGTTAGTTGGCACTGATAATTTATCGGTGGTCCCAAGAACCTAAAGAAGTGACGTAGCTGCAATGCCTGCCAGAGATTTATTTCGTACCGACCCCCCCTGGATGCGTCAATGTGGCCACTGTGGGCCAATTCTCATGATCCAAAAAGTGCGATGCCTGAAAACAGCCCTTCTCTATTAAATTCTTAAATGCACCTAATTCCATGCTCGGAGGGAAACTAGGGTTTCCCAAAATTGGGAAAAAGGATGATTGCATCGTGAAAAATTTAGGGTTCCGACAAAGCCCAGATCCCATTTGCAGTGTAGGGCCTATGATAGGATGTGTTTTAAGAGGGGCGGGTAGGGCTGCATAGCACCAGGGTACACAGAGGTATCAGACTAGATTGTTGTTCTATGTCTATCCAAAGTTTGAATTCCGTATGTCTGCACCAGTCGATCATTCTGCCCAGATGAGCCGCTTGATAATATTTAAATGTGTCTGAGGCAGCTACATCCCCAAAGCACTTAGGTAACGTCAAAAGACATCTACTAATCCTGGGACGTTTATTTGTCCATATAAATTTAGTAAAAAGAGTGCGGATTTGACAAAAAGAAACTGCCGGAATAATGATAGGTAATGCCTGAAAAAGCTACAATAATTTGGCATGATACTCATTTTAATGATATTACATCGGCCAAACCATGAGTGTAGCCCCTGATTCCATTTAGCCAATAAAGATCGTACTGCGTTATATAACGGTGGAAAGTTTACTGCAAAAGTATTGCTTAAATTTGATGATATGTACCCAAGTACTTTAATGCGGATGTTACCCATTTGAATTTAAAATTGGGTTCTATAATACCACTCCCATAGCTTCCGATTTGGTAGAATTTATTTTTAAATTTGAAAGAGCTCCATAGCCTTCAAACTCCTTCAAAAGGTTAGTCAATGAAATGTGTGGATTAGACATAGAAAACAACAAATCGTCTGCATAGGCTGAGACTTTGTAATTATGATCTCCTATCTGTAGCCCCAAGATATCTGGATTTTGCTGAATTTAATTCAATAATGGCTCCAGCGGGAGCGCAAACAACAGGGGCGACAGTGGGCATCCCTGCCATGTTCCATTAGAGATCCTGAAAGGTTTTGAGAATACTCCATTTATTTTAACCAACACCTGTGGAGCAATATACACCTTAGCAATCCATTGCAGCATACGGTCTCCTAGTCCTATGTGCCTCGGAACCGAAAACATAAAATTCCAGTTAACTTTGGTATATATTCATGTATATACAGTATTCATGTATATGTATGTTTATACTTACATACCTATGTTCCTTATCTGGAGATACACATGTCTATATGGACATGGATGTTCATTTATCATTATATTATTCCATTCATATTTTTCACCTTTCTACATCATATTCATGATAGTTCACTTTTTTAAAATAATATTATATATATATATATATATATATATATATATATATATATATATACGCATTTTTATTTTCACACTGTATACTATATAAATATCCAGATGGTTATACACTATTTTCATTCCACAAATATGCACCTTGACTTAATATTTAACATTAAGTATTTTTTCTCTTTTCTGATTATATTCAATGGATGTTTTCATCAAATATGTTTGGGTCTTTGCTGGCAGCATTTTCCCAATACATGTATTTCACTATATATATATATATATATATATATATATACATATATATATATACATATATATATATATATATATATATATATATATATATATATATATATATCCATATATATATATATATATATATATATATATATATATATATATATATACATACATTTTATTTTTTTTTATAAACATCTACTTTTATTTTGTTTTACTTTACATTTTACATTTACATTTTTTAGGTATACTTAGTGGTTCTCTCACATTTAACATGTTATCCATACACATTAATCATTTCTCTTCACCCATCAATTAACTCTAATCAGAGTAATTTATTCACAGGTTTGGGTCACATGTCTAATAGAGACTAGTGTGTATATATTGCAGTTAATGTTTGTGGTTCTTTAGCTAGGAATAAGCACTTTTGAAAGTGTGAAACGCGTCAGCTCCTGTGATCTGTTGTTTGCTGTGGCTTGTACTTTTTGGATTATTACCTCCTTTTTTCAATAAAGGCATTTGATTTTGAGTGTGACTGTCCAGAATCTTCCCTTCATCCAATTACCTATGCTTAGCCTGCACCTGCTGTTCCTATTCTGAGGAGAGTTACATTTCCAGACACCCTTCCTAGAGCAGCATCTCTCTTCCCTTTACTCCTGGACTTTATAAAAGAGGGTTGTCTGAAGGGTTCCCTAACAGGTAGGTACTCCAAGGGCCTCATAGACTTACTCCCCCTTCCCCTCCAGTGGATTTTCATGTTTTCCCTCTGTGTGTCATGTCTAAATTCAGCTACCTTCCCCTCGTATGAGGGGAGAATTCAGTGTGTGGAGTTGGTTGAGCTGGACCCAAAGCATATGTAGATTATGTAGGAGTGGCCTAAGCCTACGCCATAGAGATTGCCATTCCCATCATATGACACCTACTTTGATGGTCCAATAAAGGGGTTCATATTAAAAGTAAAATTTTTAGTATCAGAAGAGCATCTTCAGGTTGGCTAATGCCCAGGTCTCTCCCCAGTTGCCACTGACGGGGCCTATAGATAATGTGTTGTGTGTGAGCATAATACACAAACTCTGATAGTATTAGATTCATATATGTTTCCTTCCCTTCAAGTTTCCATTTACAGTCTCTAGAAGGAGTAAAAGGTAAGTAAGTTCGCTGAAGGGTTTCTGGGAGGACATGAGGGGAGATGGCAGGGTACTGCCACCATAGATAGAGGAAATTACAGGGGAAAGATTCCAACTGAAAAGAGACAAAGGCAGACTATGCTGCTTAATAAGGGATACATTTTATTATTTACACACCAAGATCATATTAAAAATAGACAGCGTTGTCTGTTTAAGAGCAGCTGCATCACGTTTCAACCATGCATGCCCACACCTATAGCAAGGCTATTGTTAATTGGAGTAGATAATGTTTTATGGATCATACTGATGGTTTCAGTGACATGCACCATACATAGCAAAGTCCGTTCTGTCACTATATTTAATTAGAAACCCATTTAACAAAAAACTCCTGCTAAACAGTGGTTGATTGAGACAAGTTGCTGGTCCCACAGAGACAGCTTTAATTAAAATTATAGCAAAACATAGCTGTCAGTGTGGAGAGATGATTATAGTCCACAGTTAGTATCCAATCCGAAGGCATAGATATGCAGTTTCTCAGAATGGGATTGCATGTATTCACAGGATCTAGCTGTTGGAAAAACAATAGGTCAATGATGCTATTATGAAGCTTGCTAATACTGGCTGAAGAGTAACAGACAGCAGGAGGCAAAGTAAAAGAAGGCCTATGGTTCGCTCACCCAACCATTCATGGAGCGATATAATCACAGTCCTGTACTATCTTTCTCCGGTCCAGGGGGCTGTATGTGCCATCCTGTATGCTCCGTTTGTTAAGCTGGGTCCGTGGGACTCCAGTGAGCAGTTTGCTGTCAGCACTATGTAGGTGTCAGGTCCTCTGGGCCATGTCCGCTTGTCTCAGCTGAGACAGTCTCCACCATCCTAAAGCAGTCAGCTGCGTATGCACAGGCGCGATGAGATACATCATCTACGACTCATATAGCATCTCTGTTGTGATGCCAAATCCGACATGTTTCACCAGGAACTCAGTTTTTTTCAAGGATAATAGTGTCTCCCATCTAGGTGACATTTCTCAGCTCATTTACATTCGTGTGGGTGACAACAGTACCTAAGTGGGAGATGATTAAAATTCAAGGCCTCAGATCCAAGTTGAATTCTCTGTGCTCAGGTTCTCTGTTGGGTGCTGAGAGTCCCGTGAGTTCCAATGCTTTAGCAGAGATAGGTAGACAAGCAAGCAAACATTTCAAACAGAAAAAGGAAACAGTCAGGAGAAATCTCAACTTACTGAGTCATAACTGAGAGCTAAGGTGAGTAAATTTTATGTATCATGAGGTCCCCGACGTGGGGTGGCAGCAAGCCCTGGGTTGTGCGGGGGAAGATCTCATCTTGATGGACGGTCTCCAGGTGAAGTGGGGTCCAATCTGCGGCATCTGGATCGTTGATGCTGGGCCTTGGGTGATGAGTTGTGTGAGACCGGCTTCCATGGCTCAGTGGGAAAGTAAAAGGAGTGCCACTCTGGTAAATTAACTGGTGGTATGTCGAGTTGCTCACAAAATGCAGGCAAATCTTTCAGGGTCCAGAGGAGTGCTGTGCGGCCTCTGGAGGATGCAGAAAGACAAAATGGAGACTTTTATCTGTACTGGATATTACGGGCGCATAATGCTTCCAGTAGAGGGCGCAAGGTGCACCTATTTTGTAAAGTTATTTGCGAGAGGTCTTGGAAAAGTTTGATGTCAGCACCATTGAATAAAACGCAGCCACGTTCTCTCGCTTTCCTCAGTATTTCCTCCTTGAGAGGGAAGTTGATGATTCAACATGCAATTACCCTGGGGTGTTCGGAATCATGGGAGGGGGTCTTAGAGCGTGGTGTAGTCGCTCCATCTCAATAGGGGAGTCTGCGGGACGATCAAGCAGGTTGTTAAATATAGAGCAGATTGTCTGTGGCAGTGCAGCTGGTTCCACTCTCTCAGGGACCCCCCTCACCCTAATATTATGTCTGCGGCCTCTATTGTCTTATGCTGCCTACACATGATTGCATATTCCGACAACAAAATCCATGTTTTTTTTCCGACGGGTGTTGGCTCAAACTTGTCTTGCATACACATATTCACACAATGTTGTCGGAAATTCCGAACGTCAAGAACGCGATGACTTACAACACGTACAAAGGCACTATAAAAAGGAAGTTCAATGCCAAGTGTGCCACCCTTTGGGCTCCTTCTGCTAATCTCGTGTTTATCTTGTGTTAGTAGAAGTTTGTTGAGAGACGATTTGCACTTTTCAGCCTCATGCTTTTCAGATCGTTACTGCTCTTCAGTTTGTGCTTGTGGGTTCGTATCTGGTTATCAGTGTGTGTTGTCAATTCGTATCTGTTTTTTCAGTGCGTTCTTGTCCGCTCGTTTCTGATTTTCAGCTCGCTCTTCTCAGGCCTTTCTGTTTTCCAGTGCTTTCTGTTAGTTTGTTCTGACTAGCCGACCGTTTTGAAGCCATGTTGTGGTTACGTACTCGTTGTAGAGTTTGTGCTGTGCAGGGGCTTGGTATTGAGGTTTTTACTTTGACCCATGAACAGGGCAGGGAGGAGTTCATGTACGAAGAATTGGTTGCTCCAGTGTGACCAATTCTCTCATATGCCTTTGTTGTGGGAGATCCGTTATCTCTGGATGACGGACCCCGTTTTTCACCTTTTGCTGGCTTTGCTGTCCCCTTATATTATGAAGCAGGACAGCTGCATACGGCAAGCCATCACTCCCAAGCAGAGGCTAGTCACCATGTTGCGGTACTTGGCGATGGGGAGAAGTCTGCAGGATATCAAGTTCTCGACAGGCATCTCCCCCCAGGCTCTGGGGATCATTATTCCAGAGACCTGTTCTGCCATCATTCAGGTCCTGCAAAAGGACTATATTAAGGTAATATTTCTCCTTTGACATCACATTCTATGTATTTAATGGTTGCTAATATATTGTATTTCTTTCATCATTCCGTAATTACCAGGATTGTAATATGCTGTGAATGTCCTCTTTGTCCTCATGCATGCTGGAAGTTTTTACTGCTCCTTTTTTGTCCTTCATGCATATTTGCCTTCATTAACCTCCCCAGCATGCTATCCTGGACCAGTACACACCTAGCCTAGTCACTTAACAATGTATTTTGTCAGCTCCATAGTAGTGCATTACTCTAAATACCCCCTATAATGTGTTTAAATTTTATTTGTGTCTTTAAATTCATGCAGAGTGCCAGAGGCTTTTTTTGGGGTCCCAAACTCATTTGGAACCCTCCCTCCCCCCCAACCACTAAGTCAACTGATACCAATCCTCTATCTGCTAACTCTGGCAAACCCATACACACTATACCTACTGCTTTTGTGGTCATATTTATGGATGAATTTACCAAAGCATGTAGTGAAAGGGCCTGGCTGAATACTTTCAAATGGTACTGTTTAAAGTTTTGTTCTCCTATTATCTTGATAGGTAATTGCAGAATGTAAAAAAGTGCTTACATTTGTACAGTGTGTATTTATATTTTTTGCATTATGACACTTCTTACCTGTCCAGTGGGCTGCCAATAGTGTAAGTAAGGAGGGGCTGGCCAAAGAAACACACATTATTTATGCATTCAGCTCTCAATGAAGTAGAGAGGGTTACCTGTCCAAAATATACCCCCCTAAAATTTTTACAATGGGCCATCAGAGGGGGTGAGGAATCTGATAAGTGGACCTTATATTTTTGTCTTTAAATACTCCTTAAAATAAATGTTATACTGATTTGGCCTAGAATGTTTGTGTCTAATCTGCTTGCCATGTTAAGTGTAAAAGTACTAATTTTTTTGTTGTTTCTTGTTTGACTCCACAGTTTCCTTCAACGCCACAGGAATGGCAGACTGTGGCTTCCCAGTTTGCCCAGCGGTGGGACTTTCCCAACTGCGGAGGGGCAATGGATGGGAAACACGTCCACATCGTCCCACACCCCAACTCAGGGTCATTACAAAGGGTTTAATAGTATTGGGATGTTGGCGGTGGTGTCGGCGACTTACGAGCCTCTGTATGTGGACGTGGGGAAAAATGGCCAGATGTCGGATGGTGGAGTCATCGCCCAAACTGAGTTTTACAGATGGCTCCAGAATGGCAGCTTGGGCTTGCCACCTCCGGAAGTCAATGTGGCGGGACTCCCGTTTGTCGTCATCTTTGGCATTTGTGCTGGGGGATCATCTTATGTGGCTATTCCCTATGAGGACCCTCACCCGGACCAGAGGTTTTTTTTAATTACCAGCTGGCCAGAGCCAGAGGAGTGGTGGAGAATACGTTTGGAATAATGGCCAGCCAGTTCCGCCTATTTCTCACAGCTATTAATGTGGTGGAATATAAACTCAATCACATAATTCTTGCATGCTGTATTTTACATAACTTTTTGTGCAAAAATGCAGCAAACTATGTGGCCTTAGTTGGGACTGAGGTCGGCTTATTACCGGATACAACAACCCTGACGGCTCTTGAAGCTGGCCGTCCTGGCTTGCCCCCCCAAAGCGCTCGTGAAGTTCACCAAAAGTATCTAGAGTACTTTGCGGGTAGGGGGGGCATTGATATGCCACAGAATCTCTAAACGTTTTAAAAATATTTTTTTGGGGGGGAGAAACTGTGTTGCTTTAGCTGTCTCCTAGGTTCTCCAATGTGCTACTTTTTTGCCATTTTTTTCAACAGTGCAAACTTAATTTATTTGATACATGAGGTGAAAATCTCTTCTTCAGCAAACTATTATGTTCTGGGTCTGCTACACACACACCTTGTTTTTGTTGCTAATGTATGTAATACATTACTGACAAAAATATTCATCATTTTCAGCACCATGAATTCATTTTTGTGAGTCAAGAAAATGGCTTGATTGTGGCAAATTATAAAGTACTGTGGGAGTTATTTACTAAAGGAAAATCTACTTTGCACTCCAAGTGCACTGAAAAAGTGCACTTGAAACAGCACTTGTAGTGCACTTGTAGTGCAAAGTGGATTTGCCTTTAGTAAATAACCCCCCTTGTCACTGTAAACACCAACTTACTCCAAAACTGCTATTGAGCATTGAAAGAAGAAGCCACACATTGTTGATTTTCTCAATTTTTACTCTGTGCACATTCACATGTGTGTTAAGAAAAGGGTTTTTGAACAAACCAACATATTTTTGGAATAACATTTTTGCGTTTGACAGTAGCCTTTTTTGTGGTAAACAGGCATATTTAAAAGAATAAAACAATACACAACTCAGGAACTTACAAAGATAAACTTTGAAAAATGTAAGGCAATATCAGACATTAGTATGTCCAAACTGGGTTGATCTTGCCTTCATCAGATGGGGTGATATCACCCCTGTGAAAGCCGAATTTTGAAGATGCACACAAATTGAGAGTCAAAATGGGGATTTCCCTCCTGATCCCATGCCTAATGTCAAAATGTGCTAACTCCCATCATGGGGGATCAATGGACGTGTCCGGGGGTGCTACCCCCTTCATCTACTTGAGTTGCAAGGAAGGGGTTGCACCTTGATATCTTGTGATGGCAGATAGCACATGTTGACACACTGTGTGCATCTTCAAAATTTGGCTTTCTCTATATACTTCAAAAAAGTTTCTTAATAATTTAAAATATCAACAAATTTTTAAATGTTGGTATGTTTTAGATTCTGCCTAAAACATCAATGATGTTTTTTAGTCTTTTTTCCACATCATTGATGTCTTCCTTGATCTTCTGTAAATCACGATTGCACACCATGATCTCCCCGATGAGGATGTGTGCACTTGCACTTGTGAAATGAGATTCTTCTTCCACAACATCCACATCACCTAAAAGAATAAATCACATACCATGTATCATAAATATGCAGGCATCCATCTATTACCTGAAGCTGTGGTCTCAGACACTCCCCTGTTGTGGCCACTATTTCGCACACTTCATAAACCCCTCCTTCCTCCACATCCTCAGATTGTGGTGTGAGAATTTCCTTTTCTTTTGGTGGTCGGGGGTCCCTGATTTCCTCAGATGTCCCAAGTCTTTTCTCCCCATGTGAATAAAAAAAGGTATACTTAGCACAAAGATATTTGAGGGCAGAAATAGTAATATGAAACATTGCTTGTAAGTGTCCTACAATTGTCTTTTTGGGCAGAGTTCCAAGCTGAAGCCATGATTTTTTCCCTTTCTAAAGCTGGAATACTTACATTTTTTGCACAAAAAATGGAGACACCCCTAGTATCCACTGGAGCACCTGTGTGAGACACCTTAAAAAGTTTGTTCTGGTGTCCCACACTAGTGCTCCTGCATCCAGATGTGTAAACAGCTGCTGAGCGTCCTCTCCTTACACTGAATCAAGTTTGCATTTCATTCTAGTTACAAAACCATCTAGACAACAATGTACTAAACTTCTTTTAATTGAAATAGGCATGAAAAAATTTAGTTAACCTGGATCTGCCCCAAACATCGTATTAGTGGGAGAATGAACAATGTTTACTATGAACGATTACTGTGCCCACGAACCTGAAAGTTGCCATTTTAAACTGTACAACAGTAAAGAAAAGCACATGGAGCAGCATGCATGTAATAATAATAGGAACACACAACTACTTACTTTTTTGAAGAACTCTCTTGATCCTTCTGTACTGATCCTGCTCCCTCAATTTCAGGTCTGACAAGCTTTTCCTCAGTTGATCCTTGGATCGCAGTACCCCAAAATTCAGGCGCAGACTTTTCACAACTTTAGTCATGATCGTGGCCTTTCTCACATTTGGGTTTAGGTAAGGTCTATACTTCCCATCATAGTCGGCCCTCTTCAAGATGTCCACCATCTCTACAAAGGACATATTTGAGGCCTTAAATCTCCTCTGGGATCGGGATGTTCATGGCTCTGGGCTTTTATCGTTGCTGGTGCTGTCTGCATGCACTTGCTCTGTCTCCGCCATGTGCTCTCCCACTGAGCCGAAAGACAAGGGGCGGGGAATAGACTAGAAAGAGTTTCATGCATGCGCAGTGTATATAAAGTGTAACACACGTGCGTTGTATGTACGATCTGTGAGCGGAGGAAGGAGTATCGGAAGCGCCGATCATTTGAATGAAGGTACAGTTTTAACTTGGGGCATCAGTGGTCTATACTGCTTATAGATTGAGGCCTATATTGGGACAAGATTAGGAGAGTTTAGCCTGGCATTAGGGTTTGTCTTGTATTGTGTCTTGCAGAGAAAATGAATGGCTTCAATGATCACAACTCTCTCCCCCTATTCATAGACAAGTACAGGGAGCTGCCCTGTGTGTGGCAGGTGAAACATCCGCATTATAATCATAAACAAAAGAGGCAGGCAGTGCTGGAGAAACTGCTGGAGTCGGTGAAGCCGGTGATCCCCACGGCAACCATCCCCTATTTAAAAGCCAAAATTGGTGGGCTGAGGAGTACTTATAATAGGGAGCGCGATAAGGTCCAGGACTCCATGAGATCAGGAGCTGCAGCAGATGACATTTATGTCCCCAGGCTTTGGTACTACGACAGACTGCGATTTTTGCCAGACCAGACTGAAGTCAGGCGATCCCTCTCAACCTTTTCTTCCACTCTTCCTTCCACGCTTCCTTACACCCCAACTTAGGCTTCCAACATCTAATCTGGGCCTTCCAGCCAGGAAGGAGTGGAGGAGCCCAGCTTGAGTCAGGTATAGCATTGTTCAACATATTTCTGGTCGTAAAATTAATGATGTTAACTAGATGTTATTATTGATCACTAATTGCTGATTTAATAAAGTGTTTTTTGCATATCAATAGACAGTAGTGGCCAAAAATGTTTGGGACAAGAGTGAAAAATGCTGGGATCAGAATGATAGTCTTTTCTATTTGTTAACATTCAATTTGCAACAGTCATGAGCTGAAAATTGTGTGTGATTGATGAACAAAAAACTAAAACTATGTCCCTTTTTCATACACAGGAAAGTCTCAGCCAGGAGGAGGCTGTGAAATGTGGCAGCCAGGAGGAGGCTGTGGAATGTGGTAGCCAGGAGGTGGCGAGGGTAAGTGGCAGCCAGGAGGTGGTCTGACCCAGTAGCCTGACAGAAACCCAGGTCCCTCCCCTCCGCCTTCCAACCAAAAGGCCCAGGAAGGGGAGTAATGTGCCGGAGGCAGTGCTTGGGCTGATTCGGGAGGCTAATGCAGCCCTCAGAGCCACCCCCACTCCTCAAGAGGCCTTTGGCTGCATGACTACTAGCAAAATGCAGCAAATGGAGGAGGGCCAATGCCTCATCTGTGAGGAAATAATGTATATGACACTAAATAAGGGGCTGAGGGGTAAACTCACAACCAAAACACACCTATGTGAGTTGGACCATCCTCCTCCTCCACCTCCTGCTACACCTCCAACACCACAGCCACAGCCTGGAAGCAAGTTTGTAAGGAAGAGTGGAAGTAAGACAAGAAAGTGATGTCCTGGGTTCAGTCTGGTCTGACAAAAGATGCAGGCTGTTGTATGACCACAGCCTGGGGATATATATGTCATCTGCTGCCGTTCCTGATCTCTTGTAGTCCTGGACTGGATTGTGCTCACTATTATATGAACTCCTCAGGCTACCAATTTTGGCTGGAAAATACTTGATGTGTGCCCTGGGGTACAAAGGCTTCGCCAATTTCACCAGTTTCTCCAGCGTTGTCTTCCTCTTTATTTTCTTTTGACCCATAATAAATGGCTATTTTTTTCACAAATACTTGCCTATGTGTTTTACTTCAAAAAGGACAGTTTGTTTGTGAGTAGGCAGATACATTTCAAAAATAAAATGTCAAATTAACAAGGGACACCAACACAAACCAACCTCCTGAAGGTTAAAAAAAATGCAAGATAATAATGGTGTTGTGATAACTTGACACACAAAAATAAAAACAATATTATGGAGAGCACTAGAAAAAAAAACAAGGAGATCTTGCTAAAAAAAACTAAATAAGAAGAGAATGCATTGCATTAAAAGATTTTAAAAATTCCAGTGTGACGAATGTGCTATCTCTATTACGAACGCTAGTTTTACCAGACCGAGCACCTCCTTCTCATACTTAATTCTGAGCATGCGTGGAACTTTTTGCATCGGAATTGTGTACACATGATTGGAATTTACAAGAACAAATTTAGTTGTCGGAAAATTTGAGGCGCTTCTAGGCGAGTCCAGAGAAGAGGCAGGCAGCTGCAGTATTTAAAAGTTAGTGTAGTGCGTCCTCTGCACAGTGTGCACCTAAAGCTACCTGAAGAACATTGGTGGTGTTCTTCTGATCCTATTAATACCACAGGCAGGCAGCTACAGTATTTACAGTTAGTGTACTGCGTCCTCTGCACAGTGTGCACCTAAAGCTACCTGAAGACAATTGCTGTTGTTCTGCTCCTATTAATACAACAGACAGACAGCTACAGTATTTACAGTTAGTGTACTGTGTCCTCTGCATAGCGTGCACCTAAAGCTACCTGAAGACAATTGGTAGTGTTCTTCTGCTCCTATTAATACCACAGGCAGGTAGCTACAGTATTTACAGTTAGTGTACTGTATCCTGTGCACAGTGTACACCTAAAGCTACCTGATGACAATTGCTGTTGTTCTGCTCCTATTAATACCACAGGCAGGCAGCTACAGTATTTACAGTTATGCCCTGTACACACGGTTGGACATTGATCGGACATTCCGACAACAAAATCCTAGGATTTTTTCCGACGGATGTTGGCTGAAACTTGTTTCGCATACACACGGTCGCACAAAGTTGTCGGAATTTCCGAACGCCAAGAACGCGGTGACATACACCACGTACGACGAGACTATAAAAGGGCAGTTCAGTACCAAGCACAGCACCCTTTGGGCTCCTTTTGCTAATCTCATGTTAGTAAAAGTTTGGTGAGAGACGATTTGCGCTTTTTCAGACTCGTGGTTTTCAGATCGTATTTCTGCTGTTCAGTTTGTGCTTGTGGGTTTGTATCTGATCTTCAATGCCTGCAGCGAGTTACCATTGACTTGTCATTGTGTTCTTGTCCTTTCGTTATTGATTTTCAGGTCGCTCTTCACAGGCCTTGCTGTTCTTCAGTGCGTTCTGTTACTCCGTTCTGACCAGTCGACCGTTTTCTAGCCATGTTGCATGTACGTACTCATCGTAGAGTTTGTGCTGTGCGGGGGTTTGGTGTTGGGGTCCTTACTTTGACACAAGCCCAGTCCATGAACAGGGCGAGGAGGAGTTAATGGACCAAGAATTGGTTGCTCCAGCATGACCAATTCTGTCACATGCCTTTGCTCTGTGAGATCCAAGAGAATAATCCTGACGATTTCAGGAACTTTCTCCAGATGACGGACCCTGTATTTCACAGTTTGTTGGCTTTGCTGACCCCTAACATCAGCAGGCAGGATACCTGCATGAGGCAAGCCATCACTCCGGAGCAGAGGCTCGTCGCCACCCTGCGGCACTTGGGGACGGCGAGAAGCCTGCAGGACCTCAAGTTCTCAACAGGCATCTCCCCCCAGGCTCTGGGGAGCATTATCCCAGAGACCTGTTCTGCCATCATCCAGGTCCTGCAGAAGGAGTATATTAAGGTAAGATTTTTATTCTTTTACATCACATTTTATTGTATTTAATGTTTGCTAATGTATTGTATTTCTTCCCTAATTACCCTAATTACCATGATTGTAATATGCTGTGAATGTCCCCTTTGTCCTCATGCATGCTGTTTTTTTTAAATTTTTTTGTCCTACACTAACCTCCCCAGCATGCTCTCCTGGGCCTATATCCACCTTGTCTACTCAATTAACAATGTATTTTGTCAGCTCCATAGTAGTGCTTTACCCTAAATACCCCCTAAAATGTGTAAAATTGTGATTTGTGCCAGAGGGGTTTTTTTGGGTCCCAAAATCATTTGGAACCCTCCCTCCCCCAACTGCTAACTCAGCTGATACCAATCCTCTATCTATCCTCAATCCTCTATCTGCTGACTTTGCCAAACCCATACACACTATACCCACCTCTTTTGTGGTCATATTTATGGATGAATTCCCCTAAGCATGTAGTGCAAGGGCCTGCCTGAATACTTTCAAATGGTAATGTTAAAAGTTTTTGTATCCTATTATTATCTTGATAGGTAATAGCAGATTGTAAAAATGTGCTAAAATGTGTACAGTGTGTATTTATATCTTTGTATTATGACACTTCTTACCTGTCCAGTGGGCTGCCAATAGTGTAAGTAAGGAGGAGCTGGCCAAAGTAATACACATTATTTAGGCATTCATCTCCCAATGAAGTGGAGAGGGCTACCTGGCCAAAACATCTCCCCCCTCTAAAATTTTTAAAATGGCCCATGGCAGGGTGGGAATCTGAGAGGTGGACCTTATACCTTTGTCTTTAAATACTCCCTAAAATAAATGTTATACTGATGTTGGCCAAGAATGTTTGTGTCTAATCTGCTTTCCATGTTTATGTGCAAAATGATTAATTTATTTTTCTTGTTTGACTCCACAGTTTCCTTCCAACCCACAGGAATGGCAGACTGTGGCTTCCCACTTTGCCCAGCGGTGGGACTTTCCTAACTGCGTCAGGGCAATTGATGGGAAACACGTCCACATCATCCCACCACCCAACTCAGGGTCATACTATTACAACTACAAGGGGTTCAATAGTATTGTGATGTTGGCGGTGGTGTCGGCTTCTTACGAGTTCCTGTACGTGGACGTGGGGAAGAATGGCCGGATGTCAGATGATGGAGTCATCGCCCACATGGAGTTCTACAGGCATCTCCAGAGTGGCAGCTTGGGCTTGCCACCTCCAGAAGACAATGCAGAAGGACTCCCATTCGTCTTCATTGCGGATGAAGTGTTTACACTGGGGGACCATCTTATGCAGCCATTCCCTATGAGGACCCTCACCCCGGACCAGGGGGTTTTTAATTACTGGCTGGCCAGAACCACCAGAAGAGTGGTGGAGAACACGTTTGGAATAATGGCCAGCCAGTTCCGCCTATTTCTTACACCCATACACATGGCAGATTATAAACTAAAATCACATCATCCTGGCTTGCCGTGTTCTCCACAACTTTTTAAGGAGAAATTCTTGGAACTATGCTGGCTCAGTTGGGCCTGAAGCTGGAATTAATATGATTGAACCAAACCTGACGGCTCTTTAAAGCTGGCCGTCCTGGCTTGCCCCCCCAGAGTGCCCGCGAGGTCCCTCTAAGATACATGGAATACTTTGCGGGTAGGGGGGCCATAGATATGCCAGACAATGTCTGAGCCATTTTTTAAATAAAAATATATTTTAAACTGAACAAATATTTGCTTAGATTTACTGCTTGGCTTTCTTTTAGCTGACTGTCACGGGGGCCATACACGGAACACTGTCACGGAACGTCCCTACACTCCACTCAAGTGCTTCCGTCAGTATACAGCTTCCTAAGTCCTGGAACATAAGTCCAATGGATTTGGCTATAGGAACCCCCAAGAACTAGACAACACCAGTCTTGGAGTACATCAGGAATAAACTTTTATTTGAGATCTCACACAAATATATACAGTAGGATGACTAAAACCTAACCAAATTAACATGAGCTAATTATCTAATCCTTTATACAGCCTAGGTGACTAAGAGATATGACCTTTTGGGTTTAAGACTTTAAATCTCCTAGCTCATTGACTATTCAATACACATTACCATAAACATCAACACAGGGTTAATTAGAACAAACAACAATGTGTGGAATACCCTTAGAACCTGTGGTAAGCCAGACTAGACTCATTTACATTAAACACATTAAAGCAGACATCAGACAGGTGAGTGGAGTTGATATTAGCATCTCCTCACAGTAGGAGTCCCAATGGTATGAATTAGTCACTATTCTAATATGGCATATAAAGGGTTCCCAGAGTCTGTGTGTCTTGGGGGGACATGGACCTGAATCCAAAGTAACACCGAACCCAGGGTCCCCAGGCATACAGTTCACAGAGAGCACCATTCCCCCAAATGCCAGGGCCCATAATCGGTGGGCAAGAGGCTGGGGTCCAGTCCCCTCCAAAAGTGTCTGTCCTGGCTAGGTCTGTCACACTGATCATGACTGAAATTTGGGGAGTCCTGAAAATGGCATGATTGTGTAAAATTAGAAAGCACTGTTGAGTGTTATTTACTAAAGGAAAATACACTTTGCACTACAAGTGCACTTGAGATTGCACTGAAACTGCACTTGTAGTGCAAAGTGGATTTGCCTTTATTAAATAACCCCCATTGCCACTGAAAACACCAACTTTACAACAAAAAATGCTTTTGAGCATTGAAAGAAAAAGCCACACATTGTTGATTCTCAATCTTTTTAATACAAGCACAATCACATGTGAATTTATAAAAGGTTTTTAAAACAAACCAACATGTTTGTTGTATAACAATTTTTTAGGTCCCATTCAAAAGTAGAAATTGCCTTTTAAGGTAAAACAGGCATGTTTAAAACCAAAAAGAAATACACAACTCTGGAACTTACAAAGTTCAACTTTTATAGAAAGTGAAGGCAATATCAGACATGAGTATTTATAAACTGTGTTTGATAATGCGCTCAGCAGATGGGGGTGAAGTCACCCCTGGAAAAGCCAAATTTTGAAGATGCACACAAATTGCCGACTGTCAACATGTGCTAGCTGCCATCATGGTGGATCAAGGGACGTGTTTTGAGGGTGCAACCCCTTCCTCTCAGCTACTTTAATATTGAGGAAGGGGTTGCACCCACAAAACGCGTACATTGATCTCCCGTGATGGCAGATAGCACATGTTGACACACTGTGTGCATCTTCAAAATTTGGCTTTTCTATAATATGTCACAAAATTTTCAAAAAATTGTCAGAAAAACAAAAACACAAAGCACAAATACGTTAGGGATTTCTAGGGGTTTTAAATTCTCCCTAAAACATCAGTGATGTTCTTCATTTTGTTTTGAACATCATTGATGTTTTGCTTCATGTTTTCCAAGTTATTACACCCCATTATCTCCCCGATGAGGATCTGGGCACTTTCACTGGTGAAATGACCTTCTTCCACAACATCACGATCTCCCAAAAATATATAAAAAAAAACCACCATGTATTTTAAATATGCCGGCATCCATCTCTTACCTGAGCCTGTGGTCGCAGACACTCACCCGTTGTGGTGACAATTTCCACCATGTCTCCCTCCTTCTCTGCTTGGGTTTGGGGGATTTCCACTTCTTCATGAGGTGGGGGGTCTGTTGTCTCCTCTGATGAGTGGTGTCCTCTGAGCCTTTGCTCCCCTATGTAAAAAAAAAATAGGTATACTTAGCACACAGATATTTGATGGCAGAAATCGGAATATGAAATATTGCTTGGAAGTGGGGTACAATTGTCTCTTTTTACAGAGTTGCAAGGTGAAGAAATATTTTTGTCTTTTGTCAAGCTTGAATACTTACCTGTTTTGTACAAGCTTCACAGATGGAGTCACCCCTATAGTATACACTGGAGCACCTGTGTGGGCCCCCTAATAAAAAGGGTGTTCTGGTGTCCCACACTAGTGCTCCAGCATCCAGATGTGAGTGTCCTCTCCTTACACAGAATCTAGTTTGCATTTCATTCTAGTTACAAACCCATCTAGACAACAAACTTATTTTAAGAGAAGTAGGCCAGAAAAAAAATGTATTGAAATGCATCTGGACAAAACATGGTGTTTTATTGGCCGAACAAACAATGTTTCCTACGAACGAATAATGTGTCCATGAACATGAAAGTTGCCATTTTAAACTGTACAACAGTAAAGAAAAGCACATGGAGCAGCACGAACATTCTAAAAATAATGAATAGGAACACAGCACAACTTCATTTTTTGCAGCACTCTCCTGATCCTTCTATACTGATCATGCTCCCTGATTTTGAGGTCCGACCACAGCTTCCTCAGTTGATCCTTGGATCGCCGTACCCCAAAATTATGGTGCAGACTCTTCACAACTTTCGCCATGATCTTGGCCTTTCTGACATTTGGGTTGGGGTAAAGTCCATACTTCCTGTCATAGTCGGGCCTCTTCAGTATGTCGTCCATCTCCACCATCTCTACAAAGGCCATATTTGAAGCTTTAAATCATCTCCTCCGGAATTGTGACATTTCTGGCTCCGGGCTTTCCTCCTCCTCCTCCTCATTGCTGTAATTAGCACGCACCTGCTCTGTCTCTGCCATGTCTCTTCCCCACTGCGCAAAATGGGAAGGGGCGGGGAATAGACTAGAAAGAACATCAGGGGCGGGCGGAGTTTCATGCATGTGCAGTGTATATAAAGCGTAACAGGCATGCGTCATACGTACGATCTGTGAGCGGAGGAAGGAGTATAACAAGTGCCGATTGTGATAACGAAGGTAACATTTAAACTTGGGCCTATACTGCTTAGAGATTGAGGCCTATATTGGGAGATTAGGAGACTTTAGCTTGACATTAGAGTTTGTCTTGTGTTGTGTATTGCAGATAAAATGGATGGCTTCAATGACCACAACTTCCTCCCCCTGTTCATAGACAAATACAGGGAGCTGCCCTGTCTGTGGCAGGTCAAACACCCGCAATATAATCATAAATGAAAGAGGCAGGCAGCGCTGGAGAAACTGCTGGAGTTGGTGAAGCCGGTGGTCCCAAAGGCAACCATCCCCTATTTAAAAGCCAAAATTGGTGGCCTGAGGAGCACATATCTTAGGGAGCACAAGAAGGTCCAGGATTGCCAGAGATCCGGAGCTGCAGCAGATGACATGTATGTCCCCAGGCTGTGGTACTATGAGAGACTGCAATTTCTGTCAGACCAGACTGAAGTCAGGGAATCCCTCTCCACTCTTCCTTCCACACTTCCTTCCACCCTATCTTCCACCCCAGCTGAGGCTTCCGATGTACAACCTGGGACTTCCAGCCAGGAAGAAGTGGAAGAGCCCAGCTTAAGCCAGGTATAGCATTGTTCTACATATTTCTGGTCAATAAATAAATTATGTTTGCTAGATGTTATCATTGATCACTAATTGCTGATTTAATAAAGTGTTTTACATATCAATAGACAGTAGTGGGCAAAAATAATTGGGACAAGAATGAAAAATGCTGAGCTCAGAATAGTAGTCTTTTATATTTCTTAACATTCAATTTGCAACAATCATGAGATGAAAATTGTGTGTGATTGATGAAGAAAAAACTAAAACTCTGTCCCTTTTTCATACACAGGAAGACCTCAGCCAGGAGGAGGCTGTGGAATGTGGCACACAGGAGGAGGCTGTGGAAAGTGGCAGCCAGGAGGAGGCGGGGGTTAGTGGCAGCCAGGCGGTGGTGGGGGTAAGTGGCAGCCAGGAGGTGGCAGGGCCCAGTAGGAGCCTCACAGAATCGTAGGTTCCTCCCCTCCACCTTCCAAACAAAAGACCCAGGAAGGGGAGTAACGTGGAGGATTCAGCACTCAGGCTGATTCAGGAGGCTTCTGCGTCCCTGAGAGCCACCCCCACTCATGAAGAGGCCTTTGCCTGCATGGCTGCCACCAAACTGCAGGAAATGCAGGAGGGCCAATGCCTCATGTGTGAGGACATCCTTTATAAAATATTAACTAAAGGGGTGAAGGGTGAAATCACACCCAATACCCACCTGTGTGAGTTGCATCCTCCTCCTCCTCCTGCCACAACTCCACCACCACAAACACAGTGTGGAAAGAAGAGTGGAAGGAAGACAAGAAAGTGATGGCCTGGGTTCAGTCTGGTCTGACAAAAGATGCAGGCTCTTGTATGACCACAGCCTGGGGACATGTATGTCATCTGCTGCTGTTCATGATCTCTTGGACTTCTGGACCAGATTGTACTCCCTTATATATGGACTCTTCAGGCCACCAATTTTGCAGTAAAATAATTGTGTGCCCTGGGGGCCAAAGGCTTCACCAATTTCTGCTATTTCTCCAGCGTTACCTCCCTCTTTCTTTGGTTAGGACCCCTTAATAAATTTTTGGTTTGTTTTATTATACTCGCCTATGTGTGTTTTCCTTCAAAAAGGACAGTTTGTTTGTGAGGAGGCAGGTACATTTCAAAACTACAATGTGAAATTAACAAGAGACATCAACACCAAGCAACCTCCTTGAGATTAAATAATACAAGATAATAATGGTGTTGTGGTAACTTGACACACAAAACACACCCAAAACGATTCTGGAGTAAAAATAAATAAATAAATAAATAACACAAGATCAGGATTTAAAAAAATCAAAAAAATCGAAAATTAATCTAAAAACATAAAAAAATATATTTTTTTGGTAGATGTGACAAATAAAAATATTATATTGATGAAATCACGATAAATAATAAAGAAAGAAGTTTGTGAGAAGTCTGTGTGAATATGAGTAGCAAAACAACTTCATTCTTCTAGCATTATAAAGAAGAAGACAGTGAGCTGCATTAAACAATTCAAAACATTGCAGCGTGACAAAAGTGCTATATCCATTAAGAACGCTAATTTTACCAGACCGAGCAGTTCCGTCTCGGAATTTATTCTGAGCATGCGTGGCACTTTGTGCACCGGAATTATCCACACATGATTGGAATTGACGCAAAAGGATTTTGTTGTCGGAAAATTTTATAGCCTGCTCTCAAACTTTGTGTGTCGGAAATTCTGATGGAAAAAGTCAGATGGAGCCCACACATGGTCGGAATTTCCCACAACAAGCTCCTATCGCACATTTTCCGTCGGAAAATCCGACCGTGTGTACAAGGCATAATGCCCTGAACACATGGTCAGTCATCGATCGGACATTCCGACAACAAAATTCATGGATTTTTTCAGACGGATGTTGGCTCAAACTTGTCTTGCATACACACGGTCACACAAATTTGTCGGAAAATCCGATCGTTCTGAACGCGGTGATGTAAAACATGTACGTCGGGACTATCAACGGGGCAGTAGCCAATAGCTTTCGTCTCTTAAATTATTCTGAGCATGCATGGCACTTTGTTCATCAGATTTGTGTACACACGATTGGAATTTCCGACAACAGATTTTGTTGTCGGAAAATTTTATAGCAAGCTCTCAAACTTTGTGTGTCGGAAATTCTGATGGAAAATGTGTGATGGAGCCCACACACGGTCGGAATTTCCGACAACAAGGTCCTATCACACATATTCCGTTGGAAAATCCAACCGTGTGTACAGGGCATTAGTGTACTGTGTCCTCTGCACAGTGTGCACCTGAAGCTACCTGAAGACAATTGCTGTTGTTCTGCTCCTATTAATACCACAGGCGGGCAGCTACAGTATTTACAGTTAGTGTTCTGTGTCCTCTGCACAGTGTGCACGCAAAAGCTACCTGAAGAAAATTGGTGGTATTCTTCTGATCCTATTAATACCACAGACAGGCAGCTACAGTATTTACAGTTAGTGTACTGTGTCCTCTGCACAGTGTGCACCTAAAGCTACCTGAAGAAAATTGGTGGTGTTCTTTAGATCCTATTAGTACCACAGGCAGGCAGCTACAGTATTTACAGTTAGTGTACTGTGTCCTCTGCACAGTGTGCACCTAAAGCTACCCGAACACAATTGTTATTGTTCTGCTCCTATTAATACCACAGGCAGGTAGCTACAGTATTTACAGTTAGTGTACTGTGTCCTCTGCACAGTGTGCACGTAAAGCTACCTGAAGAAAATTGGTGGTGTTCTTCTGATCCTATTAATACCACAGACAGGCAGCTACAGTATTTACAGTTAGTGTACTGTGTCCTCTGCACAGTGTGCACCTAAAGCTACCTGAAGAAAATTGGTGGTGTTCTTTCGATCCTATTAGTACCACAGGCAGGCAGCTACAGTATTTACAGTTAGTGTACTGTGTCCTCTGCACAGTGTGCACCTAAAGCTACCCGAACACAATTGATATTGTTCTGCTCCTATTAATACCACAGGCAGGTAGCTACAGTATTTACAGTTAGTGTACTGTGTCCTCTGCACAGTGTGCACCTAAAGCTACCTGAAGAACATTGGTGGTGTTCTTCTGATCCTATTAATACCACAGGCAGGCAGTTACAGTATTTACAGTTAGTGTACTGTGTCCTCTGCACAGAGTGCACCTAAAGCTACCTGAACACAATTGCTGTTGTTCTGATCCTATTAATACCACAGGCAGGCAGTCACAGTATTTACAGTTAGTGTACTGCGTCCTCTGCACAGAGTGCACCTAAAGCTACCTGAAGACAATTGATATTGTTCTGATCCTATTAATAGCACAGACAGGCAGCTACAGTATTAACAGTAAGTGTACTGTGTCCTTTGCACAGTGTGCACCTACTGCTACCTGAAGACAATTGGTGGTGTTCTTCTGCTCCTATTCATACCACAGGCAGGCAGCTACAGTATTTACAGTTAGTTTACTGTGTCCTGTGAACAGTATGCACCTAAAGCTACCTGAAGACAATTGCTGGTGTTCTCATACTAATAATACTACAGGAAGGCAGTTGATTCTGCTACCTGCAGTATCAGTATATATACACATCCCAGCTTTGTGCAGCTACATCTCACTGCAGGCCATTAGTATGTCTGAAAGACCAACAAGGAGAGGCAGACAGTCACAAGCCAATAAAAGAGGGCAAGCAGGCTCTGTGTCTAGAGGCAACAGTACTGGTCATGGAGACGGTGCATCATCATCAGCACTTGGCCGTGGGACACGCTTGTCCTGTTTTTCGGCAGCTGGCCCTGTTGAGCCGCAACATGCGGAAGACTTGGTAGAGTGGATGACCAAGCTGTCCTCATCCTCCTCATCCTCTCTCACCCAGGCTCAGGGTACTTTGTCTGGCAAAGCAGCTGCCAAGGCAGACTCTTTCCTCGGCTCAATGGCATCAGTCACTCCTTCCCTAGCAGCACCATGTCCTCCAGAGGAGTCCCCTGAACTGTTTGACCACAGTGTTGGGCATATGCTCCAGGAGGATGCCCAGCGTTTTGAAGGCTCCGATGATGGTACCCAGCTAGAGGAAGGCAGTAACGTGAGCCCAGAGAGAGGGGGTGCCCAAGAAGGACAGCAATCTGGCAGTCATGTTCCCCCAGCTGCAGCATACTGCCAGGTTTGCTCCAGTGATGAGGAGGGAGGGGATGATGAGGTCACTGACTCCACGTGGGTGCCTGATAGGAGAGAGGAGGAGGGGGAGGAGGCACATCACCAACGAGGCAGGATGCCCTCCAGGGGCCAGCTTAAGGGCAGCACACCGATTGCATCACACCGCAGAGCTCCGCATGTGCAGGGCGCTGCTGTCTCTGCGCGTTATTCCAAAAGTTTTTTGGTGTGGGCCTTTTTTGAGATGAGTGCATCAGATCCCACTGCTGCTATTTGCAACATATGTCTCAAGCGTATCTCATGTGGCCAAAACATCACCCGCTTGGGCACAACATGCTTGACCAGACATATGTCGACCTGCCATGCAGTTTGTTGGCAAGCGTACCTAAAAGACCCACACCAAACAACAAAGAGGACCTCTCCTTGCTCCTCATCAGCTGGGATCTCCAACCCCACTATACCTTCAGTCCTCTCTGAGACCTGCACTGAGAGGAATGAAGGTGTAGAATTAGGTGTGTCATAGCCAAGTACTTGGGGACAATCTGCTATCGGTACACCGACGTCAGATTGTACCAGGCAAATTTCCCTGCCCCAGCTGCTGCACCGCCGAAAGAAGTTCACTCCCAGCCATCCACATGCCCAGGGGTTGAATGCTATATTGGCTAAATTGCTAGCACTTCAACTGCTGCCTTTTCAGTAGGTAGACTCTGCCCCCTTCCGTGAGTTTGTGGAATGTGCGGTTCCTCAGTGGCAGGTTCCCAAACTCCACTTTTTCTCACGGAAGGTGATTCCGGCTCTCTACCGGCATGTGGAAGGCAATGTCTTGGCCTCGCTGGACAGGGCGGTCAGCGGTAAGATGCATTTACCGCTTACTCATGATCCAGCAGGCATGGACAGGGACATTACCTATCTTTCACTGTGCACTGGGTGACTCTTCTGGCAGCTGGGAAGGATGCAGGACAGGGTGCAGTAGTGTTGGAGGTTGTTCCGCCACCACGCCTCCAAAATTCTACTAGTGGTGATTCTGCCACACTTCTCTCCTCCACCCCGCCTCTTCTTCTTCCTCCATGGCCTCTTGTCCTCAGAACCAGCGGTGCTCCGTAGGCGTTCAAGGGGCTACGCAAGCACGCAGGCAAAAAGATGCCATGCGGTGCTTGAGCTGGTGTGCTTGGGGGACAGGAGCCACACTGGGGCAGAAATTCTGTCAGCTCTACAGGGGCAAGCTCAGAGGTAGTTGACACCACAATAGCTTAAGGCAGGTATGGTGATTTGCGACAATGCACCAACCTCTTCTCTGCCCTCCGACAGGGATAACTGACCCATGTGCCCTGTTTGGCTCACATCCTTAACTTGGTGGTGCAGCGGTTCTTGGGCAGGTACCCAGCCTTACAGGATGTCCTGAGGCAGGCCAGGAAAGTCTGTGTGCATTTCCGCAGGTCATATAATGCCAGTGCTCAGCTGGCTGACCTCCAAAAGGAATTTAACCTGCCCAAGAACTGCCTAATCTGTGACATGCCCACCAGGTGAAACTCAACGGTGGCCATGCTGCAGTGGCTACACACGCAGCAGAGGGCCATCAATGAGTACCTATGTGACTATGGCACCAGGACAGGGTCAGGGGACCTTGTTTTTTTTCCCCACGACAGTGGGCTATGATCAGGGATGCATGCACTGTCCTGTCACCATTTGAGGAGGCCACAAGGATGGTGAGCAGTGACAGTGCATGCATCAGTGACACTGTACCCTTTATCCAGACAGTGGCGGAGGAGGAGGATTGTGTCAGCATGGAGGTGGAGCCTGGTACTCAGCATCAGCAGCAGTTTTCAAGGGATCATTTACAGTCCCAAGAAACCCATGGACTTGTACGTGGCTGGGAGGAGGTGGCTGCAGATCATGTCGTCCTTAGTGACCCAGAGGACTGCGGACCGAATGCCTCAGCAAACCTACGCTGCATGGCCTCCTTGATCCTGAAAAGCCTGCGGAAGGATCCTCGTATTCGTGGTATCAAGGAGAGGGATCAATACTGGCTGGCAACCCTCCTTGATCCACATAACAATGGTAAGGTTGCGGACCTTATCTTGCTGTCACAGTTGGAGCAGAGGATGAAACATCTTTGGGAGGCCTTGTAGAAAGGTCTGTGCAACGCGTTCCCAGAGACTGGGAGGTTACAAAGTCCTGTTCCTGGACAACGTGTTGCCGAGGCTTCGGTCAGTCAAAGAAGGAGCGGTGGAGAAGGTGGCCGTCTGACTGATGCGTTCAGACAATTTTTTAGTCCGCAGCCCCAAGGTATGATCGGTTCCAGCAACCATCGCCAGCATCTGTTTTACATGGTGCAGGAATACTTAGGGGCAAGATCTGACTTGGACACCTTTCCCACCGAAAATCCTCTGGGTTACTGGGTCTTGAGGATGGATCACTGGCCAGAGCTTGCACAGTATGCAATTGAGCTACTGGCCTGTCCTGCATTCAGCGTTCTTTCGGAACACACATTCAGTGCTGCTGGAGGCTTTGTAACCAATCACAGGGTGCGCCTGTCCACCAACTCGGTCGATCGACTGACCTTCATAAAAATGAATCAGTCTAGGATCACCACCAGCTACCAGGCACCTGATGCTGATGTAACCGAATAATATTTTTTGAAATGTCATATCCCTTCAGGACTGTCTATGCTGATGCCGAGTGAACATTTTTGGTTCTGGGCGTTGCCACCAGTAGCTAAGGCCCAATTTTTCAGCCCCTGTTTAACAGGGGCGTGTAATTACAATTTTTGATGCAATACTTTGCAGTGGGGCTTGTTCCTGCACTCAACAAAAGAATCTGTGAGGGGTTGCAGTGTTGTGGCACCAGCACCAGTGCCTAAGGCCCAATTTTTCAGCCCCTGTTTAACAGGGTCGTGTTATTACAATTTTTGCTGCAATACTTTGCAGCAGGGCTCATTCCTGCGCTCCAACTAGAGTATCTGTGAGGGGTTGCAGCGTTGTGGCACCAGCACCAGTGCCCAAGGCCCAATTTTTCTTCCCCTGTTCAACAGAGACATGTAATTATAATTCTTGATCTAATATTTCACAGCAGGACCCATTCCTGTGCCCACCAAGAGTAACTGTGAGGGCTTACAGTGTTGTGGCAACACCACCACCACCACCACCAAAGGCCCAATTTTTCAGCCCCTGTTCAACAGGTGCATGTAATTACAATTCTTGATATAATATTTCACAGCAGGGCCCGTTCCAGCGCCCACCAATAGTAACTGTGAGGACTTACAGTGTTGTGGCACCAGCACCACCACCACCAAAGGCCCAATTTTTCTGCCCCTGTTCAACAATGGCATTTAATTACAATTCTTGATCTAATATTTCACAGCAGGACCCGTTCCTGCACCCACTAGGGATGAGCCGAACACCCCCCTGTTCGGTTCGCACCAGAACTTGCGAACAGGCAAAAAATACCAGGCCACATGCCCTCAACATTGGGAGGGTGCTTTGGGGTAGAACCTCAAAACACCTTGTCCCCATGTTGATGGGGACAAGGGCCTCATCCCCACGACCCTTGCCCGGTGGTTGTGGGGGTCTGCAGGCGGGGGGCTTATCGGAATCTGGAAGCCTCCTTGAACAAGGGGACCCCCAGATCCCGGCCCTCCCCCCTGTGTGAAATGGTAATGGTAATGGTTTTTCCCTAAAAAAGTGTCAAAAATGTTAAAAATGACAAGAGACAGTTTTTGACAATTCCTTTATTTAAATGCTTCTTCTTTCTTCTATCTTCTATCTTCCTTCGGTTTCTTCCTCCATATTCTTCTTCTTCTTGTTCTTCTGGCTCTTCTGGTTCTTCCTCCGGTGTTCTCGTCCGGCATCTCCTCCGTGGCGTCTTCTTCTCTTCATCTTCTTCTTCGGGCCGCTCCGCATCCATGATGGCATGGAGGGAGGCTCCCTCTGTGTGACGCTTCTCCTCTTCTGACGGTTCTTAAATAGCGGAGGGCGGGGCCACCCAGTGACCCCGCCCCCCTCTGACATCACAGGGAATGCCACAGGGAAGTCCCTGTCAAGTCCCCGTGTGTCATAGGGGGGTGGGGTCACCGGGTGGCCCCGCCCTCCATTATTTAAGAACCGTCAGAAGAGTAGAAGTGTCACACAGCGGGAGCCTCCCTCCATGCCATCATGGATATGGAGCTAGCGCGGAGAAGAAGATGAAGAGAAGAAGACGCCATGGAGGAGATGCCAGATGAGAACACCGGAGGAAGAACCAGAAGAACCAGAAGAACCAGAAGAAGAAGAAGATTGAGGAAGAAACCGAAGGAAGATACAAGATAGAAGAAAGAAGATAGAAGAAAGCAGACAGAAGAAAGAAGAAGCATTTAAATAAAGGAATTGTCAA
This sequence comes from Aquarana catesbeiana, assembly GCF_042186555.1. Lineage (NCBI taxonomy): Eukaryota > Metazoa > Chordata > Amphibia > Anura > Ranidae > Aquarana > Aquarana catesbeiana. Next base: position 634,690,960 of record NC_133325.1, read on the forward strand.
AAACTGTCTCTTGTCATTTTTAACATTTTTGACAGTTTTTTTGTGAAATGGTAGGGGTACTTTTGTACCCCCTTACCATTTCACACAGGGGGAGGGGGGTCCCCTTGTTAAAGGGGGCTTCCAGATTCCGATAAGCCCCCACACGCAGACCCCCACAACCACCGGGCAAGGGTTGTGGGGATGAGGCCCTTATCCCCATCAACATGGGGACAAGGTGTTTTGGGGTTACCCCAAATCACCCTCCCAAAGTTGAGGGCATGTGGCCTGGTACGGTTCAGGAGGGGGGGAGCTCTCTTGTCCTCCCTCTTTTCCTGCGGCCTGCCAGGTTGCGTGCTTGGATAAGGGTCTGGTATGGATTTTTGGGGGGACCCCACGCCAATTTTTTTTAATTTTGGTGCGATGTTCCCCTTAAAATCCATACCAGACCTGAAGGGTCTGGTAAAGATTTTGAGGTGGACCCCACGCCATTTTTTTTTAAATTTTGACTGGGGTTCCCCTTAATATCCATATCAGACCTGAAGGGCCTGGTTTGGAATTTAGGGGGACCCCCACGTCATTTTTTTTTTAAATTTTGGTTCGGGGTTCCCCTGTGGGGAATTCCCATGCCGTTTTTATCAATGAACTTTTATGTGTATTATCGGACCGGCAATTCATTAATAGCCGCAAGTAGTTTTAAATGACTTTTTTCCTTTGAAATGTCATTTTGCTGTCAGACTGTTCTAAACACGGGAAACATGTGCCCCTTTACAGGCATACTATAGACACCCCCAGGTACGAAATTTAAAGGAATTTAACTTTTTTTTTCACTTTAAGCATTATTAAAATCACTGCTCCCGAAAAAACTGACGTTTTTAAAACTTTTTTTGCATTGATCCATGTCCCCTGGGGCAGGACCCAGGTCCCCAAACACTTTTTATGACAATACCATGCATATAAGCCTTTAAAATTAGCACTTTTGATTTCTCCCATAGACTTTTAAAGGGTGTTCTGCGGCTTTCGAATTTGCCGCGAACACCCCAAATTGTTCCTGTTCGGCGAACTCTCGAACAGCCGATGTTCGAGACGAACATGAGTTCGACTAGAACTCGAAGCTCATACCTAGCGCCCACCAAGAGTAACTGTGAGGGCTTACAGTGTTGTGGCAACACCAACACCTAAGGCCACAATTTCTGCAGAGTATAGCAAAGGGCAGGAGACAACAGGAAGTAAGATGAAATCTACCTCTAAGAAGGGAAATTCTCTTCTGTAAGAGTTAATATGGGAAAAACGTGTCTCCTCTCCACTGATGCTTTATCACCAATCCTTGTTTCACTAAAAACCCCAAATTTTCAAAAAACTTTTGTCATTGGGACAGAAAGTGAGGTGAAATCTTCTGAATAGGTGCACAGACAGCAAAACAAATGTTACAGGAGTGATAACCCTTCCCTATGTTTTCCAAAAAGCTTAAAAATAGATTTTTTGGCTGGAGCTACACTTTAAAAATGTAACAGTTCAAAATTACAAACAGATTCTACTTAACAACAAACCTACAGTCCCTGTCTTGTTTGCACCTCCTGTATACTGCTGTTCAGAGTATATAGGGCCTGGGGGCCCCACGCCTTTCCTTTTTTTAATTTGGGTGTGGGGTTCCCCTTAATATCCATACAAGATCCAAAGGGCCTGGTAATGGACTGGGGGGTACCTATGTCATTTGTCGAACTGATTTTCATCCATATTGCTGGGACCCGACATTACATTAAAGCCTTAAGCAGTTTTAAATGACTTTTATTCCTTTAAAAATGTAATTTTGTGCAGTGACTGTTCTAAGCACGGGAAACATGCGCCACTTTACAGGCATACTATAGACACCCCCCAGGTACGATATTTAAAGGAATATTTCACTTTTTTTTCTCATTAGCTTAGCTTAGCTTAAAAGTTCATCAGCTTTTTTTTGCATTGATACATGTCCCCTGAGGCAGTACCCGGGTCCCCAAAGACTTTTTAGGACAATACCATGCACATTAGCCTTTCAAAATGAGCACTTTTGATTTTGAACTTTCGAGTCCCATAGACTTTAATGGGGTTCTAAAGTTTGCGCAAACTTTCGGTCCGTTCGCAGGTTCTGGTGTGAACCGAGGGGTGTTAGGTTCATCCCTACTATTGAAATGGAATACCTCTGAAATGTTTTTTGGTTTTGCTTGTTTTTCTGTATTTTGTAATGTTTAATACATTTTAAGTGCAGCAATCCTGTTTGGACTTTTTACACATGGCCCATGAAACTGATTGCATTGCACTGTGAAGTTGCTGATGTGCTGTTCACCACACCTATATATATATATATATATATATATATATATATATATATATATATATATATATATATATATATATATATATATATATTGCATATAATACAAACAGAAAATAGAAAAGCCACAATAAAACAACCCAAAAAAGATGCGGGATGCAGCAGCTAAACAGCAACTGTTTTGTGACTCATAACAGGTAGTCTGAAAAGGCACTAATGGAACAAATAAAGACGAGCTGTACTCCCACACAATGCAATGTTGGCTTTTTTGTGTCAAAAATAGTAAAAACAAACAAACATGGGAGACAAAAGGGTTATTGCATTTCACATGGAGATCGTACTTTGTCAAAACCACCAGTCTGAAAAAGCACTGTTGGGTCTATGCACTGTGAACACAAAGAGTGGTACACAATTTATTTCTATTGGGGCCCAAGGATCTCATTGTTTTTTTTTCGTTTTTGAACTGCAAATTACTTGAAGGGATGCACACTGCTTGTAAACCAATCTCATTGGGATATTGAATTCACCATTCATAGGTGGTAAATTTCTTGTAAATTAAAACCCTTGCACCAGGAAGATTCACCTGCAGTATTATTTTATAAAAATTATCCTTAGGTCTCATTCACATGAGCAGTCATGGGCAGTAAATAAAGATGGCTGAGCCATGGTTTTATCGCCCCCTGGCTGCCCACCCACAGTGTCAAAATAACAGCTAGACAGGGTTGTTTACATGCCACAGTTATAAAGCTTTGCAGCCATGGCATTTTTAACTTTAGGTACAGCATTTGACAAGTGGCACTGCTTATCAAATTCACCCATTGAGTTCAACAGGGCCACCTCGCAACCATGTGCAACGCATGCAATTGTGGCACTGTAGTGTAGCATTATAGTGTTAAATGAGTCAGTGAAGAGGCAATATAAGGCCTCCTCATGGTTTGCCAAATACCCTCTAAAATGCATTCCGAGCGTGGATTGCTCTTCAAAGGGATCGCGTTTGAAAGAACCTTTAGCCTTAAAAATACTAAATGTTAAGCAGGTGGATTTAAAAAAAAATCTTTTCACTTGTTCTCTCAAAAAGACCAAAACATATGTTTTTATACTTGAGTTTTTTTTAAGCTTTTAGCAATAAAAGGGTTACCTTGGTGTAGTCTGGGAACTTGCTTAGGTAACACAAAAACTGTCAGTTTTTGTATTCTGTGAAGTGTTATGCCCTGTACACACGGTCGGATTTTCCGATGGACAATGTCCGATCGGAGCGTGTTGTCAGAAATTCCGACCGTGTGTGGGCGCCATCGGACATTTTCCATCGGATTTTCCGACACACAAAGTTGGAGAGCAGGAGATAAAATTTTCCGACAACAAAATCCGATCGCGTCAATTCTGACCGTGTGTGGCCTGTTCTGACGCACAAAGTGCCACGCATGCTCAGAAGAAATTCCGACACGGGACAGCTCCTTCTGGTAAACTTAGCGTTCGCAATGGATACAGCACTTTCGTCATGCTGCAATGTTCAAAATGGTTTAATACAGCGCACTCTCTTCTTCTTTATAATGTGACAAGAATTAAGTCGTTTTGCTGCTCATATTCACACACACTTCTCACAAACTTTTATTTGTGTTTTTTTAGTGGGATTCCATGAATATATTGTTATTAGTTGTCACATCTGACAGTTTTATATTTTTTTTATTTTTTATTTTTTGGATTTTCAGCCTTTTTTTTTCTTTAATGTTTGGATTTTTGCCAAGGTTGATCTTTGTTCAATGTTATTTTTATTTTTACTCCCGAATATTTTTGTGTGTGTTTTGTGTGTCAAGTTACCCCAACACCATTGATATCTTTTATTATTTAATCTCAAGGAGATTGTTTGGTGTTGGTGTCCCTTGTTCATTTCACATTGTATATTTGAAATGTACCTGAATCCTCACAAACCAACTGTCCTTTTTGAAGTAAAACACATAGGAGAGTATAATTCAAAACAAAAATCCTTTATTAAGGGATCAGAACCAAACAAAGAGGAAGGCAACACTGGATCAACAGGAGAAATTAGCGAAGCCTGGGACCCCCACGGCAGACATCAATTCTTCAACATCAAAATTGGTGGCCTGAGGAGTCCATATGTAAGGGAGGCCAGTCTGGTCCAGAATTCGCAGAGATCCGGATAGCAGCAGATGACATCTGTGTCCCCAGGCTGTGGTACCACAAGAGGCTGCATTTTTTGGTCGACCAGACTGAACCCAGGGCAATCACTGTCTGGTCTTCCTTCCACGCTTCCTTTCGGGCTGTGGCTGTGCAGTTGGAGATGTGGCAGGAGGAGGAGTAGGACCTGGAGGAGGAGGAGGACTGGGGGGACCTGGAGGAGGACTGGGAGGACCTGGAGGAGAGGGAGGAGGAGGAGGAGGACCTGCAGGAGGAGGAGGAGGACCATCCCCAAGATGTGTGTGAGGTGTAATTTGGCCCCTCATACCTTTCTCCAGAGCCTCCGATATGAGGGCCTCACACAAGACTTTTTGGCCCTCCTCCATCCTCTGCATTTTATAGGCTATGAAGGCAGCAATGTTCTCCTCCATGGTGTGGGGTGCTCCCAGGACCTCTGTAGCCCTCCAAAAGAATGCTATAGCAGCCTCCTCTAGGGTACTCCTCCTACTACCACTTTCTCTTTTCAGGGGGGGTGGAGGGACCTTGATATCAGCCAGCCGGCTCGGCCCGGCCACCTCCTGGCTGAGACTTCCCTGTGTATGAAAAAGGGACATGGTTGTAATGTTTTGCATCATCAATCACAATCCTAAATTAGTACTCCCAACTAACATCTAGTTAACATCATTGATTGGACAAGCAGAAATATTTAGAGGAATGGTATACCTGGCTCAATCTGGGCTCCTCCACATGTGACCTGGAAGGCCCAGATTGGGCGTCAGAAGCCTCAGCCGGGGGGGGAAGGAAGCGTGGAAGGAAGACTGGAGAGTGATGGCCTGGGTTCAGTCTGGCCTGCCAGAAAGTGCAGCCTGTCATAGTACAACATCCTGGGGACATAGATGTCATCTGGTGCTCCGGGTCTCTGTGAATCCAGGACTTTCTTGCGCTCCCTCAGATATGTGCTCCTCAGGCCACCAATGAAAATCTTTAAATAAGTGATGTCTGCCGTGGGGATCACCTGCTTCACAATTTCACACAATTGCTCCAGTGCTGCCTTCCTCTTTGCTTGGTTCTTGAAATGGGGGTGGGTAAACTCCCACAGACAGGACAGCTCACTTAGCATCTCTACGAATACTGACATGAAGTCATTGTCTTTCATTAAGATATCCATGTTCACTGCAAGACACAACACAAGACAAAGCCTAATGTCAGACAAAACTCTCCTAATCTTGTTACAATATAGGCCTCAATCTAGAAGCAGTATAGGCACAAGTTTGTCTCTTACCTTCATTCTTACGATTGGCGCGTCCAATGCTCCTTCCTCCGCTCACAGATCGTACGTAATACGCACGCGTGTTACGCTTTATACACACTGCGCATGCGTGTAACTCCGCCCGCCCCTGACGTTCTTTCTAGTCTATTCCCCGCCCCTTTTTGTTCGGCGCAGTGGGTGAAGAGCACATGGCGGAGTTACAGCAGGTGCGTGCTAATTCTAGCAATGAGGAGGAGGAGGAGGAAAGGCCGGATCCAGGCACGTCCCGATCCAGAAGGAGACGTTTTAAGGCCACAAATATGTCGTTTGGGGAGATGTTGGAGATGGTCGACATCATGAAGAAGTCCGACTATGACGGAAAATATGGGCCTTACCCCAACCCGAACATCCGAAAGGCCAAGATCATGGCGAAAGTGGTCAAGAGTCTTGAGAGGAATTTCGGGGTACGAAGATCGAAAGATCAGCTCAGGAAGCGGTGGTCGGACCTGAAGTTGAGAGAGCCAGAGCAGTACCGAAAGATCCGGAGAGTGCTGCAAAGAAGTAAGTAGTTGTGCTGTGTTCCTATTCTTTCTGTCTTTATTCCGTTCGTTCTGCTCCATATGCTTTTATTAATTGTAACGTTTAAAAGGGCAACTTTAATGTTCATGGGCCCATTATTTGTTCGTATCAAACATTTTTCTTTCGGCCTCTAGAACACCATTGTTTAGGCCATATGCATTTCCACACATTTTTTGGGGCCTACTTGGATGCCAAATATTTGTTTGTGTAGATGGGTTTGTTACTAGAATGAAATGCCAACTAGATTGTGTGTAAGGAGAGGACACTGAGCAGCTGTTTTCACATCTGGACACTGGAGCACTAGTGTGGGACACAAGAACACCATTTTTATTAGGGGGGGCACACAGGTGCTCCAGTGTATACTATAGGGGGGGCTACATCTGTGAAGCTTGTACCAAACAGGTAAAGTATTGCAGGTTGACAAAGGACACTAAAAAATATACATCTTGGAACTCGGCTAAAATAGACAATTGTACCCCACTTCCAAGCAATGTTTCCTATTTCTTGTTCTGCCATCAAATATCTGTGTGCTAAGTATACCATTTTTGTTTTACATAGGGGAGAAAAAACTCGGAGGACACCCCTCATCCCAGGAGAACACAGACCCCCCACCTCTGGAAGAAGGGGAAATACCGCAAACACAAGATGCTGAGCAGGAGGAAGAAGAAGACGTGGTGGAGATTGGCACTACAACAGGTGAGTGTCTGCGACCACAGGCTCAGGTAAAAGAGATGGATGGTGGCAGATTTTTGAGACCTTTTTTTTTGTTCTTTATCTCTTTTTAGGTGATCGTGATGTGAGGGATAGAGAACGCTTTACTTCTGAAAGTGCCCAGATCCTGATCGGGGAGATCATGGGGTGTAATGCCGAACTGCAAAACATCAAGCAAAAAATCAATGATGTTATTAAAAAAAATAATAACATCATTGATGTTTTGGGGCGAATTTAAACCCCACAAAATCACCTGTTTTATTATTGTGGTCCAATCTTCCAAAAATGTTTTCAATGTTTAGAAAAGCCAAATTTGGAGGATGCACACAGTGTGCCAACATGTGCTATCTGCCATCACGGGAGATCAATGGACGCGTTTTGGGGGTGCAACCCCTTCCTCAATTATAAAGTCGCGTTGAGGAAGGGCTTGCTCCCCCAAAACACGTCCCTTGATCCCTCCTGATGGCAGATAGCACATGTTGACATTCGTAAATTGGTGTGCATCTTCCAAATTTGGCTTTTCCAGGGGTGATTTCCCCCCATCTGAACGCTATATCAAACCCAGTTCCTAAATACTGATGTCTGATATAGCCTTCAGGTTTTACCTAATGTGAACTTTGTAAGTTCAAGTTTTTTGGCTTTCTTGTTGGTTTTACACAGGCCTGTTTTATCTGAAATGGATATTTCGATTTTTGATAATGCTACTGCAAAAATTGTTATACAACAAACATGTTGGTTTGTTTTAAAAACCTTTCGTAAATGCACATGTGATTGTGCAGGTATAAAAAAGTGCCTTACTCAAGAATGTGTGGATTATTGTCTCAACACTACAACACTTTTGGGGTGATGTGATTGCTGTTTTATGCAAAAATGGGGGTTATTTCCTAAGGGCAAATACACTTTGCACTACAAGTGCAGGTTCAGTGCAGTTGCAAGTGCACTTGTAGTGAAATGTGTTTTTGCATTTAGGAAGTACCAGCCAACACTGTTTTTTATAAGGTTACCCAATCACGACATTTTCTGCACTCAACACATTTCTGTCAGGGTCAGCTAAAACAAACACAAGCAGTAAATGTCCACAAAGAATTTCTTTTGGTTGTTTTTTATTTGAAAAAAGTTTCACAGATTGTCTGGCATATTGATAGCCCCCCTACCTGCAAAGAACTCCAGGTAGCGTAACCGGACATCAAGGGCACTCAGGGAGGGCAAGCCAGGACGGCCACTTTCAAGCGCCGTCAGTGTTGATGGATTTGGGATTCCGGCCTCAGGCCCAACTGAGCCAGCATAGTTGGCTGAATGTTTTCTTAAAAAATTATGGAGAACACAGCAGGCAAGTATTATATGGTTCAGTTTATACTCCGCCATATGGATGGGTGTCAGAAATAATCGGAACCGGCTGGCCAGGATTCCAAATGTGTTCTCCACCACTCTTCGGGCTCTGGCCAGCCGGTAATTAAAAACACTCTGTTCCGGGGTGAGGGTCCTCATCGGGAATGGCCGCATCAGGTGGTCCCCCAGCGCAAATGCTTCATCAGCAACAAACACAAATGGGAGACCTTCAACATTGTCCTCTGGAGGTGGCAAGTCCAAGCTGCCATTCTGGAGACGCCTGTAGAACTCCGTCTGGGCGATCACTCCACCATCGGACATCCGGCCATTCTTCCCCACGTCCACATACAAGAACTCGTAATTAGCCGACACCACCGCCAACATCACTATACTATTAAACCCCTTGTAATTATAATAGTACGACCCCGAGTTGGGTGGTGGGACGATGTGGACGTGTTTCCCATCAATTGCCCATCCGCAGTTAGGAAAGTCCCACCGCTGGGCAAAGTGGGAGGCCACAGTCTGCCATTCCTGTGGCGTTGAAGGAAACTGTTGAGGAAAAAACAATAAACATTACTATTTTTTCACAGAAACATGGCAAGCAGATTAGACACAAACATTATGGGGCAACCTCCAGATAGCATTTATTAAGGGGAATTTAACAACAACAAAGTATAAGGTACACCTATCATATTCCCCCTCCCCCCCTCATGGGCCATTTCTAACATTATAGGGGGGGGAACTCTTGGACAGGTAACCCTCTTCACTTCATTGAGAGATGAATGCCTAAATAATGGGTATTACTTGGAACAGCCCCTCCTTAGTTACACTATTGGCAGACCACTGGACAGGAAAGAAGTGTCATAATACAAAGATATAAATACACACTGTACACATTTGAGCACATTTGAACATTCTGCTATTACCTATCTAGATAATAATAGGATACAAAAACTTTAAACAGTACCATTGGAAAGTATACAGGCAGGCCCTTGCACTACATGCTTTGGGGAATTCATCCATACATCTGACCAGTAAAGAGGTGGGTATAGTGTGTATGGGTTTGGCAAAGTCAGCAGATAGCTGATTGAGGATAGAGAATTGGGATCAGCTGACTTAGCAGTTGGGGAAGGGAGGGTTACAAAAAATTTGGGGACACCACAAAAAAACCCTCTGGCACTCTGCCTGAATTTAAATAAAAAATAACATTTCAAAACATTTTAGGGGGTGTTTGGGGTAAAGTACTACTATAGAGCTGATAAAATACATTGTTAAGTGACTACATGAGGTGAATATAAGGCAGGAGACACCATGCTGGAGAGGTTATTGAAGGGCAAATATGTATGAAGGACCTAAAATAATAATTACATAACAATCCAGCATGCATGAGAACAAAGGGGACATTCACGGCATATTACAATCATGGTAATTAGGGAATGAGGAAAGAAATACAAGATATTATCAAACATTAAATACAATAAAATGTGAGATAAAAGGATAAAAATCTTACCTTCATATAGTCCTTCTGCAGGACCTGGATGATGGCAGAACAGGTCTCTGGGATAATGATCCCCAGAGCCTGGGGGGAGATGCCTGTCGAGAACTTGTGGCCAAATACCGCAAGGTAGCGACCAACCTCTGCTCCGCAGTGATGGCTTGCCTCATGCAGGTATCCTGCCTGCTGATATAGGGGGTCAGCGAAGCCAACAGACGGTGAAACACGTGGTCCGTCATCCTAAGAAAGTTCCTGAAATCATCAGGATTATTCTCACGGATCTCACGGAGCAAAGGCATATGAGAGAACTGGTCATGCTGAAGCAACCAATTCTTGGTCCATGAACTCCTCCCCACCCTGTTCATGGACTGGACTTGTGTCAAGGTCAGGACCCCAACACCAAGCCCCCGCACAGCACGAACTCTACGAGGAGTACGCATATGAAACATGGCTAGAAAACGGTCGGCTGCTCAGAACGAAGTAACAGAACGCACTGAAGAACAGCAAGGCCTGTGAAGAGCGACCTGAAAACCAGTAACGAACGAACAAGAATACAATGACAACCTAAAGTCACGCGGAACTTGCTTGCACGCACTGAAGAGCAGATACAAACCCACAAGCACAAACTGAACGGCAGAAAACGATCTGAAAGCCACGAGTCTGAAAAAGCGTGAATCGTCTCTCACCAAACTTTTACTAACACGAGATTAGCCAAAGGAGCCCAAAGGGTGCCGCGCTTGGTTCTGAACCGGCCTTTTCTAGTCTCGTCGTACGTGGTGTACTTGACCGCGTGGTTGTCGATCGGAAATTCCGACAACTTTGTGCGACCGTGTGTAGGCAAAACAAGTTTGAGCCAACATCCGTCGGAAAAAATCCTAGGATTTTGTTGTCGGAATGTCCGAACAAAGTCCGACCGTGTGTACGCCCTATTAGTGTAGGACTCATTAGACAAGAAGACACTTGATGTCAGAAATAAGTTTACATAAATTTAGTAAAAATATAAAAAACAGCAGGATTTGTGCTTTGTTCTTTTTTGTATGGTAATAAAAATGATGCATTTCATTTTTTTACCAGCGCACCTGCCTAATAAATGGTATGGAAAGTGGATTTCAATATCTATTTTCTGGTATACTCCACAATATTGTGCTGTATTATTACTCAATACTGTGGCCTGCATTTTGTGACCCACTAATAAAATATAGACCACAGTATTAGGCCTGCAAAATCCTATGGATTTCTCTTTGCTTAATAAAGCATAGAGAACTCTTTAAATAGAGGAGAGATAATCGCATGACTTTGCTAACCTATGCTTAGATTTTTCCAGGCAGGCAAGTGAGCACAAAGATTTCTGAAGAATGAAGCAGTTTCGTTTCATTATTTTTTATTGAAATTTTCATATTAACAACAGTATAACAGCACATCCGTATACAGTTACAAGTATCATTCCTTAGTTCTTTCTGTAATTGCATCCAACACGTAATTCTACATATCACGGTGTACACTTTATAATAACTTTTAACTGGGTTAAATTGAGTATTACTAACTTTTTTCTTATATTCACAAGAATGGGGTAGGGACTGGGAGCCTCCCCCCCAGGCACCCCATCTGGGAAGAAACTGTGTCCGGAGAGGTACCCCCCCCCATGTTCCGCAGTATAGTCCAGTTGATAGAACAATTGTTTCTTGGGATTCCCAATTTCACTCCATATTTTGCATTGTAAATACTTATGAATACTGGTGCAATGTAACATAGAATTGCTAACGAAGCTCAACATAAAAAAAATGAAGTCAAATATATGGTTAAGTATTTAAGCTTTCACTTAAGACGTCATTACAGATTAAAGAAAAAATGAGAAGAAAGGAAGGAAAAATAAACACAAAAACTATAAAAATTATAAAATAAAGAAACGTAAAACCAAACATAAGATTGCATTGACAACATCTTACCACCAAATAATAGTATAGCTATTATGTCTATACCAGCTTATCAATGAGAAGTCTCTGGAACTCTTGAGCGCCATGGAGCCCATTCACTCTGTAATTTTGCCATTGAATTAACTGAATAAGCGAAAAAATTTTAATATTGGTAGTGGGTATTCACTCTGAGTATTACTTCACTAATATTTGGTATATTATTTGATTTCTATTTTGAAGTGATGGATAAACGTGCTGCTATTAATATGTGAGTAGTTATATGTCTGTAATTTATAGGTATTTTATCTATTCCTAAGTTGAGAAGAGCTAATGCAGGAGTGGGAGAAAGGACAATTCCAGTGGTTTTTGTTAGTAGAGAGAAAACCGAGTTCCAGAAGCTTCTTACGGATTTACATTCCCACAATATGTTAAATATCGTTCCCTTACTGCCTCAATTCCGCCAACATTGTGTATCGGAGCTATTAAAGATTTGTGAGATTCTCATCGGTGTTAGGTAGCTTCTATATAGCAATTTAAGGGATGTATCCCGTGGTTAGTACAGTGGGAATATATATGGTTAGCTTGAATAGCTTTGTTCCACTCAGATAAAGCAAAATTACTCTTAAGGTCTCTTTCCCAGTTTAGCATGCTAGCAGTTTTAGTTTGACTATGTGTGTTTTGCAAATATTTGTAGAACCATGTAAGACCTTTAGGTTTGTTGAAAGAGGTAGATATATATGTCCACACTTCAGGGTTGTGGCTAAGAAAGGAGTTTGGATATTTGATATGATAGTGGTGTAGCTGGATAGTTGCGTATGTAGGTGTTGTTGGAGTTTGAGCTAAGGGATAAGGTATTCATATATGCCTAAGGAAATTACTCTCTTTTGTATGGCTTTGCTGCTATCAGCTTTTGCATTAGCTGTTTTCCATGCTTTGACCGTTGCATTTATAGAGGGAAAGTTGGGATGAAACAGTGGTCTGTTTGTTAATGTGGCTAATAGAAGTGAAGGTTGGTCTCTTTGTTGTACTATTGCTTTTTCTATTTGCACCCACAATTTGTCTGATGACTGGTTGAACCAAGATTTGGCCTGGTCCAGAAGCGCTGCTACATAGTAATTGCGTATATTGGGGAAACCCATTCCACCTTTCTGTCTTTGTTTTTGTAATGTAGAATATGAAAGTCTTGCTATTTTACCAGCCCATATAAATTTCCTTAGTAGTTTATCAGTTGTGATAAAAAAGTGATCAGGCAAAATGATCGGGATAGTGCGGAAATAATATAATATTTTTGGCAGAACAGTCATTTTAAAAGCAGCTATCCTCCCTATCCATGAGAGTTCATGTGAGGAGATATGTTCAAGGTCATTTTTTATTGTGTTTATTAAGGAGGGGTAGTTATGGTCATATACAGAGGTAGAAGGGTAGGAAAGATTTATCCCTAAATATTTCAAATATTTGTGGGCCCACACAAAAGGGAAATCAGATTTTAACTTTTTAAGGTTAGGGTTATTAATGTGTATAGGGAGAATCGAAGATTTGCTGATATTTAGTTTATAATATGATATTTTCCCAAAATCATTAAGAATTTGTTGAGTTCTGTCAAGAGATGTGGTTGGTGAAGTTAGTGTCAGTACCACGTCATCAGCAAATAGTCCTATCCTGTGATCCACGCCCGAAACCCTAATGCCCTTGATAAGAATGTCCTTTCTTATTGTCTCCGTCAGGGGTTCCATCACCAGCGAAAAAATCAGTGGCGATAGAGGACAACCCTGGCGGGTCCCATTTGTTATACGGAATTTATCAGACATGGCGTTAGAGGTATAAACCAGAGCAGTTGGGTCTGTATAGAGTGCTGAGATAGATGAAAGGATAGGACCATTAAGACCGAACTTAGCAAGTGTCACTGATAGGTACCCCCAGTGGACCCGATCGAACGCCTTTTCGGCGTCTAGTGTCAGGAACACTGTGGGCACCTTTCACGTTTCTGCTATTTTGAGGAGGTTGTACATTCTACGAGTTCCATCCGGGGCTTGTCTTCCTTTTACAAAGCATACTTGATCTTCTTTGATTAGGTAAGGGGTTACTTCCACTAAGCGGTTAGCTAAAATTTTGGAATATATTTTTAAATCTGTATTGAGCAGGGATATGGGCCTAAAGTTTTGTGGGGCATCTGGTTTTTTCCCTGGTTTGGGGAGGGCTACTATAACTGCTTGGAGCATTTCTTCCGGAAATATGCTGTCAGTAGTGGCTTTTTGGAAGAGCTTATTCATATATGGCACTAAAATACTGGAGAAAGCTTTATAATACTCTGCCGAGAAGCCATCGGCGCCTGGTGATTTGTTGTGGGGTAGGGATTGAACAGCTAGGGTAATTTCCTTATCTGATATTGCAGAATTTAAGTAAATTATTTGGTCACTGTTTAGGGAAGGGAGATTAACCGATTGAAGAAAAGCATTAATTCCTCTGTCGGTGGGTTGTGTCATTGAGGGGTCTTCTTTCAAATTATATAGTTGTTTATAGTACCTACGGAATGCGTTTGCTATGTCCTTGGGGTGGTATACTGCTTGTGACGTAATAGGATCTATAATGTAAGAGAGGTTAGATTTCTGTTGTTTTTTGCGGATATAGGCCGCTAAAAATTTGCCAGCCTTATTTCCTTGGGTATAGTGTGTAGCTCTAAATTTTTGCATACATATTTGATGTTCTGAAATTAAGTAATCCCTCACCTCTTGTCTAGTTTGAGTTAGCTCTGTGTTTATCTGGGAGGAAGGATTTGCTTTGTGCTGTTGTTCGAGAGATGTAAGTTTAGCCATTAATGTGGTAAATGTTTTTATTTGCTCTTTATTTCCCGTGATGCTATTTGTAAGAGTAGGCCTCTGCTGAATGCTTTGTGTGTACACCACAACGTGAAAATATTCGTATCCGGAGTGTCATTAAATTGAAAGAACTCTTTGATCCGATCACGCAAACCATCCCTGTGTTTAGGATTGTTCAGAATAGATATATTGTTTCGCCACAGATGTATAGGTGACGCTGCATTTTTTCTTTAATCGAGAGGGAAATGGGAGCGTGATCGGACCAAGTAATTGGATGAATTTTAGCAGATAATGCATTGTTAAGACAAGCTAGGTCAGCTACAAATAAGTCGATTCTTGAATAAGACTTATGAGGAGCTGAGTAGTAAGTGAAATCTCTTTCTCCTGAATTGACGCAACGCCATACATCATACAGATTAGAAGAGTGTAAAAAGGATTGAATTTCAGTACGCGTAGATTTTCGTGGGGATGAGCAGTCTAGTTGTTTGTTAGGAACACAGTTGAAATCCCCACAATATAATACTAAGCCTTTTTTGATGTTCTCAACCTTTTTTTTGAGGGCATTCAAGAAAGACATCTGTCTGCAATTCGGGGCATATACATTAATGATAGTATACATAGTATTGTTTAATTCACAAACCAGTATAATATATCTTCCCACCTTATCACTTACTATTTCCTGCAAATTAAATGCTACATTCTGGTTAATAGCGATCATCACCCCTCCCTTTTTCTTTGGGCCTGAAGCCGTGAAAATATGGGGAAATTTTCTGTCCTTACATATAGGGTGTTTCTGCTGGACAAAGTGAGTTTCTTGGATGCATAACACATCGCTTTTTAAGGATTTCGCTTGTTGCCACATAGCCCTCCTTTTGAAAGGACTGTTGAGACCATGAGCGTTTATAGTCACAAAATTAAGAACCATTGGTCTGTAGGGGAAAATTCTTTTGTGTAGATACGATCAAAATTTGAGTTGTGGAGCAGTACAAGAGGGTACCTGTGATTAAAGTTGTCATGACCTTGAGTGAAGGGTGCTCGTTCAAGAGGAGTGGTTGCACAGAAGAATTAGATTCCAGATTGTTGTCACCAGATTTGCCGTGGGTGGTTGTCGGTGGTAGAATAAAAAAGAGAAGATGAAAAACGTCAACATTCAAACAAAAAGCAAAACATAAAAAATTGAGGAGATTTTCCTCATAGTGCGAGTAAAATCGCATAGAAACACCTGGGGGTACAGGCTCCTACTAGCCAGCTTCGACCCTTGATCTAGGTGAGCAAACATCAAGTGTGTAGATAATTTCTAATGCATGAGAGATCATTCAAGTATCGTTGCCTGATTTCCATTCTGGGGATATACCTCTAGGGGTTTTGGGGGTAAGGGTGTCTTCTTCTTCAGTTGGGAGAAGCCCCCATTTTCTTGTAAGTTGAAGGCCCTCTTCCAGAGATCTAATGGTGTATGTACGACCATCTTTAGTGACAAGGAGTTTCGTGGGGAAGCCCCAAGAATATGGAAGTTTGTTATTGTGTAGTAACTTTGTTAGTGTTAGTAACTATTTTCTTGCCAGCATTGTGTGCTGGGATAGATCCGCATATCTAACAATACCGGAGTAAGGATTGGGTAATGGGGAGTTTTGTCTCGCAAAGCGCATTAAGTCATCCATGACATGGAAGAAGTGTATGCGAGCTATGACGTCACAGGGTATTTTTTCTGGTAGGTATTGCGGCTTAGGTAGTCTATGGGCCCGATCTACAGTAATTTCCCCGATTGGCGTGTCTGGGAGCAGGTCTTGAATTAGTTGCTGAACATAGTTCCTGAGTTCAGAGGGAGGTACAGATTCCGCTACCCCTCGCAGTTTTATATTATTTCTGCGGGACCTGTCCTCTAAATCCGCCATTTTGTTTTTTAGGGCTTCCAACTCATCATCTTTTTCATTGTGGGCGTCCACTAACTCATTATGTGCTGTTGTAAATTCTGCCATCTTGTCTTCTACGTGGCTAACTCTCTCCCCAATTTCAGTGATATCTGTTTTTAATTGTGATATGCATTCCATGAGATCCCTGTGCATGGACCCCCATAATGAGACCAGCATCTCTTTCATTGTAGTGTCACTTAGGGGCTGACCAGACGTTGGGAACTCCTGGATCTGCTCAATAAACTCAGTAGTGCTGTTATGGGATGTATAGTCCTCCTCATTTCTTTCCCCTGCATATGTATGGGCAGAGGAACGCTTAGGGGCTGCTTTTTGTGGGCTTTGTGATGGGGTATTGCAGGTGGAAGAGCGGCTGCTGTGGCCTGGAGAAAAGGATGGAGGTCTGCTATCTTCTCTCCCTTTCCCTCTGAGGTCAGTCTGCCTGGCGCGCAGCTGCCTGTGAGCGGTGGCGCCATCTTGGATCTCCGGCGTGTTAGCCGACGGATAAAAGTCCATCAATTTGCGGGGTCCCCCTGGAGGTTTTCTCTTACCCATCGCTGGATCGATGTTGTGGGGTTCTCTGGCGCTTTCAGAGTGTGTTTACCGGCTGTTGTAGTCGCTATATACGGGCCGGTGCAGCTGGCTAGCATGGAGCTCTCTCCTTATGCGGCCATCTCCTCCGGCTGCTGGCCACGCCCCCGAATGAAGCAGTTTCATACTCAAGTACAAACTAGAGATCAGGTTAGGTAGCAATCATGATAAATGATGCCCTGACTAACAAGACACAAGTCCTGTTGGACTCCTGTCCAAAATGACAGCTCCCTGCCTGGCAGCTGAATGTCAAGAAACTAGTTGGGGATGCTGGCTGACATCATTGACCAATTATGTTCATGGTCATGTTTTGTCAATGATTTTATGCAATGTGCCAGCTGTCCTGTTTACAATGTGAAATAAGCCTGGGGACTACTGAAAGTAATGATATTGCCACAAAATAAATTACTTTTGGCTGCGCCAATTGGAGGTTCGTGCAGACGGGTGAACTGGCCAAATCTAGCCAATTAGTTCAACCATTTGGTGAACTACGAACAGCCTGATTGATAGAAAAACCTTTTGTAAACATATTTTTATAGATGGATAACATAATAAATGACCAAGATAGTAAAACAGATGAGAACTCATTGATTCCACTCTGAGAAGGTAAAATTAGGATCATCAAAACCCATGCATTTAGTTGAATAAACGGGACAAAAAAATATAATAGTTTTAGGCCCTATCCATTTGTTTCCACATAAACTATTTGGTGGTGTATTTTGCTTTAGTCTTAGGTTTTTAAGACAATGGAAAAATAGTAACTCAAAATTACTATTCAAATGTATTATATGTTCAAATAGTAAATTGAAACATAAGACAAGGAAGTTAAATTCGCACTTTTGCTCCTTTTTTGGCTACTGTCTAAATAAACCTCAAAAACAAAAATACTTCAAAAACATAAATATAAAAGTGTTGCGCTATATCAAAACAATGTTGGTCTAAATTGTTGGGTTCAATGTGGCTGTGAAAAAGTGCTCATTAAGAAAGTTCCAAAACAAAAAGTGTCACCAGCAGCCACCCAAAGTGTAAAAATGTGCTTGCTTAGCAGACTACCATGACCCACTTTACACTTTACAGTCATGTAATGCATGAGGAATCACTGCAGGGCTGCCGCTCTACTTACTCCAGTGCTCTCCTGACATCTAGGTCTCCGCCACTAGAAAAAACAACCAAACCTCCACGGGGGGGTATTCATGTACAAAGAGAAGAAAGGTGCTTCTCCATGGTGCAATAATAGCTGGTACCGTATTTATTGAATAATTAAAAACACTCACATAGGTATAAAAAAAAAGTGCATGTACAGTTCATAAAATCACCAAGTCAGCAAAAAAACCTCTAGTTCCGGGAAAACAAATGTATTCATCAGTTTAGGCCAATATGTATTCTTCTACATATTTTTGGTAAAAAAAAATGAGCAATAAGCGCATATTGTTTGGTTTGCGCCAAAGTTATAGAATCTACAAAATAGGGGATAGATTTATGGCATTTTTACTAGTAATGGCGGCGATCTGCGATTTTTAGTGGGCCTGTGACATTGCGGTAGACAGATCGGACACTTTTGACAATTTTTTGGGACCAGTGACATTTATACAGTGATCAGAGCTAAAAATAGCCACTGAATACTGTATACATGTCACTGGCAGGAAAGGGGTTAACACTAGGGGGTGATCAAGGGGTTAAGTGTGTCTCAGGGAGGTGTTTCTAACTGTGGGGCAGTGTAGTGACTGGGAGTAGAGAGACATCGCTGTTTCTAATCACTAGAAACAGCAGATCTCTCTCCTCTCCCTGATAGAATGGGGGATCTGTCTGTTTACATTGACAGGAGCGATCGCAGGTGCCCAGCAGACATCGCAGCTGTCAGGCACGTGCATCAGCTCCTATGTCACATGGTGGGCTCACGCACCTTTCAAGTTTGTTTAAAGGGCTGACTTACAGCTACAGCAATTTGCTCAGGAGAGCCAACCTGCCACAGTATAATGACCGCGGCATGTCAGGTAGTGGTTAATGCAATGCGAGACTCTGTTTACAAATGGTGGACTATAATAGTAGCAGATTGCACATCCACCCAGTGCCCAACCATCACTGCGTAGCTGGTGGATAAATGCTGAAGTATTGGGATGCAATGTCTCTCTAGGCTCATTACTGTTTGCCCCCCATCCTCCCTACATGGCAACCATGTATGCATTGGCTGCTGGATCTCAGATCAGATCTCAGACTCCGCAGCATACTTTTAATGTGTGGAAATGCCATGGCAGCACATAAAGTGACATCAGTTGTTTGCATATGCTGGCAGGTTGAGGTCCAACTGGAATGTAGGTAAAACTTGTTCCTCACCCACCCCTACCCTCATGGAAATGTAATGCACAAACACACAGAAAAAAAAATTATATATATATATATATATATATATATAGTTACACTTATACACTTATAGTACAGTTATCTTTAAATGCCCCTTCCTCCAGGTACCTCTCCAAGTCCTTCCCACCTTGTCCATGGAAAGGCCTTCTATTATTTATTGCAGTGGCAGACAGACTTCCTATGGGGATGAAGGGAGATATTGGTGCACATGTGTTAAAGAACCAGACCATTACTGTATCTGTCAGTATGACAATACAGGTATTTTTTGATTGTCCATATTTCGTGCTTGAATAGAAACATTTTTGATCTGTAAATGCCACAAGCAGAGGCTTTGTGAGGAAGATTCCTCCTATTTATTGTTCAAACTTACTTGTAAAGCATCAATGAGCTGCTTCACACTTCCAGACAAAAATGAAGACATGTTTTTAGAAAATGTTATTTTTAGTCAGTGATTGTAAGATAACTAATATGTATAATCTCAACACTATTTTATTTGATTGAAGATCAAACAATAATAATGTAGATTATGATAAAACTGTAAAGATTATTGTTTCAAAGTGCAGGAAATTTTTCATGCAGTTATGAAGACTTCATACATATAAAGCAACTCATGCAGATAGAGTCAATAATATGTACAGAAGAAAGGTTTTCATTAATTTCATTAAAAGTAGGTACAGACACTTAAATCTCTTTCCAGGGATCACAATAGGAATATAAAATCAGCTTCATAATGCGTTTAAAAATTAATTCTGGTATTATATATCTTTAGTTTTCTGCTGTAATTCCAAAGAGCTAAACATCTGCATCTAATTTAAATTTGAAATAGCAAGGAGCTAAGAAACCTGTTTTAACCTTTGCAAATTAAAAGGGCTGTGTTTTAACTGCCTTGAACACATGTGAATGATATCACCATTTTAAATAGGCTTTAATCCTTTGGTTTACAACTGTAATACTTGCATACTACTTTGATCATTTAATTTTCATTTCTAAATTGTTATTGAAGGCAGTGCTCTACAGCACATCCAGATGACTCATACCGCTTTTTTTTTCAGAGGGTCTTGCGTTTTTAGACTAGATAAAGCATTCATTCATTTTTATCTGCATTAAATGATCTTGCTTGTAACAACACCTTAGTACAATTTGTAAAATCTTTTTAGAGTGGTTCCAAAATCATAATAGGTTTATTTTCATGCATTCCCTGCATTAAGGTTAAAAAAAAATCCCAGTAACAGCAGGGCCCCTCCCCCCAAATACTTACCTTAGGCACCAGTGAGAGCCATTGACTCTTACTGCTGTCAATCAAATTCTATGAGCAGACAGCGGAGGGTATGGCTGAGCTGTGCTGTGTGTGTCTATGGACACACATGGCTTAGCTTGGGAGCAAGCCCCTATGTCTCCCCCATAGCAAGCAACTTGCTATGCAGGTAGACACAGAAAAGGGGAGCAAAGAGAGCCAGCAGGGGACCCCAGAAGAGGAAGTTCAGGGCTGCTCTGTGCAATACAATTTCACAGAGCAGGTTCGTATAACATGCTTTTTATCAAAGGTAAAAAAAAAAATATCCTTCAGAACCACTTTAAATCTAGCTCACAGCATTTTCATAAAATAATATAGAACAAATAGGAAGTGCCCAAGCATCATGTGACGCCTTTATATAATCTTGGTTAAAAATAGTAAAATCTGGTACTAACAAACATACTTTATATACATTTTATATGACACAAAATAGCTTCCTGAAGAGACCTGCTCAACCTCTGCACAGAAGAAATCCCTGTAGTGGACCCTGTTAGAGCATGCAATCATTGTCTCTAGCAAGCATTACCACTAACCAGTTTCAAGGGCAAATCCTCCCTATCAGAGCTTTGAAGAGGACGGTTGGCCTTGAAACCAGTCAGAAATGTTTACCTAAAATACTCTGAAGCCCGAAAAATGTTGTAATTGCAAATAGGTTGCTTATTTGATTCCTAATCAAAATGGTGAACTTGTAGCTTATAATTTGGACCATACTTTATCATTTTACGAAGGGCTTAATGAAATGAATGATTGGCACCAGATTATCATACATAATATGTAAAGAAATATATTTATTAATACATTATTAAACATTTGATTTATGTCTTAGAGCCAGTTTTTTTTTAGCTTTACTATGATGCTATAAAGGTCTTGGAAACTGCTCAAAGGATTGTGTAAAGAAAGCATCTAATGCCCTGTAAAAACGAACGGTTTTCCTGTAGGAAAAAACTCTGACGTTTTTTACAACGGAGTTCTGACGGAATTCCGCTCAAGCTGTCTTGCATACACACGGTCACACAAAACTCTGACCTTCCAGAACGCGGTGACGTACAAAACGTACGACGGGACTAGAAAATGGGGGTTCAATAGCCAGTAGCCAATAGCTTCCGTCTTGTACTTGCTTCAGAGCATGCGCCATTTTTGGTGCGTCGGAACAGCAAACAGACAAGCGTTTTTTCCGATAGTAATTTGTTCCGTAAAAAAAAATATAGAACATGTTCTCTATCTAAGTCTGTCTGAATTTTCGAAGGATAAAGTCCGATGGGGCATACACACGGTTGGAACATACGATGAGAAGCTCCCATTGGACTCTTTCTGTCAGAAATTCCACTTGTGTGTACGTGGCATAACATTGACTGGTAACAAATGATATTTGCTGTCCTAAGTGTAGTGCACAAACTTAAATTCAAGGTGTTTAACACCTCTTGCCATACATAGAACAATAGAAAATTGTATAACAGTAATGCCTGGTACACACGGGCCGAATGTTGGGTGACATTGGCCAGTTTAATAAAAAACTTCCGACATTTGGTCTGTGTGTATGGCAGCCATTCTGACAGAAGCCATTTGGCCGACTTCTGTTGGAGGAGCATGCTGGAAAACCAGCAGTGTCTGGGTTCCAATCAGCGCTCTCAGCCAATGACCGTCCCCCTGTCAGAACACAACAGCTCAGCAGGGGAGATTGTTGTACTAACATCAGGCTGTTAGTACAGTGGCTGTGATCAGATCTGTCAGTTCATTTTTGTTCAACCCAGCAGGTTGATACATAAAAAAAAACATAATGCCCGTACACATGGTCGGACATTGATCGGACATTCCGACAACAAAATCCTAGGATTTTTTCCGACGGATGTTAGCTCAAACTTGTTTTGCGTACACACGGTCGCACAAAGTTGTCGGAATTTCCGATCGCCAAGAACACGGTGACATACACCACGTACAACAAGACTAGAAAAGGCCATTTCAGAACCAAGTGTGGCACCTTTTGGGCTCCTTTTGCTAATCTCGTGTTAGTAAAAGTTTGGTGAGAGACGATTCGTGCTTTTTCAGACTCGTGGCTTTCAGATCGTTTTCTGTGGTTCAGTTTGTGCTTGTGGGTTTGTATCTGCTCTTCAGTGCGTGCAAGCAAGCTACACGTGACTTTCATTAGTCATTGTGTTCTTGTTCATTCGTTGCTGTTTTTCAGGTCGCTCTTCACAGGCCTTGCTGTTCTTCAGTGCGTTCTGTTACTTCGTTCTGAGCAGCCGACCGTTTTCTAGACATGTGTATATGTACTCCTCGTAGAGTTCGTGCTGTGTGGGGGCTTGGTGTTGGGGTCCTCCTGACCTTGACACAAGTCCAGTCCATGAACAGGGTGGGGAGGAGTTCATGGACCAAGAATTGGTTGCTTCAGCGTGACCAGTTCTCTCATATGCCTTTGCTCCATGAGATCCGTGAGAATAATCCTGATGATTTCAGGAACTTTCTCCGGATGACGGACCCCGTATTTCACCGTTTGTTGGCTTTGCTGACCCCCTATATCAGCAGGCAGGATACCTGCATGAGGCAAGCCAACACTCCGGAGCAGAGGCTCATCGCCACCCTGCGGTACTTGGTGACGGGGAGAAGCCTGCAGGACTTGAAGGTCTCGACAGGCATCTCCCTCCAGGCTCTGGGGATCATTATTCCACAGACCTGTTCTGCCATCATTCAGGTCCTACAGAAGGAGTATATGAAGGTAAGATTTTTATCCTTTAATATCACATTTTATTGTATTTATTGTTTGATAATGTATTGTATTTCTTTCCTCATTCCCTAATTACCATGATTGGAATATGCTGTGAATGTCCCCTTTGTCCTCATTCATGCTGGATTTTTATCTAATATTTTTTGTCCTTCATACATATTTGCCTTCACTTATCTCCCCAGCATGGTCTACAGGCCCTATATTCACCTCATATAGTCACTTAAAGTGGTGTTCCGGCCGAAATTATACTTTTTAAATAAAAATACCCCTATAATACACAAGCTTAATGTATTCTAGTAAAGTTAGTCTGTAAACTAAGGTCTGTTTTGTTAGTTTATAGCATTAGTTTGTTATTTTATAAACTTACAGCAGGCCGTGGCCATCTTAAGTGTGGGCATCTGAAGCCAGACTGTATTTTTTCCTGGATCTCATCCTTGCAGATCTCGCACATGCTCAGTGCAGCACAAGCAGTGTAATAGGATTCAGGTCAGGTTTCCATAGCAACGGCAGTGTCAGAGGAAGTTGCCGCCACTTCCCAGAAGGCATTGCAAACAGGAAAGGATGCGATGGGCCATGGCCAGGGAGGAGGAAGTGAAAAATGAATATAGCAGATATACAGTAGGTGCTGAGAAAAAAAAATAAAAAAATATCCAATTCGTTTACAGTGCACAGTTTAGTGAGGGATGCTGAAGAGTTGTAAAAGTGGGTGGAACTCCACTTTAACAATGTATTTTATCAGCTCCATAGTAGTGCTTTACCCCAAACACCCCCTAAAATGTTTTAAAATGTGATTGGTGCTTTAAATTCAGGCAGAGTGCCAGAGGCTTTTTTGTTGGGGTGTCCCCAAATCATTTTTAACCCTCCCTCCCCCCAACTGCTAAGTCAGCTGATACCAATTCTCTATCTATCCTCAATCATCTATCTGCTGACTTTGCCAAACCCATACACACTATACCCATCTCTTTTGTGCTCAGATGTATGGATGGATTCCCCAAAGCATGTAGTGCAAGGGCCTGCCTGTATACTTTCAAATGGTACTGTTTAAAGTTTTTGTATCCTATTATTATCTTGATAGGTAATAGCAGAATGTCCAAATGTGCTGAAATGTGTACAGTGTGTATTTATATCTTTGTATTATGACACTTCTTACCTGTCCAGTGGGCTGCCAATAGTGTAACTAAGAAAGGTTCAAAGTAATACCCATTATTTAGGCATTCATCTCTCAATGAAGTGGAGAGGGTTACCTGTCCAAGAGCCCCCCCTATAATGTTAGAAATGGCTTATGAGAGGGGGTGGGGGAAGGGGAATCTGATAGGTGTACCTTATACTTTGGTGTTTAAAAATTCCCATTAATAAATGTTATCTTGATGTTGGCCAAGAAGGTTTGTGTCTAATCTGCTTTCCATGTTTTAATGTGCAAAAAGACTAATTTTATTTTTTTTTCCCCCACGGTTTCCTTCCACGCCACAGGAATGGCACTGTGGCCTCCCACTTTGCCCAGCGGTGGGACTTTCCTAACTGTGGAGGGGCAATTGATGGGAAACACGTTCACATCGTCCCACCACCCAACTCGGGGTCATACTATTATAATTATAAAGGGTTCAATAGTATTGTGATGTTGGCGGTGGTGTCGGCTAATTATGAGTTCCTGTATGTGGACATGGGGAAGAATAGCTGGATGTCCGATGGTGGAGTCATCGCCGAGACAGAGTTTTACAGGTGTCTCCACAATGGCAGCTTGGACTTGCCACCTCCGCTGCGCTGGGGGACCACCTTATGCGGCCATTCCCGATGAGGACCCTCACCCCGGACCAGAGGATTTTTAATTACCGGCTGGCCAGAGCCAGAAGAGTGGTGGAGAACACATCTGGAATCATGGCCAGCCGGTTCCGCCTATTTCTTACACCCATATGGCGGAGTATAAACTGAATCATATAATCCTGACCTGCTGTGTTCTACATAACTTTTTATGGCAACATTCTGCCAACTATGCTGGCTCAGTTGGGCCTGAGGCCGGAATTATAAATGAACCAACCCTGACGGTGCTTGAAAGTGGCCGTCCTGGCTTGCCCTCCCTGAGTGCCCGTGATGTCCGGCTAAGATACCTTGAGTTCTTTGCGGGTAGAGGGGCCATCAATATGCCAGACAATTTGTGAAACCTTGATCAAATAAAATAAAAAAATTAAGCAAATCTTTGGTGACATTTACTGCTTGTGTTTGTTTTAGCTGACCCTGACCGAAATGTGGTGAGTCCTGAAAATGGCGTGATTGTGTAACCTTATACAAAGCACTGTTGGGTGTTATTTCCTAAAGGTAAATACACTTTGCACTACAAGTGCACTTGAAAATGCACTGAAACTGCACTTGTAGTGCAAAGTGGATTTGCCCTTAGGAAATAACACCCATTGTCACAGAAAGCAGCAATTACATCACCACAAAAGCGTTGTAGCGTTGAGACAATAATCCACACATTCTTGATTAACAATCTTTTTAATACCTGCACAATCACATGTGCATTTAGAAAAGGGTTTTAAAACAAACCAACATGTTTGTTGTATAACAATTGTTGGGGTGGCATTATCAAAAATAGAAATGTCCATTTAAGATAAAACGGGCATGTTTCAAAACAACAAGAAAGACACAAATCTTGAACATACAAAGTTCACATCAGGTAGAACTTGAAGGCAATATCAGACATGAGTATTTAGGAACTGTGTTTGATATTGCGTTCAGATGGGGTGAAGTCACCCCAGGAAAAGCCAAATTTTGAAGATGCACACCAATTTACGAATGTCAACATGTGCTAGCTACCATCACGGGGGATCAAGGGACGTGTTTTGGGGGAGCAACCCCTTCCTCTCAGCTACTTTATAATTGAGGAAGGGGTTGCACCCCCAAAACGCATCCATTGATCTCCCGTGATGGCAGATAGCACTTATTGACACACTGTGTGCATCCTTAAAATTTGGCTTTTCGAAAAATCGCTAAAGCATTTTTAACATTGTAGCACACAAAAAAACAAAGGGATTTGGAGGGGTTTTAAACTCTCCCCAAAACATCAATGATGTTATTATTTTTTTGAATAACATCATTGATGTTTTTCTTGAGGTTTTCCAATGCTAAATTACACCCCATGATCTCCCAGATCAGGATCTGTGCACTTTCTGAGGTGAAATGCCCTGGATCCACAACATCATGATCACCTAAAAAGATAGAAAACAAAAAAAACAGGTATTATAAATATGCCGGCATCCATCTCTTACCTGAGCCTGTGGTCGCAGACACTCACCTGTTGTGGTGACTAGTTCCACCATGTCTTCCTCCTCCTGCTCTTCTTGTGTTGGGGGTATTTTCCCTTCTTCCAGATGTGGGGGGTCTCTGGTCTCCTCGGATGAGGGGTGTCCTCCAAGTCTTTTCTCCCCTATGTAAAACAAAAATGGTATACTTAGCACACAGATGTTTGATGGCAGAACTATAAATAGGAAACATTGCTTGGAAGTGGTGTACAATTGTCTATTTTGGCAGAGTTCCAAGATGTAGAATTTTTAGTGTCCTTTGTCAAGCTTCAATAGTTTACCTGTTTTGTCCAAGCTTCACAGATGGAGACACCCCTATAGTATACACTGGAGCATCTGTGTGGGCCCCCTAATAAAAAGGGTGTTCTTGTGTCCCACACTAGTGCTCCAGCGTCCAGATGTGAAAACAGCTGCTGAGTGTCCTCTCCTTACACAGAATCTAGTTTTCATTTCATTCTAGTAACAAACCCATCTACACAACCAAATTATTTTCATACAAGTAGGCCCTAAAAAATGTTGGCAAATGCATATGGCTAAAACAATGGTGTTTTATAGGCAGAAAGAAAAATGTTTGATACGAACGAATAATGTGCCCATGAACATGAAAGTTGCCATTTTAAACTGTACAACACTTAAGAAAAGCACATGGAGCAGCATGAACGTAATAAAGACAAAAAGAATAGGAACACAGCACAACTACTTACTTTTTTGCAGCACTCTCCTGATCTTTCTGTACTGCTCGGGCTCTCTTAATTTCAGGTCCGACCACCGCTTCCTGAGCTGATCTTTCGATCGACGTACCCCGAAATTCCGGTGCAGACTTTTGACCACTTTCTCCATGATCTTGGCCTTTCAGACATTGGGGTTGGGGTAAGGTCCATACTTCCCGTCATAGTCGGCCTTCTTCAGGATGTCAACCATCTCCAACATCTCACCAAAGGACATATTTGAGGCCTTAAATCGTATCCTTCTGGATCGGGACATTTGCGGATCTGGGCTTTCCTCCTCTTCCTCGTTGCTATAATTAGCATGCACCTGCTGTGTCTCTGCCATGTGCTCTTCCCCACTGCGCCGAACGAAAAGGGGCTAGACTAGAAAGACTAGAAAGAACGTCAGGGGCGGGCGGAGTTACACGCATGCGCAGTATGTATAAAGCGTAACACGCGTGCGTAGTACGTACGATCTGTGAGCGGATGAAGGAGCATCGGAGGCGCTGATCGTGAGAATGAAGGTAAGATCTAAACTTGGGCCTATACTGCTTCTAAATTGAAGCCTATATTGTAACAAGATTAGGAGAGTTTGGCCTGACATTAGGGTTTGTCTTGTGTTGTGTCTTGCAGAGAAAATGGATGGCTTCAACTACCACAATTTCCTCCCCCTGTTCATAGACAAATACAGGGAGCTGCCCTGTCTGTGGCAGGTGAGACACCCCCATTACAACAATAAACAAAAGAAGCAGGCAGCGCTGGAGAAACTGCTGGAGTTGGTGACGCCGGAGGTCCCCACGGCAACCATCCCCTATTTAAAACCAAAATTGGTGGCCTGAGGAGCACTTATCTTAGGGAGTGCAAGAAGGTCACGGATTCCCAGAGATCAGGAGCTGCAGCAGATGACGTTTATGTCCCCAGGCTGTGGTACTATGAGAGACTGCGATTTCTGTCAGACCAGACTGAAGTCAGGGAATCCCTCTCTACTCTTCCTTCCACTCTTCCTTCCACTCCAGCTGGAGCTTCCGATGTCCAACCTGGGCTTTCCAGCCAGGAAGAAATGGAGGAGCCCAGCTTGAGTCAGGTATAGCATTCTTCTACAGATTTCTGGTCAATAAAGAAATGATGTTTACTAGATGTCATTATTGATCACTAATTGCTGATTGAAAAAAGTGTTTTACATATCAATAGACAGTAGTGGGCACAAAAAATTGGGACAAGAATGAAAAATGCTGGGCTCAGAAGGATAGTCTGTTATATTTGTTAACATTTAATTTGCAACAGTCATTAGGTGAAAATTGTGTGTGATTGATGAATGAAAAACTAAAACTATGTCCCTTTTTCATACACAGGAAGACCTCAGCCAGGAGGAGGCTGTGGAATGTGGCAGCCAGGAGGAGGTGGGGCTAAGTTGCAGCCAGGAGGAGGAGGGGCTAAGTGTCAGCCAGGAGAAGCCTGAGACAAGTCGAAGCCTGACCGAATCGCAGGTTCCTCCCCTCCGCCTTCCATACAAAAGAGCGAGGAAGGTGACTCACATGCAGGATTCAGCGCTCAGGCTCATTCAGGAGGCTTCTGCGTCCCTCAGAGCCTTACCCACTCCTGAAGAGGCCTTTGCCTGCTTGGCTGCCACAAAACTGCAGGGCATGCAGCAGGGTCAACGCAAACTATGTGAGGACCTTCTTTATAAAGTCCTAAGTAAGGGGGTGAGTGGTGAACTAACACCCAATACGCACCTGAGTGAGTTGGCCCCTCCTCCTCCACCTCCTCCTGCCCCAACTCCACCACCAGAGCCACAGCGTGGAAGGAAGTGTGGAAGGAAGACCAGAGAGTGATGGCCCTGGGTTCAGTCTGGTCTGACAAAAGATGCAGTCTCTTATATGACCACAGCCTGGGGACACAGATGTCATCTGCTGCTTTCCGGATCTCTGGGACTTCTGGACCAGACTGCACTCCCTTATATATGGAGTCCTCAGGCTACCAATTTTGTTTGAAAATATTTGATGTGTGCCCTGGGGGCCAAAGGCTTCACCCATTTCTGCTGTTACTCCAGTGTTGCCTCCCTCTTTGTTTAGTTGTGAGCCCTTAATAAATGAAATTGTTGTTCAATTATACTCTCCTATGTGTGTTTGCATTCAAAAAGGACAGTTTGCATTCAAAAAGGACATTTCAAAATACAATGTGAAATTAACAAGGGACACCAACACCAAGCAATCTCCTACAGATTATAAATAATACAAGATATCAATGGTGTTGTGGTAACTTGACACACAAAACACACAGAAAAATATTATAGAGTAAAACACAACAAAAACAACAATAAAAAGACAGCCTTGAAAAACAAAACAAACCCCCAAAAAATGCAAAACCAGTCTGGAAGAAAACAAAAAAAAATTACAAACAACCAAAAACTAATTTGGTCAGATGTGACAAATCTAAATATATTGAGGGAATCCCAATAAATAATAAAGAAATACGTTTGTGAGAAGTCTGTGTGAATATGAGCAGCAAAACTACTTAATTCTTCTCACATTATAAAGAAGAAGAGAGTGTGCTGTATTAAAGAATTTTTGACATTGCAGCGTGAGGAAAGTGCTGTATCCATTCCGAACACTAATTTTACCCGACCGAGCTGTTCTGTCTCGGAATTTCTTCTGAGCATGCGTGGCACTTTGTGCGTCGGAACTGGCCACACACGGTCGGAATTGACGCAATCGGATTTTGTTGTCGGAAAATTTTATAGCCTGCTCTCAAACTTTGTGTGTCGGAAAATCTGATGGAAAATGTCCGATGGAGCCCACACACGGTCGGAATTTCCGACAACACGCTCTGATCTGACATTTTCCATCGGAAAATCCGACCGCGTGTACGGGGCATTAGTGTATACCAGGCTTTATGATACTAGAGTTGTATGAACAACAATTTAAAAAAAGGAAACCCATTACATTGCTAAAACATTAACACATCAAGGTGCATTTCTAAAAACAAACAAAAAAAACCCAAAAAAACGAATCACTGTTACCACTCTACAGTAGGTAGGTGTTCAGCATCCAATGTACAGTCCCATAAAAGGGTATTGGCCTGGCTCGCAACCGCGGAACACTGTAAGATAAATAAGATGGCCACACACCAGGATAAAAAGTCCAAGTAAAAACCTTTATTGTAATAAAATCTTCCATACACAGTCACAGGAGCTGGGAACAAATTTTAACATTTGTTGCAGCTTCTGTGACTGCGTATGGTGGATTTTTTTACAATAAAGATTTCTATTTGGACTTTCTATTCCTATGTGCGGTCATCCCATTCCTCTTACAAAGTCATTGTCTTGTCTTTTATTTTGACACAAAGTTCTTAAGCTCTAAAGTGATACTGAATTATTACATTGTGCAGTCATTCTCTTCCCAAGGTTCACACTTTTATTTATAAAGAATGCCAATTATCAATCACAAAATGTCCAAATTCTGTATGTGTATTCTTAAGTAAATTAACAAGATACACAATAAGAACAAATTGGAAATAAGAAAAAAAACAAGTTCTACAGTTCTGCAATGTTGCAAATACAGTATGTCATGCAAATCAACTTTTCTATTGTGTATGTTGAGAACACTCACACTTCAGTCATAATAGGATGTAGGTGTACATGTTAAAGATGTTTCGTGTATACCATATGTTTTTTACATGCAGAACAGATTTCTTGATTTCTAATGCACAAAACTTTTAATTAGAACTCAATAATAATAACAAATTTAAAATACAAAAAACAAGGACGCATTAAGCACTTGTGTATTGTTGTTATTGTAAATCTGCATATCATTTTCCAACCACCTGGAGGTATATTATCTCTCAGTTTGAATGGTATTTTTTTGAACACAATACAGTAAGTGAATAAAAAACACATACAAACATTCTATTGTCACTGCCTTTATGATAATGATGATTTAGTAGAAGCCAAAAAACAAAACTTCAAGTAAAGTAAACTAGTTCTCCTGATCAATCATGACACCATCCAGTTTGATATGATTCTGTTGTGATCTATTTATTGGTTTTCAAAGTGGGAATTAGAGGTGAACTCCCAGTTTGGTCCAAACACAACTTCAGTCTGAGTGTCAGACTTGCAGTCAGTTCAGCAGGATTCAAACATGATTTTCTTTCTTATACTGTCAATGGTTGTTAAGGAAGCTGCATGTACCGGCACCCACTGCATCCTTACCAGCCAGTGACATCACAGGCCCCACTCATTTACTACCTGGAAATCCCCAGTCATAAAACAAATTGCCCAGAATAGCTTAAACCCTTAAATGTATAGTGGCTGGGAGGGACAAGCATTGTTCTGGGAGTATGTATTTCCTGTATTTCCTCTCAGAACTGCACCTCATGCATGCCCCAAGGGGCTTGCAGTGGTGTGATCTCATGTCCACTGTGTCTCCTGGACACAGGAGATTATTGATTTGAGTACTAGATGGCTATGCTACACCCTGGTGCCCAATCACAGCGATCACATGTCCAGAAGTAAACAATGGCTGTCCTGCATACAGCCATTGAGAAGTACTGTATTCTCTGTGGTTACAGTGATCACATGATACAGGGCCAATTACAATGGCTCTGTACCATGTGGTAGCTGTGGCTATTTACAGGTATCACAGTCGTTCTCAATGGCTGCATTAATGTTGTATGCATCATGGCTGTGTAAGCAATCCCAACCGACTCCTTAGAGAAGTGCAGTATCAGTTATGGTAACCCTCTGGTTGTTCTGGTTGTTCTGCTCTGGTGACAGGATGTAAAAAAAATAATTTGGGTCATTTTTTTATTAAAGAAATGTAGCGCAGAGTACATTTTGGCCCTAAATTTATTAAGAAAGATAATTTATTTTCAACATTTTATAACAGAAATTAAGAAATTTTTTTTTTTTTTGTTCAACATTTTATGTATTTTTTCATTTATATCGCAAAAAATAAAACCTCAAGTAGTTGTTAAATATCACCAAAAGAAAGCTCTATCTGTCTTTTTTTTTTATTTCATTTGGATGCAGTGTTTTCTGAGTTATTGTCATTCAAAGTGTGAGAACACTTTTAGCCCATATTTAAGTAGTTAAAAGAAAATGGAGTTGGGTCCCCCCCCCATAATTCATAACAGACTCTTCAGGTCTGTTATGAGCTTTAAGGGGAGCCCCATGCAAAAAAAAAATGGGGTCTCCCCAGATTTTATAATTATTATGGTCAAGTCCTTATTTGGTCAAAGATGTAACCTAGAAGACCTTGCCTTTGGCTTAAACCAGGTGTCACCCGCTGGAGCTATCATAGCAGGTAATCAGGATCAGACATTCCTATCATGGTCAGGCTCAGAGACCAGTAGCTATAGCAGTAGAGGGACTACCATCGACCAGCAGGGATGGTAAACAAGCAGGTAACCCTGGCAAATAACGCAGGCTCACCTGAGGTGCAGAGTCTAACTATTATCTGGTGTTTACCAGGGCTCCTGATGGTGGATATGGGTTTAGCTGCATGTTAATACCAGGTCGCAGGCCTCAGGATCGTCCCACCAGGAGGTGAGCAGCTTAGGCTCCAGTAGCAGATATAACAGCTAAAGATCAAAGAGAATCATAGTCAATAAAGAAGCAAAAGGTCAGTAACAAGTAGTTGTAGGTTGGGATCAAGGTGAAGTGTAGTCGAGGGAAAAAGCCAAGGGTCAATAACGAGTGGTAGTAAAGATACGGACAGCACTATGGTTGATAAAAGTAAGATACTGACTGGAGAGAGCACAATAATCTGGCAAACAGGAAGAGCAGAGACATGACTTAAATCAGGAAGTTCATGGGAGGAGCAAAGAGTTCAAGGTTCCAGACAAACAAGGTTCAAAGCAGAACTATTCAAGAATTTGTCCAAAGGACTGTCCAGCATTCCAGGTGGCTCAGCAAGAAGAGACATTGCCTGACACATCAGAGTTTCTGTGTTTAAATCCAGGCCCTGACACAAATAATTCAAGGTTCAATAAAAACAGCACAAACCTTCTCGTCCCCCAAAATCCCCCCAGTGTAAACTTTCTCCCAATACAAATTTTCTCCCCTGCAAATCCCATCAATTCTCTACCCTCAAATCACTCCCAGCAAAAGTTCTTTCTCCCCCACAAAACAAAGCTTCCTCCCGAGTCCCAAATACCCACATCCAAGACTTAAAGCGTTAAACACTTCATACTCCTGATATGTGCCTGCTGTACCATGTACTTGTATGAGAAAGTACGCACTTCTCTTTGTATTGCTTCCTTTATGGGAAATCCCTGGTGTTCCTGCTAGTCCTTTCCTATTGCTAGTGCTTTTCTATTAAAAACTGACCACACTAAGCAGGAGAGCACACTGTGGTCAGTTCTCTAGCAATGCAGGGAACTCAGTGTACTCTCCTCCAATGATCAGACTTGTCCTGACATGCCCCCGCTGTACAGCCATTCACTAGAAAGCTCAGTGTGCTGCTGCTTCTACTCCTCCAGCTCTCATGCCTCGTACACACGAGCGGACTTTTCCATGGACTAGGTCCGACAGTCTTTCCGACAGACTTTGCAGCGTAGGTCTGCCAGACTTTCAAATGAATGGACTTGGACACACACGATCACACCAAAGTCCAATGGATTTGTATGTGATGACGTACGACCGGACTAAAATAAGGAAGTTGATAGCCAGTAGCCAATAGCTGCCCTAGCGTCGGTTTTAGCCCGTCGGACTAGCATACAGACGAGCGGATTTTTCGACCGGACTCGAGTCCGTCGGAAAGATTTGAAACATGTTTTATTTCTAGGTCTGTCTGACTTTTGGGAAAAAAAGTCCGCTGGAGCCCACACACGATCGAAGTGTCTGACGGAGTCTGGTCCGCCGGACCAAGTCTGCCGGAAAGTCCGCTCGTGTGTACGCGGCATTATGGAGCTGAGAACAGAAGGAATGTCAACACTTATAAAAAAGAAAAAAAAGATATTTATAATGTTTGTTTATATCTATACAATCACTTGAATCTTCTCCCTGCTCAAATTCACCTCGCAGGACAATAATATTTCCCCAAATTCCTAATGTATTAGTTCAGTTAGGTAATTAAAACGAATAAGAAAGAGATAGAGGAAAAGTAATAAACCTTTTACTATGGACAATACCAAACATATGTCAGTTGTTGATATAACAATCACTATCTATGTAACTTATGTTTTGGAATTCTATCTGTTTGTATATTGCCATACAGACTCAATTTTGTACTGTTTCTGTAATGTTTTATTGATAAAAACCAATAAAAAATCTATTGAAGAAAAAATAATATTCCCCCGAATTCCCCTTCCTAGAACAAATTCTCTCCTCCTCTAAACCCTTCAATACTAACCCTCTCCCTCAAATACATTCTCCTAGCCTTAATCCTCTCCCACCCCCTCCCCCTTCCGCAGGAGAAATCCTCTCATGCCCTAAACCTTCCCCCAGCACAAATCCTCTCTTCCCCAAATCACTCCCAGCACTAACCCTCTCCTCCCCCACCCCAATTTACCCTCCTAGCACAAATCATCTCCCCCAAATTCCTTCCCCCAGGACTTAATCTTCTTCCTCCCCCAAATCTCAAAATCGTGTGCTGAGCTTCTAGCACAAAACATATTTTATGCAAATTACCCCTCCTAGCACAAATCCTCTCCCCCCTCCCCTACAAATCCTGCCCCAGCACAAATCCTCTCCCATGACACAAATCCTTTCACCATGCAAAATCTCCCCTGTCCACACTAATTCTCCCTCCTTCAAATCCGCCCTTCCACCAAAAATCATTTCAACCAAATCCCTCTTCTTAGCACAAATACCCCCCCCCCAACTTCACCCTCCCAGCACAAATTATTGCCACCACCAAATTCCCCCTCACCAATGTAAATCCCCCTCCTCCCCCCTCTCAGCACAAATCCTTCCCCCTCCCCCCAAATTACTCTTTCCCAGCAAAAATCCTTTCCACCAGTAACCAACCTCCTAGCACTAATTCTCTCCCATTCCACAAATTCCCCCTTCACCCTGCCAGCATAACCCCCACCCCCCCAAATTAGACCTCTTGAGCACAAATCTTCTCTCTTAAAATGCAATCTCTTAGTACCAATATTCTTACCCCCAGCACTTATCATAGTTTTCCCCCCTGGTCAGTCTGTCCCCAATACAATGCCACCCCACCACAAACCACAGGCTCCTCCCTGTGTGTGTCATGTGTCATAAAAAAGCCAAAGAGCAGCTTAGGGGAAGCTCTAATTTATGGCAGCTGCCAGAGATCGATGCTGACTGCAGCAGTGGTGGGTGATCGTGGTGTCAGAGACGCTGTGCACACTGCAGGAGATGCAGAGCACATGCCCTGGGTGCCCGATGCTAGCTATTCCTCTGCAATGCCTTTTTTATGTGGTTATGCCCTTTCTGACTAGCTGCTACACAAGGCCAGACACAAACAGGCTCACAATGCCTTCAAAGGTTGCATAAGGTAGCCTACTAACTTTCAGAATGCACATGTGCCTCAATATGTTTTTGGTTGATTGCGAATATTCATGAAGTAAATAGGATATACCGAAATTCAGATTTTAGATAGATATTTAATTTTCACTTTAAAGTGGCTACAGTTTTCTGGTATTCTAGCATGTAGACATTTACAAAATACACATCTCAAGAACAGATTGTATTTTACATAGATAGTAACTTTCCATTTCAATATTTTCAGAACAAGATTATAAAATCTGGCCCATCTATGGCAAATACTCTTTTTTTTAAGGCCATTGAAGTCAATTTTCAAGGCTAATCGGCAAGGACTTTTCAAAAGGGCATGTCGATCTGGGCACTGCCAGTGGGCACATATAATAAATGCAAAAATGTTTAAAAATACTGTTTTGTGGGGAGCCCCTCTTTTAACCACTTCAAAACTTTCCCCCCTTACTTGCCCAGGCCAATTTTTAGCTTTACTGTATACTGCTACATTTCTTTGGTAAAAATAATCCAAATCAGTGTATATTTTTTTAGTCTGTAGAAACAACTGAGTACTATAGGAAAGTTATAGAGTCCTGGTGTACTAACGGCCTGTCTCATTTCATGTGGCCTGAAAATTCCAGGACAGTGCAAACACTTCCCAAATGTTTTTAGTAGTAGAGTAGACAGCCCAAGGTATTTAGTAAGAGGCATTGCGATTTTTTTGAGGTTTAATATTTTGTCACAATTTTTGGGAAAATGAAGAAATAAAAAAAATATATATTTTTTTTACATACAGTCACCAGTGCAGTGCAGAATCATCATATAATTGGTATGGCAGTTATCAGGGACACTTACTGACTGACTTTATATATATTATACACACACACATTTTTTTTTTTAACACTGTTTCTTTTTGATTACATTTTTTTTACATTCTTTTTAAATACTGTGATCAGAACAATACAGTGTTACCATAGTAACACTGTACTACTCTGGGAAGGTGATCAGAATTTTTTTTTACACACTATGATTGCTTATAACAGTAATAATCACTGGTATAAGCAAACATTTTTTCTGAACGACACGACAGTGTGTACTATTGTGATAAGCTGTGATTGGCTACAGTTAATCACATGGTACAGATGGGCTATGATTTGCTCAGTCTGTACCAGGTGATCACAGTGACCAATCACAAAAATCAACACAATAATACACAATGAATGGCTATGAATAGAAGTCATGTATTGGGTAGAATTGCCATGTGTTCTGCTGTAATTGGTCACAACAATCACATGGTACGGGCAGCGGCCTAGTAAAAGTGCAGAATTCTCTTTAATTGCTTGGATGATGGTTTAATCCTGCCTGTGAAGTGATGCATCTGTACGTTGTATTGCAGTAAAAGAGAAATTTTGAAAGAAAAAATAATATTTGCTACTAAATGTCTTTTTTATTGGAAAACGTTTTGACTCCCAAAACCAAACAATGGTGATAGTGAGCTGGAGAAAAAAGAAAGGAAAAGAAATTACCATTTACATTCCCAGCTGCTAATTGACATTTCCAAGAAACCTAAATATTATTTCAAACAAAGGATCCCCTTTCTCAATACCAGATCCTTATCCTTGAAAGGAGTCCGGAATGGATTGCAAGGGGGACCCCACAAAAACATGGTTATCCCTGTAAAAATGAATGCCATACCCTTTTCCTTGATGAGGATACATTATAGATTTTAAGGGGGACCCCACATAAAAAAAAACTCCCCCATGACGGTACTGGGCAAATATTGTCCATATTTAGTTAATAGCTTCATCCACGATACCCCTGCTCCTAGTTTACATTTGTCAGAAACTATGATTCAGACTGAGACAGAAGTACAGTTAAATCACACTTGTTTAATAATAATAAAAAAAGGTAAACAGAGTAAACGTAGTCAAAACATAGCTGGAGTTCAGGAACCGGAAAGGATAGTCAGACAAGACAAAACATCAGGGAGCCAAAGATGAGCGTAGTGGAACAGCAAGCAGGATCTGTGCCAGAAGGAATGTCAGCCAAGCAAGTCTTTAACAGGAACACAGGAGAGCATCTCTAGAGATGTGACCAAGGTGAAGGCAGAGGTCATCTGGACTGGACGGCTCAAGTAGGTAGGACTGACGAGCAGAATATCATCAACAGGTGAGTCCATGTGGAGAGATAGGAGCTGGCAATTAGCCAACAGCTGAGTGGCCAGCTTTGAGAAGGAAGGGCTGAACCCAGTCCTGACATTATCCCCTCCTCAATGACCCCTCCCCCTCGGAGGACCACCAGGCTTGAGGGAAGACATCTATGGAAATCATGGAGGAGGACAGGGGCATGTACGTCCGAAGATGATACCCAAGAGCGTTACTCCGGACTGTACCCTTTCCAATGCACCAGGTACTGTATGCACCCAAGGAACATACGGGAGTAAACAATGGACTGTACTTCATACTCCTCATGGTTCCTAACCTGTACAGGGTGAGGATGAGGCACCGAGGTGGTAAAGCAGTTGTAGACCAAAGGTTTTAATAAGTAGACATGAAATACATTAGAAATACGCATATTAGAAGGAAGGTCTAATGCGTAAGCCATTGGGTTAATCCTGCGAAGAGTATGGAAAGGCCCAATAAACCGAAGTGTGAACTTCAGAGAGGGAACACGAAGGCGCAGGCAGGTGTCTGCAGTCAGCATGGAGTCTGTACCTATTATTAGCATGTCGCAAAGCCTCCTGGACTTGTGCCCAAGTGGAATGAGGACCACGAAGATGCTCCTCCAATGCAGGAATACTCTGCGGAACAAATGAGTCAGGAAACACGGAAGGTTGGAAACCATAGTTCGCCATAAACGGGGACAATGGGGAAGCAGAATTCAAGGCACTATTGTGAGCAAACTCTGCCCATGGTAAGAGGTCTGACCAGTTGTTATGATGGTCAGAAATATAGCAACATAGGAATTGCTCCAAGGACTGATTGGCTTTTTCTCCAGCCCCATTAGACTGTGGGTGATACGCAGAGGAGAATGCAAGCTGAATTCTTAACTGTGCAAAAAAGGCTCACCAGAACCAGGACACAAACTGACTACCCCCGTCCGAAACAATCACCTTGGATAGCCCATGTAAGCGAAAGATCTCCTGAGCCTAAATGGAAGCCAGTTTCTTAGAAGTGGACAACTTCTTAAGGCGGTTACATCAGCACGTAGACTAGGCCACCAGAATTGTTGGGAAATGGCCTAAAAGAGTTGATTCTTCCCAGGGTGGCCAGCAGTCTTGGGAGAATGGTAAGTCTGGAGCACGGAAGTACAGAGACTCTCTGGGACAAAGCAGCGGTCACAAGGTTTTTCAGGAGGAGCATGGACCTGAACAGCAAGAATTTTGTCACTCAAAGGAGAGGTAAGACTGGTGCAAACCGTAGCCAGAAAACGATCAGGAGGAATCACAGGAATCGGAACCGACTCCATCTTGGAAGTGGAGGAAAATTGTTGTGACAAAGCGTCAGCCCTTAAATTCTCAGTACCGGGTAAGAATGAGACAATGTAATTGAAACTTGACAAGAAAAGAGGCCATCGCGCCCTTCTGGGAGAGAGGCATTTAGCCTCAGACAAGAATGTGAGATTCTTATGGTCAGTAAGAATGAGAACCAGCACAGTGGTACCTTCGAGGAGATGTCTCCATTCTTTCAGGGTTAAAATGATCGCCAACAGCTCTCTGTCCCCAATCTCGTAATTGCACTTCGCAGGTGACAATTTCTTGAAAAAAACAAGTAGGATGTTGAGACAGAAGGGCGCCAACTCCAGTCTCAGAAGCATCAACCTCAAGGATAAAAGGTAATGTAGGATCAGGATGTGCCAATACAGAAGCTGAAACAAAGGGAGCCTTGAGACTCTCAAAGGCCTTAATGGACTCCGGAGACCAACTCTGTGGATTACTGTCCTTTCTGGTCATATCAGTCAGGGAAAGATGAGAAGTTACAAAGAATATTACGATAATAGTTGGCAAAGCCAAGAAAACGCTGCAGAGGACATAAACCCATGGGTCGGGGCCACTATAGGACTGCTGAAAGTTTCTGTGGGTCCATCCAAAAGCCAGTAGTGGAAGGAACATAATCCAGTAATTTAACCTGTTCACGATGGAATTCGCACTTCACCAATTTACAATAGAGATTGTTCTCTCTTAGTTTCTGAAG
This sequence comes from Aquarana catesbeiana, assembly GCF_042186555.1. Taxonomy (NCBI): domain Eukaryota; kingdom Metazoa; phylum Chordata; class Amphibia; order Anura; family Ranidae; genus Aquarana; species Aquarana catesbeiana. The sequence goes on from NC_133325.1 coordinate 634,730,986, forward strand.
CACACGACAGACATCTGTGCGGTGGCTCTCCAGGGACTTGGAAAATATGAGGATATTGTCGAGATAAACCACCACATATGACTGCAACAAATCTCGGAGGACATCGTTAATAAATTCCTGGAAAACTGCGGCAGTTTTCCATTCGTCGCCTTCCTTAATCCCCACAAGATTGTATGCTCCTCTTAAACTAAGCTTAGTGAAAACCATTGCTCCCTTGAGGTGGTCAAATAACTCCATAATCAATGGAATCGGATAGGCATTCTTAATCGTGAAATGACTGAGACCCCTATAATCAATACAAGGTCTCAGTCCACCACTCTTCTTCTTCACAAAGAAGAAACCAGCACCAGCAGGAGA